>NC_067160.1:57891206-58226831 GCF_903995435.1 Acomys russatus
CTGTGTAGCCCTGGCTGTCCTGGACTCACTTTGTAGACCAGGCTGGCCTCGAACTCACAGCGACACACCTGCCTGTGCCTCCCCAGTGCTGGGATTAAAGGCGTGCGCCGCCACGCCCGGCTCATGGTGTTATTTTTTAACAGACAGTAACACTCCATTGTGTAAACGTGCCACATCTCTTCTTTATCCATTCACCTGCTGAGGGACATCTAGGTTGTTTGCAATTTCTGGCTACTCAGCATCAGCTGTCTCTGAGGGAGGACGAAGCATCTTTTGGGTATATGCCCAGGAGTTGGGCGGCTGGATCGTGAAGTACGTCGATGGCTGTCCTCTTGAGGAACCCCCACACTGATGTCCACAGTGGCTGTAGGGGTTTGCACCCCTACCAGCAAGCCGCGGGGGAGTGTTCTTACCCCACGTCCCGGAAGCAAGAGCTGTCACTCGTTTTGTTGGTCGTAGCCATTCTGACAGTGTCAGATGGAATCTCAAAAGTAATTTTGATGTGCATTTCCCTAGGGCTAAGGAGGTTGAACATTTCTTCAAGTGTTTTTTAGCTATTTGAATGTCCTGTCTCTGTTTAGATCTGTATCCCATTTTTAAATTGAGTCTTTTTTTTCAGGTGCCCTCTTTTTAAATTTTAATTAATTGATTAATTAATTAACTTTACATCCCAACCACAGTTTCCCCTCACTCCTCTCCTCCCAGTCTTCTTCCTTCACCCCGATACACTCCTCCGCCCTCTCTCTTCAGAAACTGGGAGACTTCTCCAAGTTTTTTCTGTAGTCTGAGATCTGTAAACGTCCTCCTTGTCACGCTGACGGTGTCCTTTGCCGTATAGAAGCCTTTCAGTTTCCTAAGGTCCCACTTTTAGTGAATCTTGGTGTCTGTGCTATGGGTGTTCTGTTCACAAAGCTGTTTCCTGTGTGTTCAGGGACATCCCCCACTTTCTCTTTTATCAGGTCAGTGTATGTTGAGGTCTTTGATCCATTTGGACTTGAGTTTTGGGTAGGATGATAGATAGGGATTTTTCTTCATGCTGGCATCTAATTAGACCAGGACCATTTGTTGAAAATGCTTTTTTCTCCTTTCCCAGCGTGTATTTCTGGTCTCTTTATAAAAAAAATCGGGTGCCCATAAGTATGTAGATTTACGTTTGGGTTTTCAATTAGATTCCATTGATCAACATGTTGGTTTTTATGCCAATTCTACACTGTAAGACAGCTTGAAATCAGGGATGGTGACGCCTCCAGCAATTCTCTTTACTGTTAGGATTGTTTTAGCTATCCTGGTGTGTGTGTGTGTGTGTGTGTGTGTGTGTGTGTGTGTGTGTGTGTGTGTGTGTGTGTTTCTATATGAAGCTGAAAATTGTCTTTTCAAGCCGGGCACGGTGGCGCACGCCTTTAATCCCAGCACTAGGGAGGCAGAGGTGGCAGATCTCCATTAGTTCAAGGCCAGCCTGGTCTACAAAGTGAGTCCAGGACAGCCAGGGCTGTTGTTACACAAAGAAATCCTGTCTCAGAAAACAAAAAAGACAAAACAAACAAACAAACAGTTTGTCTTTTCAAGCTCTGTGAAGAATTGCATTGGAATTTTGATGGGGATTGTGGTTTTTGTTTTTTGTTTCCTGTGTTTGTTTTTTCGAAACAGCATTTCTCTTGGTATCCTGGACTCACTTTGTAGACCAGGCTGGCCTCCAACTGACAGAGATCTGACTGCCTCCCTCAAGGCATGCACCACCACGCCTGGCTTGGGCATTGCTTGTGGTAGGACGGCCATTTTTATATGTTAATCCTACCGAACCCTGAGTATGGGAAACCTTTCTCTTCTGATATTCTCTTCAATTTCTTTCTCTAAAGACTTGAAGATTTTGTCAACCAAGTCTCCCATTTGTTAGGTTAGAGTTACCCAGGATATTTTATATTATTTGGGGTTACTGTGAAGGGTGTGGTTTCCCTGATTTCTTTCCCAGTCCACTTGTCATTTGTATATAGAAGGGCAGGGAGCTGGAGAGATGGCTCAGAGGTTAAGAGCACTGGTTGCTATTCCAAAGGTCCTGAGTTCAATTCCCAGCAACCACATGGTGGCTCACAACCATCTATCCTGAGATCTGGTGCCCTCTTCTGACATGCAGGTGAAATAATGTACACATAATAAATAAACAAATAACAAAACAAACAAACAAACAAAAAGAAGGGCTACTGGTTCTTGTGAGTTAATTTTGTATCCAGCTACGTTGCTGAAAGCTGTGGTAGTTTCCTGGTTGACTCTCTCAGGGTCACTTACATACGTCATTATATTGTCTGCAAATAAAAATACTTTGGCTTCTTCCTTTCCAATTTGTATCCCAATTGATCTGTCAGTTGTCTATCAATCAGTCTAAGACTTTGGGTTCTCTATTGAAAAGATACTGAGTGAATAGCTGTGGGGAGCCGCCCTTCGTGGCTCTTGGCTTACAACATAGGCAATTCCACCTTGTCCGTAGACTCCATTTTCTACCCCTCTGCCTGGCATGCAGCAGGCTGGGGTCAGCCCGAGGCCACACCACCCGGGCCTGGGAAACCGCTTGCTTATTGTACCTTTGCAGCTGCGTTCCCTCAGAATGTACTTCCTTATCTTGAAGTTTTTTACTACCGAGATAGACAGCAGAACATCCGCCATTAGGAGTCCACACCAACCCTGCCTACCCAAATACCTTGCCCTCGAGATTGCCTATAAAAACCCTGTGAAATTTTTCAATAAACAAGGCTTGATCAGAATCGTGTCTTGCTTCCTTTTTCTCCCGTCTCCTGTCCTTTTTCACTCTCGCACCCCCTCCCAGGGTCTCCGTTTGAAAACCTTGTGGGCCAGGGCAAACAACTGTGTCTTGTTCCTAATTTTAGAGGAATTGCTTTGAGTTTCTTTCTATTTAAGTTGATGGTGGCTAGGAGCTTGCTGTAAACTGCCTTTATTATGTTAGGTGTTTTCTTATATTCCTAATCTCTCCAGAACCTTTTATTTTTATTCTCGTATAGGGTTTCTCTCATAGTCCTGGCTGTCCTGGACTCGCTTTGTAGGCCAAGCTGGTCTCGAACTCACAGTGATCCACATGCTATTGCCTCCCGAGTGCTGGGATTAAAGGGGTGTGCCATCACACTCAGCTTCTCCAGAACATTTATTCTGCAGGGGTGTTGGATTTTGTCAAAGGTCTTTTCGACATCTGATGAGATGAACACATGGTGGTTTTGTCTTTCAGTTTGGTTATGTGGTGGAGTGCACTTATCAGTTAGCATATGCCGAGTCATCCCTGCCTCTCTGGAATGAAGACCGCTCGGTCATGGTGAATGATCTTTTTGATGTGTTCTTGGATTTGGTTTGCATGTATTTTTGAATCTATATTCATACGGTAAATTGGACTGTGATTTTTTTTTCTTGTTGGGTCTTTATGAGGTTTGCGTATCAGGGTGACTATGATCTCATAAAATGAATTGGACAATGTCGCTTCTGTTTGTATTTTGTGGAATAATTTCAGGGGTATTGGTATTAACTCTTCTTTGAAAGTCTAGTAGAATTCTTCACTTAAACCATCTGACCCTGAGTTTTGTTTTGTTTTGTTTTGTTTTCTTTATTCTGAGACATTTTTTTTTTCCAGATAGGTTTTTCTCTATGTAACCCTGGCTGTCCTAGAACTCACTCTGTAGACCAGACTGACCTCAAATTCTGCCTCTGCCTCCTGAGTGCTGGGATTAAAGGCATGGGCCACCATGCCTGGCTCAGTTGGAGACTTTTAATGACTGCTTCTATTTCACTAGGGGCTATAGGTCTGTTTAAATTGCTTATCTGATCTTTGTATTTTTCAATTTAAAGAACACATTAATAAGGAAAATGAATGGGAAAATGTACTTTTTTTTTTTTTTTTTTTTACAAAATTGTAACTTTGTTCAGATGTATTGCAAAAGAAGTAAAAGTTGTTTTACCCAAGAAAACAGCAACCTGACTTATTCGGTGTCTGTGAACACGGGCTTCTCTTCCCTCTCTGGCTCTTCTAGCCCTCATCCATCACAGGAAAGGTGGTGTGCGCCCCAGAGCAGGAAGAGAGTGGATGGGCTGCGGGCAGCTGAGAGAGGTGCGGGCCTCCCAGGAGTAACCTCTGGAGCCGGGCCCAAAGCTGTTCCCAGCTGTTCTCAAACCCTCATCACTTCTGCCTAAATCGAGAGCTACCTTTATGCTGTCTCACAGAAGTGCAGAGAAAGGCTTATCTGATCTTGATTTAATTGTGTATCTAGAAAACTATCTTTTTTTTTTTTTTGGATTTTCCAACTGAGTGGAGCACAGTTTTAAAAGTATAACTCCCCTGCTTTCTTCAGTGTTCGATGGTATGCCCTCCCTTTTATTTCCAATTTTGTTAATTTGGACATTCTTTCTCTGCCTTTTAGTTAATTTGGATAATAGTTTTTACCAATCTTATTTAATTTCTCAAAGAACCAATTCTTTGTTTCGTTGATTCTTTTTTTTAAAAATATTTATTTATTTATTATGTTTACAGCGTTTTGCCTGCATGTACACCTGCATGCCAGAAGAGGGCACCAGATCTCATTACGTATGGTTGTGAGCCTCCGTGTGGTTGTTGGGTATTGAACTCAGGTCTTTTGGAAGAGCAGCCAGTGCTCTTAACCTCTGAGCCACCCCTCCAGCCCTGTTTCATTGATTCTTTTTAGTTTGTTTGTTTCTGTTTTATTAATTTCAGCCTTGAGGTTGATTATATTTCACTGTCTATTCCTTTTGGGTGTGATTTCTTCTCTTTTGTTGTAGAGCAGTGTGTGGGTGTGGGTGTATGCATTTGTGTGTGGGTGTATGCATTTGTGTGTGGGTGTTGCATTTGTGTGGGTGTGTTGCATTTGTGTGGAGGTGTATACATTTGTGTGTGGGTGTATGCATTTGTGTGGGGGTGTTGCATTTGTGTGTGGGTGTATGCATTTGTGTGTGGGTGTTGCATTTGTGTGTGGGTGTTGCATTTGTGTGTGGGTGCCCTTGAGGTCATCTGAGGGTGTTGTGTCTCCTGGAGTTGCAGTTCTAAGCAGCTGCAAGGCACAGCACATGGGTGCTATCAGATGAACTCGATCCTCTGGAGGAGCCGTACACGCTCTTCACTGTTCAGTCACCCTTGCAGCCAGACACTGTCTTCTGTACGCCACCTATGGCGACACTGGTATGCTCAGACCTTGTCACACTCACAGGGGGACATGTCCTGAAGATTTTTTTGTTTTGTTTTGTTTTGTGTTTTTTGTTTTTCGAGACAGGGTTTCTCTATGTTATCTTGGCTGTCCTGGACTCGCTTTGTAGACCAGGCTGGCCTCGAACTCAAAGCAATCTACCTGCCTCTGCCTCCCGAGTGCTGGGATTAAAGGAGTGCGCCGCCACGCCCAGCTGTCCTGAAAATTTTTAATACTGATAATGTCCTTGTTAGTGTTTGTATTAAGATTATTCTGGGGGTAGGGGCAGGCTGGAGAGATGGCTCAGCAGTTAAGAGCACTGTCTGCTCTTCCAGAGGTCTCGAGTTCAATTTCCAGCAACCATATGGTGGCTCATGACCGTCTAATATGAGCTCTGGTGCCCTCTTCTGGTGTTGGGCACACATGCAGGCAGAACACTATATATGTGATAAGTTAATAAAATAAATACATCTTAAAAAAAAAAAAGATTATTCTGGCTCCACCAAGTCCTTACAATTCATGCACTTACACAAAGCTTACTTCCGTTGTTTCCCTAATGGAATTTACCAGTGAAGTAGTTATCTATCAGGCCAGAGAATTAGCACAAAGATTTTCAATATAAGTGTTCCATTTTGTTTTGACAGGGCTTCACCACGTAGCTCAGGCTGGCCTTAACTCATGGTGCTGGCTCTGCCTCAGCCTCCCAAGCGCTGGCATTACAGGCAGGAGCCATGATGCCTGGCTGTGCTCTGCTCTGCACAGAGTCGCTGAGACACTGCTCTCCTCCCAGAGCCAACTCAGGTTCTTCTAAAGAGTCTGAATCTTCTGTAGGCTGCCAAATTAATTTATGAACTGATGGTGATATGCTCTTATTCGGCTAGCATGTAAGACCATGCTAATGGCAGAATGACAGCTTCATTTTTAGTTACTGATGTCACTGTTTGTTACTTCCTCATCCCTGGCCAGTTTTGTCAATATGTTTCACTGCTGTAGCTATTCAGATTTTCCTTTATTACCCTCTGTATGTTTGCTTGGTTTTCAGCTAACACCCTGCATGCAGTGTTTTAACGGTAGCATGAGATGGATCTTGAGAATGTGGCCTTTGAGTCGGCCTTCTTTTCTGCTGGTCTTTACAGTGACAAGTCTCCATGGAGCTTTGATGGCTGCACCTCACAAGGTTTCCTGTGCTGTGCTGAAAATCCACAAGCAGGGCTGACATCAAAAAGATCAGCCCATCTCTACCCAACCAACAGATGGGGCGGTTCCGCTCATAGGTGAATTGCGCGAATGGATCTTCAAAGTCAAACTAACCTTGCACTCTGGGGATAACCCCACCCCCACCATGCTCACATTCTGCTCTGAGTCTCCCTCCTGCCTCCCCTTCAGGGTGGCCTAATCCCTACCTCCTAGCATCTGGGAGCCAGAGGTCTTTCCCTGACTTCTCTGTGTGTCTCTCTGGCATATTACAGATAAAAGGCAACTGCCTGCGACCTGAGACCAGTGCCCTGTGCTGGCTGCCAGCAGATGGCTCCTTCTCAGTGCTGACTATAGTGCTTCGCTGTATGGACACCCCATGGTCTGCCCTGGCGGTCTAGTTCTCCATCACTACAGAGTAAACCTACCTGTGAGTTACAGTAGGATGCTACGTTTGCATTTTTGCACATATACCTGAAAGAAACTGCTGGACCATATACTCAGTATGCATACCAACATAAGAAATCACAGTTTCCCAGAGTGTACATACACCTGATTGTGTCCCCCCAGCAGTGCACATGAGGTCCTGTTATCTGACAGTGTCTGGTTGTTGTCTTAGGGGTATAGTGTCTGCCTTTTCCTGATGGCTAGGATGTTTCTGTGCACTTGTAAGTGGCTGCCACACACGCACACACACAGATACACACACACACATCTTCCCTGGCCATGTCTGCTCAAGTACTTTGCTCTGTTCACTGGATGGTTGGCTCTCCTGACGTTAAGGGTTGCTGTTCCCTCGCTGGCACTAGCATTGCTCATGAAACTTGAAATGCCTTTTCAGTGCATAGCGTGTTGTTCTGTTTAGCCAACCGTGTCCTACATCGCTGTTCTCAGCGTGAGGAAGTCAACCCACTAATTTCCTTCACAGGGCTGGTCCTTGCTGGCAGATCTCAGAGCGGCCTCACCACCCAGGTCATGACAATCCTTCTTTGTTCCTGTCTGATTGCTTTGAGATGGACAGGAAACTGAGGCCTGCAATTCTGTCAGAGCTGACTTTGGTAGGAATGCCCCATCTCTCGCCAACATCTGTTGACCTGCCTGTGGTTGGCACTTGACCCATGCCGTGGGTGGGAAAGATGGAGACTTGCTTTCTTGTATCTTTGTCAGAAACTAAATTGCATTTGGTAAGAGGTATTTTAATGAAAAGTTAGCATGGTGAACAACTGGGACTTGGCCCTCCTGAGGCCCCTCTGAGTCACAGGAACATTTCCTGTTATCTGAGGGGGAGGAAAAGCGCAGGCGTGTGTCCTATCAGTTTCCATCGCTGCTGGCTGGGGGCCACGTCAGCCAAGTTTCCATCATCGTGCTAAACACTCAAGGGGACAACTTGACAGGAGGAAGGATGATTTTGGCTCCTGGGTTCAGAGGTTCTGCCCGTGATTGTTCCGTCTCCTGGCTGTGGGCCTGTGAGGAGTCAGAGCATCAAGGCAGAGAAGGTTCTAGAACAGCTGGCCATCGTATGGGATCAAGGGAGCAGAGGCAAAGGACAAGGGGCCAGGATAAGGTTTAGCTGAAGGAGGTGCTCACTGACTTATTTCTACCAGCACCAGCGCGTTCTGCAGAGCCTCCTCAAACAGGGTCTCCCTCAGATCCACATGTGCTTAGTAACCTTCCAACTGCTTTCCAGACAGCAAGTCAGAGAAACTCAGAAGGGAGACACGGCCACTAGACTGGGTGTCAATGTGTCAGGCAGAGAGTTTCAGGGGACCCGGAGTGCTGGCCATCAGCACTTCCGGCCATAGCAAACCCAGGCACTGACTCATTAGGCTTCAAATTGAGTCCATGCCACCGGGGCCTTTCAAGGTGGGGGAGACGCAGTCTCTGAAATGGCTTGATAGACAGTCGCGAAAACAAGTTGAAACCCACTGTTTGGCTGGTTTGTCATCTTTGTTGTCATTTATCTGTCTCAAGCTTTGTAGATGCATCTCAGCCCAGGCCTGCCACCTTCCGGCCTGGTGCTGTGGCAGGAGCCATCAAGATCTCATTACATAGTTGTGGCCTGGTGGCTCACGCCTGTAATCCCAGCACTCAGGGTCTGGCCTACAAAGTGAGTGCAGGACGGCGAAGGATACACAGAGAAACCCTGTCTCGAAAAAACAAAACAAAAAAACTACACAAATTACATATAAACGCTTTGTTAAGCCCAGACACGGGCCCTCCAGTGAGTACCTAGAAACGAGCCGTACCAGGAAGCTGAGGTCTCACTGAGAATGAGGGTCCAGAGGGAGGTGAACAGAAGAGGACAGCCCCACAGCAACTGGCACCAGAAAGTAATGGAGTACCCCAGAGAAATACCTCAGTAATGGAAAGCTTGTCTGTCTGCCTTGCCATCTCCCAGGGGCAGCCCCTGTGTCCGTACTGCTGTGAGAACATCACTGCAAACTGCGGATCCTGTTCACCATGGGCTGGCCCCGTGCCCCGTGCCCCGTGCCCCGTGCCCCTGTGCCCCGTGCCCTGTACCCTGTGCCCCGTGCCCCATGCCCTGTACCCTGTGCCCCGTGCCCCGTGCCCCGTGCCCCATGCCCCGTGCCCCATGCCCCGTGCCCCATGCCCTGTGCCCCGTGCCCCATGCCCCATGCCCTGTACCCTGTGCCCCATGCCCCATGCCCCGTGCCCCATGCCCTGTGCCCCGTGCCCCGTGCCCCGTGCCCCATGCCCCGTGCCCCATGCCCTGTGCCCCGTGCCCCATGCCCCATGCCTTGTACCCTGTGCCCCATGCCCCGTGCCCCGTGCCCCGTGCCCCATGCCCTGTACCCTGTGCCCCATGCTCCATGCCCAATGCCCTGTGCCCCGTGCCCCATGCTCCATGCCCCATGCTCTGTGCCCCATGCCCTGTACCCTGTGTCCCATGCCCCATGCCCCACGCCCCATGCCCTGTGCCCCATGCCCTGTACCCTGTGCCCCATGCCCCATGCTCCATGCCCCATGCCCTGTGCCCCATGCCCCGTGCTCCGTGCCCCATGCCCCATGACCTGTACCCTGTGCCCCGTGCCCCATGCCCCGTGCCCCGTGCCTCATGCCCCATGCTCCATGCCCAATGCCCTGTACCCTGTGCCCCATGCCCCGTGCTCCGTGCCCCATGCCCCATGCTCCATGCCCAATGCCCTGTGCCCCATGCCCCATGCTCCGTGCCCCATGCCCTGTACCCTGTGCCCCGTGCCCCTTGCCCCATGCCCCATGCCCCATGCCCCGTGCTCTGTGCCCCATGCCCTGTACCCTGTGTCCCGTGCCCCATGCCCCATGCTCCATGCCCCATGCCCTGTGCCCCATGCCCCGTGCTCCGTGCCCCATGCCCCATGCCCTGTACCCTGTGCCCCGTGCCCCATGCCCCATGCCCTGTGCCTCACGCCCCGTGCTCTGTGCCCCATGCCCTGTACCCTGTGTCCCGTGCCCCATGCCCCATGCCCTGTGCCCCATGCCCCGTGCTCCGTGCCCCATGCCCTGTCCTACCTAGAGTTGAGTACTATCCTTCACGAATACTGCTATGCTCCTGGCTTGGCAACTATTATCTTCAGCAGAGCAACCTTAGCTACCTGTAAGAGACTCTCAAGACCAGCCTGTGGGCCGTTGGCATTGGTCACAGAAGGAGGTGTTGGGAGGATTATTGGGCCCCCTTCCCCCCCCCCCCACTGAGATTCTCTCCTGTATCTCCAATCCCCCTACAGGAATTCTAACCTAACAACAACCTGTGGCCTCCTGACCTCAGGAGGGGCTAGAGAATACAGACAGTCAAAGGTCTAACTGAAGGAAGGATGGAGAAGCTATCCTCCATGCTGGGGAGACCATGTGGTGGGCACGCTTTGCGGGGAACCCATGCTCTGTGAAGAGGCCCAGTAAACTCGCTGTTTTTTCAAGCTGAAATGGTTGAAGTCATTCTTTGGTTCTTCGTTGGTGCTCGACTGAATTGGGGAGATATTTGCTCGTGTTCCCGCAGGCAGGGGGAAATTCATGCAATCTACCCGTTCCTATTAGTGTCTGTTGCCACTTTAACTTGACTGCTATCTGCAGATAGAGAGAATTGAGACACTGGACACAAAGAGGGGAGGTGGGCACTAGCGGGCACCTAGAGGGCTTCACTTGCACATCACTGGGTCACTGGTGGTGTCCCTGGCTTTGCCAATCACCTCTGTGTTGTCCCTTTCCTGTCTCAAGGATTGGAATGTGTGAGCTTATGTGGGAAGGTGCTAAGATAAATGACTGACGCATGCCAGTGGAAGAAAACCTGTCAGGTACAGTGAGGACTCTCACTGACATGGAAATGCTAGCCTGCTCTCCAACCTCTGGTCCTAGAGAGCCCTGGCTCCACCCTCTCACACCCAGGATGGCAGCCTTCCTCCTCAGCAGCAGTTTCCATGTGGGGTGGGGAGAGTGGGGGTAGGGGTGGGTTCACGCTAGTGCCTTAGCACAACCCAGAACCTGTCACAGAGTGCTCGCTAATATTGCTTATAGATTCTTGGAGCTTCCTAATCTTGGTCCAGAGAGGAACAAAGATGCTATTGTGGGACTAGAGCCTGTCTCCAGGGTCTAGGTCAGCAAAGCTTCTGCTGAATGGGCCGCTGGGTTGAGCTCCACAGAGATGGAGAGCAGACACGATGAACGCTGAACACATCTGGTGCCTCCTGCACCCACTTATCCAAAGAGGATGAGATCTGGCCATGCTGAGAGCACACGGCTGCCCAAAGCTGAGGAGAGGGGAAGCTGTGGACTCCAGGGGAGTGGAGTCCAGTAGCAGCACAAGGTGGGTTCCGGACAGGCCGCCATGAACCCCAGTTCTCCATCCCACCTCAGGGCACAACAAACGAACACACCTGGGCCTCAGTTGTACCAGGCCAGGCCTGTCTCTGAAAATGGCCTCTCAGCAGGCTCCCAGATAACGAGAGCAGCAGAAAGTCAAGTCCCCTCATTGGTGATGAATCCCCTGAGCTCACAGAGGTGAACCCCTTCACTGACTCCTTCAGGGGACAATTACTCATGACCCCCAATGTGTGGCTGGAATTCTTCATGCAACCAACTTAAAATGGTGAACTATAAAAATTGAGCCCTAACTGGTGTTTAAGCAGATGAGCATTGGCCGGTTAGTGGAAAAGGAACAAGACAGTTGAGAGTAAGAAGAGGTCTGCAGTGAGCACAGCTGGGCTCAACAGAACATAGCCCGCAGGGCTCATGATATTCCCTAAGCCCTGATGATGTTTAAATTTGTGTGTCCCCCCCCCATGTTGGAAGGTCCAGGTTGGGTATCCGCACAGGGACAGGACAATGAAGTGGGCTCCCTCCCCAGGCAGGGGACAAGCCATGTGGGAACCAACAGATGGTCTGTGAGTGAAACTCAGGCCCCTTCTCAGCAGCAGGAGGTCAGCAGCCAGGTCTCAGGGAACAGAGTCAGGGCAGCCATTGGCAGGTGGAGGGCAGGGTGTGAAGGGAAGCTGGCTCTCCCTCCCTGCACCCGACTCACTCTTCTCCCTCCCCCCCCCCCAGGCCCCTTGTGAGCTCAGCACTTGGGTGGCACAGACGTGGCAGGGCACCGTGTGTCTCCCTTCATTCAGAGGTGACACTGAGTTGACTGATATTCATCAGATCCCAACAACAACAACAACCGTGCCAAGTGGGCACACATCCCTGTCCACGGGGGATATAAAGGGCGCCCTGTGAGGAGCCCGAGCAGACTGGTCCAGACTCCCCAGGTGACCTGCCTTGTGTGAGAGCCCAGTAACTGAGGATGAAGAGCCTTTTCCTGATCATCTTGCTTCTGGGGCTGGTGGTTGTCCTGAGGGCCCAGGAACTGCCATCAGATGACATTGAGGATGTGAGGAGGGGAGGGACGATGGGTGGAGGTAGAAAGGAGAACACAGCCCTGGTTGGTGTTGGTAGACTCGATCAAGAGTTCTGAAGTCTGAAGTCTAACCCCACTGCCCCAGCCTTGGATGGTCAGATCAGAGCATTAGGGATTCTCCAGGAGACCAGGCCTAAAGCAGGAGAGTGAGGTTAGGCCGCTGGTCTTTGTTCGAGTGATGTGGGGTCCCGGAAGGCTTTATTGGGTGGGATTTTTAGGACAGAGGATTTACTCAGCCCTGACTTCCAGACTCCTAATAGTTTATACTTAGAAAGCAGACAGTCTCTGTCTCCACTTGGACAGAGGGCCCCAGGGTTGGGCTCTCTCTACAGTGAGCACGTGTGGGCTGTGGTGTCAGCCGTCTTCAGAGCTGCAGCCCAGACTCTGGACTATCAGGCACAAGAGGCTGGCGACACCAGGAGCCAGGCTGGGGTGTGTTCAAGGATCTGTCCTCTGCAGCTCTCTGGGACCTGGTTCGCAAAGGCCATAGTATGTGACAAGAACCGCCCAGATGGGAAGAAACCCAAGAAAATGTTCCCCATGAAGGTGACAGCCCTGGAAGGAGGGGACTTGGAGGTCACAATAACATTCCAGTGAGTGTCCCCACGAGTCTCCACGGCTGTCTTTCTGGTCTGCTCCTGCCTTTGACAGGGCACAGTGCCAAGCAACACTCTAAGTCTTGGGCAGGGCTGATGGGGTCACTTGGTCAGGGCTGATACCATGGGTGAACGGAGTGTGGCTCCTGTTTTACAGGAAGGACGGTCAGTGTCACAACAAAAAGTTTGTGATGGAAAAAACTGAGGAGCCTGGCAAATACACTCTCTGTGAGTCCCCTGGGGCCCAGGGTCTCCTGCAGGGGCAAGTTCCCACATAGAGGGGTCCCTGCCTTCCTTAGCTTGCCCACTCATGGTCCATGTACCAGACACTAGAGGTCGTGGGTTAGTCCACCCCAGGTACTGACTGGTCCCCCACTCCCCACCCCCACGCATTCCGGTTTATCTCTTGACCCATGAGGAACCATTGCTAGGGGCAGGAAAGCAGGCCGGGCAGGTGGTCAGGTCTGGCACCCAGCTCAGCGTTTAGCTTCCTCTGAGATTTTCACCAGGGTCTCACCATGTCCTGGAAAATGGACATCGTAGAAAGCCCAGAGCTGGACTGCCTGGGTCTCCCGGGCGACCAACTACAAGTGTTCCAGAATATTTCTTTGTAAAACCTCCAAAGGTTTTCCAAGGGATGAAATACTAAGGCCCATTTCTCCGTTCACCTGTAGTGAAGAGCAAGAAGGCCATGTATATCCAGAAGACTTCCGTGGAGGATCACTACATCATCTACAGTGAATGCAAGCACAATGGGAAATCACACCGCAAGGGAAAGCTTATAGGTGAGGAGCCACAGAGGCCCTGTGTCCTGTCCACAGGCTCTACTTTTAGTAGCTTTTAAAAGGGGCAGCAGCCATGCTGGGCTACAGGGGACTGGGAAGCCTCAAGGTGCTGCCCAGGCGGTATGTATGATCCAAAGCGGGAAAGTGGGTCGGCCGGGAGGGGACCCAGCTTACGTGACCTTCGGAGGTCTGAGCATTCAAAGGAGTTTCCACACCTGCAGATGACAGATGGTCCTTCTAGGGATCCCAGGCAAGGGCCGGTCATGTGGAGGAGAATAACTTGACAGAGGCCTTCCCGTGTGTGTGGGATCCTCCAGGGTCAAGGGACACCCCTGTGCTTCCGAGGTCCAGGCCTCTTAGGTCTGGGAAGGGACCCTAAATGCCTCTTAAGGTTCACCACGGGCCCTCAGGACCACACATCCATCCCAGTCCGGGGATGTCTGGGCGTCCTTGTGCCAGAGCAGTTTGTCCACTGCCTGGGTTCTCTTCCATCTCGTCCTGGCTGCTCCAGGCTGACAGTCCCAGTGCTGGTCAGTGATCTTGACTTTTGTCACTGGCTCCCTTGCAGGGCTGAGCACCAGCCCTCCAACTGTCCCCACCTCCCCACAGCAAGACATCCTAAGGAAAACCCAGAGGCCATGAAAGAATTTCAGGAATTTGCACGGAGCAAGAAATTCCCAGCGGAAAACATCTTTGTACCTGAGCAAACGAGTGAGAAGGCTCTGTCTGTGCCCTCCCACAATGCCTTGTTTCTCCTGCACGCCTCTGTGCGAGCACTCTGTGCTGCTGCTGTTCTGTGTTTCTATTGTCTCTCACATCTCTGTGTGTACTCCTGTGTGCCTCTGGATGCCTCGTGTGCTTGCGTGTCACTCTGTGTTCCTCTTGTCTCTCTGCCTCCCCACGAACCCCATGGCCCCCTCGTAAGGGCACCGGAGCCCAGCTTTAAGTCTTGGCTTTGGGAGGGTCTGAGCCACAGGGGTGGTGGGTGCTTCTCCAGAGCTCCCTCTCACCACTGGCTTCTTCTTGGTTTCTACAGATCAGTGCATCCCTGAGAGTGAGTAGGGTAAGTGGCCGTCCAGGAGGACCATGGAAAAGCCTACCATCCTGGATTCTGGAGTTGGAGAGTCCATGTGTTCTGGTCCTTATCCACTTGAGCAGAAATGGTCTACCCAAGAGTGATCCCTAGTGTATCCCTGAACTCTGCTTCCTGCATAGCTATATCCCCCACCTCCCATACCCAGTGACACAAGAGACAGGGTCACTCATGGCTGTAATGATTGCACAGGTGCGTTAGGCTAGAAGACCTCTGACCACTGCCTGCCACACACCTCTGATCTCTTTGGCACAGCGGCCAATCCTGCCTTAATACCAACACAGGTCTGAGACCTCCATGGACCTGCCCTACCCTGGACCACTTTCCTCACCTTCACCCACTCCCAGCACCAGCTACTTCTAATAAAGCGTTTCAGCATCACTCTGGCTCAGTCTTGTCTGCAAAAGGTCATGCATTGGTTGCCTGACCCGGTAGAGCCTTGTGGATGTGAGGCTCAGCAGAAGCCAGTGGAGGCGCACACCTTTAATCCCAGCACGCGGAAGGCAGAGGCAGGTGGATCACTGTGAGTTCAAGGCCAGCCTGGTTTATAAAGTGAGCCCAGGATAGGCAGGGCCACACAGAGAAACCAACCAAATAAAAAATTCTGGATTTACGTTGGGTCTTTCAATCAAGAAAAATACCTCACCTATGTGTTTGGTTGTTTGAGTTTAGTGGTTAAGTTGACAAGCAATAGCCTCATAGTCACGTAAGGACATTTCAAGGCCCAATTGATCAACCATTAGCCCATGGGCCTTGTCCCATACGGGCTATTGAGGTCCTTCAACATGATTGCATCTAAGCCTATCTGTCCCCCTCTCTGCTTGTTTTATGAAGGTGGCACAATAATATTTGCATCTTCTTTTAAAAGTTTTTTTTTTTTAATGAGTATAAGTGTCTGTCTGCCTACATGTGTGTGTGGTGCCCATGGAGGTCAGAAAACACTGGACCCCATGATGAGAGCTAGAGATGATTCTAAGCCATTGCGTGGGAGCTGGGAACCAAGCCTGGTGCTCTGCAGAAGCATCCCAGTACCCAGAAGCACTGCGCTGGCTCTCTGGCCCCTCACTGACGGCACGTTCCCTTTACTAACGTGTAGTGGTCGCGTTCATCTCTTCTTACTAAGCTTGCCTTGAGATTTGCTTGGTCAGGCTGAGTAGCAACTCTTCCTGACTTGGTTCCGGTTTTCCTTTGTCAGCAAGACAAGTTTCATGCAATGGCAAAAAGTCAGGCTTTGCATTCGCGCTGCAGTTGGAGAGTTAAGACCCTTTGCCTGTCAGGTTCCTGTTGTGTGGGATTTGCTCATTCCTTCACTTTTGCTGCTCTTTTCTTTTTGAGAGATTTTTTCTTTTCTTCTTCTTCTTTTTTTTGTTTTGTTTTGTTTTTTCCCAAGAGAGGGTTTCTCTGTGTGTCCTTGACTGTCCTGGACTCACTTTGTTGACCAGGCTGGTCTCGAACTCACAGCGATCGCCCGCCTCTGTCTCCCAAGTGCTGGGATTAAAGGCGTGCGCCACCACCGCCCGGCTTTTTATTTTCAATGATGTCTATGTGTGCTCAGATACACACCTGTGTGGCTGCCTGCAGAGACGGGAAGGGAGTGTTAAATCACCGAGAGATGGAGTTACAGGTAGTTGTCAGCTGTCTAGTAATGAGAGCTGGGAACAGAATCTGGGTCCTCTGCAAGGGCCGTCTACACCTATAACATCTGAGCCGTCTTCCTCAGTTTTGTTGCCTTTCGCGGGTGGGAGGCTGGTGGTTATTTTTTCTTTTCCTTTCTTCCTAGAACAGGAGGTTTGTTAGTTTACTAGATTGGAGTTGATCAGCGGGTTTCCCTGTTTTTCCTTAGTTCACCCAGTCTTTTTTTTTTTAAGATTTATTTAAGCCGGTCGTGGTGGTGCACACCTTTAATCCCAGCACTCGGGAGGCAGAGGCAGGCGGATCGCTGTGAGTTTGAGGCCAGCCTGGACTACAAAGTGAGTCCAGGATGGCCAAGGCTACACAGAGAAACCCTGTCTCAAAAAACAAAAAACAACAACAAAAAAAAAAGGTTTATTTAATTATGCACACAGAGTTTTGCCTATATGTCACCTGCATGCCAGAAGAAAGCACCCGATCTCACTACAGATGGTTGTAAGCCACTATGTGGTTGCTGGGAATTGAACTTGGGACCTTTGGAAGAGCAACCAATGCTCTTAACCTCTGAGCCATCTCTCCAGCCCCTCACCCAGTCTTCTTATGAAGTTTATTCTTCCATATGCCCTTGAGACGGAGACTGCCTGCCTCCCTGCTCTGAAACATCGTCTGTGCTGCCACGTGGGTGTTTGTGAATTGCTTAACTGGTGCTTTCTCATTTCTCAATCTGTCTTAAAAGATAACATGCTGGCCGGGCGTGGTGCCGCATGCCTTTAATCCCAACACTCAGTGACTTGTCCTGGCCCTCGGGACAAATTGAACCAGGGTTCACCTGAAAGAGGGAGTGGGGATTGAAAGTGGGGGACAGAGAGGCGAGAAATAAGGAGTCAGGTCTGGAAATTTCTGATCAAGACTCTCTTTAATGCTGACGAGTAAGACTTTATATAGCAAGGTCAAGAGGATCTATTCTGATCCCTCTCTCCCTAGGTCCCAGGCAAGAAGAACACAATAGCCTGAGTAGCTCTCTGTAGGAACTTCCTTAATCCTCTGGGTGTCTCTCAGTAGGGACTTCCCTACTTCTTTCAAAGGTAAATAGTCCAAGGATGGCCTGGAACACAAAGACCTTGTCCAGCAAAGCTCAGCAACTGGAAGGTCATAAAAGCGCTGGATTTCTGACATGGCAGAATTTAGGACGGCTCCCCACAACTCAGGAGGCAGAAGCAGGTGGATCTCTGTGAGGTCAAGGCCAGCCTGGTCTACAAAGTGAGTCTAGGACAGCCAGGGCTACACAGAGAAACCCTGTCTTGAAAAACCAAAAAAAAAAAAAAAAAAAAAGAAAGAAAGAAAGAAAACAAACAAAAACAAACAAACAAACAAACAAAAAATGTGCTGGATCTAACAATCCTGGTTTGCAGTTATTTAAGGGTATGGAATATATTGTTCAATGCTTCACTGGCTTTCAAGGTTTCTGATAAATTTGATATTATTCTGATGGATCTCCCTTCGGAGCGGCATTTTTTCCTCTTGCAGTGTTTAATTTAATGTTGCTTCTTTGCTCTGTTGATTTGATATTTCGGGCAGGATGTGAGCAGTGAGTTTCTTCTCTGACCACATCTGTGAGATTCTAAATACCGCTCGTGCCGGAAGATCCGTTTACTTCCCTAGCTTGGAAGAATCTTGTCCTGGTTTTTTGTTTTGTTTTTGTATTGTTTGTTTGTTTGTTTTGAGCCAGGGTTTCTCTGTGTAGCTCTGGCTGTCCTGGATTTAGACCAGGCTGGCCTTGAACTCCCCAGTACTGAGATTAAAGGCGTGTGGCTCCACCCGGCTTCATTGGCTTATTTATAACTTGTCGAAAGCTACTGTTCATTTTTGCAAGCAGCTGTTTGAATTCCGTCTTTGGTATTTCAACCTTTCAGTCTCTTTGTACTACGATCGAGGAGCTGGCTTTATATTTTTGTGTTTTCATGAACACTGTGCATCAGTTGGCATAGATAACTCTTGCAGCTTTGTTTGGAGGTCTTCTTAGTGAGCTCTTCTCTTGAGGGCTCAGCTCCTGGTACTTCTCAAAGAGGGGGAATCGTATGTCAGGAGAGCAGCGATGTGACGCTTCCTAAAACTACATTCCAAACAACTACAGCCAATCACCGTACTACCACCGACCACAGCAGAGAGAATGGGAAAGCGATGCAGAGCAGCTGTGAAGTTACAGTTTATTTAGGGTAAAAGCGGAAATGCAGGACTGAATGAAGGAGGGCTGGGCATGGCTAGGAGGTGAGGTGCTCGTCCCAGAGGCCTATGGATCTGAGTTCGAATTCCTAGAAGCCAGTTACAAAAAGCCAGATTAGTAACACAGACGTCTATAATCAGTGCTCCTATGGGGGGGGGGGGGGGGGGGGGTGGGTTGCTGGGCTGGCTGGAGGGGCTGGGGTGGCCCTAAGTGGCTGGAGTGGCTGAGATGGCTGAGGTGGTTCGGGCTGCTGGGGTGACTAGGGTGGCTGGGGCTGCTGGGGTGGCCGGGGGTCCTGGGGGGGCTGGAGTTACTGGGGGGGCTGGAGTAGCTGGGGCTGCTGGGGTGGCCGGAGTGGCTGTGTTGGACCCTGGCCCAAAATGTTGGACCCTGGGAGTCCAATTCGGGAAGGGGGTCACCGTGAAAAACCACTCAAGTCACACCAGCTGAGAGGTATAGGTAAAATTTATTACTGACACACCAGAAGTCCCAATTGTTGATGTGTCACGGTCTCTCAGCACTAGGGAGGCAAAGGAACCCGAGTAGAGTAGCTGTTACAGACTGCTTATAAAGGCTAAAACCGCAAGCCAGGAGGAGGACCGACCTTTAAACTGATTAGTTGGGTTGCTGTATCTGAGGTATGTGAGCAGGATGATTGCTTCGGGCCGGGTTAACTGGGGACAGAGAGGGGGGGGGGCGGGGGGGGGGCTTTCCAAGGTGTTTTCCTGGAGCTGCAGGTGGTGTTTTGTTTTACCAATTCTGGAACTAAGGTGGGACTAGGGCAGGGGTCAAATGGCCCTGAGTTTGGCCTTGTTTTTCAGGCTCTTCAGCTGGAGTGGCTGGAATGGCTGGGACTGTTGGGATGGCTGGAGTGGCTTGGGGCAGCTGCGATGGCTGCAGTTGCTGGGACGGCTGGGGTGGCCGGGGCTCCTGGGGGGGGGCTGGCGTTACAGAGGTGGCTGGGGTAGCTGGGGCTGCTGGGGCGGTTGGGGCATCACAGACGTCTGGGACGGCTGATATGGCTGGTCTCTTCACTTTGTCCACTTAGCCTCCTCTCCCCAGAAGGCACCTGGGCTTGGAGCCATAGCTGGCTCTCTCAGCTTCACTGCCTAGCCTTGTTCTCTGTACTTTCCAGCCACCAGTTACTTCTCTTGTCTTCCTGAGGCCTTTCCTCCCTTTCTCAGAGCATCGCATGGAGGCAGCCTCCAATCTTCCATCTTGCACCCTGACAGAGATAGAAAGGAAATACTCACTTCAGAATGATACTGGCACGGTGGCGCATGCTTTTAATCCCAGCACACACTGAGCGCAGTCAAGCCCCAGCTGCTGACCAGCTGACCTTAGTGGGTGGTTTAGACATCCCGTGGTTAATAATCCTTAGGCTAAGAATAAGGTCCCGTTGACTCCTAGGGTTTTCGTTTTCACACTGTAACTTAGCTTGAACACTCAGTTTGAAATGGAACTAGTTTTCAATGATCACACAGGCAGCTGGCTGGTCTCTGCTTCTTCTAGGACCTGGTTTGGTCTCCGAGTCCTTGCAGCTTGGCCTGACTGAGATGGAGCCTCAGTTTTTATTGCTTACTCTGGCAGAGGCAGGGGCCCAGAATCTGGTAGGTTTCAGGGACTTCCTGAAGCTGTTTGAGTTATTGACCTATTTTGAGTTGTTTACTTTTCTGATTGAAGAGTTTTCCTGCAGGATGCAATGTATCAATCTCAGAGGAAACTGTTACACAGATTTTAGTCAAAACAACCTAGCACTGAACTCAGGGGGATGGAAAATCTCGGAAGAATAATCCCCCGTCCCTGAGAAGGATTCTGCATTCTCTACCTCCCTGGTCTTGTTTTCACCCCCTGAACTCTGACCTTTTTGATGGCAACAGACACTTACTTGGTGGTACTTCACTGAGCTGAATAAAGCCACCTCCTCACACCTCTCCCATTTACACACACCTCTCCCACCTCCACACACCTCTCCCACCTCCACACACCTCTCCCACTTACACACACCTCTCCCACCTACGCACATCTCTCCCACCTACGCACACCTCTCCCACTTACACACCCTTCTCCCACCTCCACACACCTCTCCCACCTCCACACACCTCTCCCACCTACACACACCTCTCCCACGTACACACACTTCTAACCCTTACACACAACTCTCCCACCTACCCACACCTCTCCCACTTACACACACCCACACACCTCTCCCACTTACACACACCTCTCCCTCCACACACCTCTTACACACACACACCTCTCCCACTTATATACAGCTCTCCCACCTCCACACACCTCTCCCACTTACACACACCTCTTCAGGAACTTCCCCTATTATCCCACACCCTGGTCACACTGTGCTTGGAATATGTTGTGAGGGTGACTAAAGCTCCCAGAAGCCCTCTTGTTAAAGTGGGGGAGGGGCCAGTCCTCCCTCTCTTTATTAAAAGAGGAGGTAGATGGATCCATCATATATGGGTGAGCTTTGGTTCCCGAAGGGAGCAGGCATTAACCTGAGGGGGGAAGCATTGACCCGATCCTCCTAGGGCCAGATTGGCTTGCCAAGATGTCTTTTTGAGGAGAAGAGGGAGGTCCTGGTCTGCTGTCTGTGGGCGTCCCCAACACACAGTGAAGAAGACAGTTTTTGACATCAACCTCTATGCAATCAGGTTTATTTCTCAGGGGACTCAGAGTCGGACGATCGGGTCCTCCCCCTGCGGTACCTTGTTCCACACCCCTTGCAGGTGCCCATGCCTTATGGCAGGCAATATCTGAGTATATGCCATTCTCCCTGTGCCAGGGAAGGGTGAACGGAGGCACATTAGTGTTCAAGCTCATCATAGCCTTGGTCCCCCAAGTCAAGTCTATGATAATGCACCTGTATTTTTCAGGCATCTGGAGCATCTAGCTGCTGTTTTATAAAGCCAGTAAGGCGTCTAAAAGCCTAAGGTGTGGCCTGCTATTCATCTGAGTAGCCTTAGTCTGCAAGCTCCAGCCTGTGAACATGGACCTGTATAGGTTTTGCCCATATGGCATCCACTTGTTGTTTGACAAAGGCCATGAGTTTGTTAAAGAGAAAGGGTCCTAGCAATAGTAATATTAATAAGCCAAGCAAGGGACCTAAAAGAGGGAAAAGATAGGGGAAGAACCCATATAGCCCATTCCAAAGGGATTATGGAGGAGCTCTTTTTGCTGCTTTTCCAGGTCTTCTTGTAGCTTTTTAATCGTATCTCGAACGATCCCAGACTTGTTAGCATAGAAATAGCACTTCTCCGAGATCATCGGCAAACTCATCCATGCCAGCATCCACTTGACACACAAGCCTCTCAGGCAGCCAGCGTGCAGCATCATGTTCCTGTGAGAAAACACAAACAGAGCCTCCACTCCATATTAATATAGGGTTGGGTCCATTCCACTGGACCACAGTGAAAGGATCTTTCCATTTCACTCTAGTGAAGGATGAATGAGTGCCAGAATCAACTGGCTGCGGAATTTCCTTTGACATCAAGCAGTAAAAAATTTAAAATAAAGAGAACATGACTCAAAGTATTTTAGGTGGTTGGGGGTAAAGTTCCCCCTTCTTTACTTTTTGTAAAGAGGTTTTTATGGTAGAATGAGCTCGTTCCACCATACCTTGTCCTTGAGGGTTATAAGGTGCCCCGGCCCGCCGGGGTTCGACTAACGCTTGGGAGGAGAATTTTCCTGTATAGGGACAGAACACAAGACACGAAGAAGGGGGCAAGTCTGGATTCTGATCAAACCCCGTTTATTGAAAAATTTCACAGAGTTTTTATAAGGCAGGGGGCAGGGAAGCATATTGCTATGGCAACCCAGCTGCAGGCTGTCTCAAGATGAGAGGAATTCCAAGCAGGTCACAATGTTCTGCCACACCGAATATTTTGCTATCTTTATCTAATCTAACTGTTAAACTACAACAGGGTGGCTCCATCTAAATCCTATTTTTTGTCTAACTGCCGAACCACGACAGGGTCAGCTGGTGTCTGGTGAATGACAGACTGCTGGAGCAATAGGAACCTAGTCTCTGACAAGATTTCTGAACATTGGCCATATAGCCTGTCCCCTACAGGCCAGCACCCCCTGAAAGGAGTCGCATGAGGATGCTCTTCCATCCACAACTGCTCAGCTGACTTTGAGCTCCAGTAGCTTGTGTCCTTTGCTCGTTCTGTCTAATTTGCCAGATTCTTCTGGGAAGCCATTCATGACATCACCCTTTCCTGCCTCCAGGGAGAACCTGTGGCAACACCAGGGTCATTCCTCTCCTGTGGGCAACATGCTGTCTCTTCCCTGCCACCACCCCTCCTCCTCCTCCTCATGGCCTCCCTGTCCCCACTCCCACCTCCTCACTCCCCTTCCTTTCTTTCTCCCTCTCCCAGCCTTTCCCATCAAGGGAAACCTTTTTGGGTGCAGCCTCTCTGCTGAGAGATCTTCAGGAACCTTCCTACTGTTGAGAGGTTCCAAGATGCTGGCTACTACCACCTGACACCAGAACTGAAGGACAGTGGGACAGTCTTGGTTGTCAACACTCAGACAGGACCGGAAACTCAGAGGGCCTCACAATGGCCTGGATGTGTGTGTCTACCCATCACCCATGTGTTGAGACCTGAGCTCAAGGGGAAGGGCAGATCAGGCCTCAGAGTGGAGCTGGAGGTTTTAATGAGCAGAGGGGACCAGGGTTCTTTCCTTCCACCGTGTAAGGCCGCAGTGGTCAAAGCCACCTGAGACCCAGGAAGTAGGCCCTCAGCAAACACCAAGTCTGCCAGCTCCTTGACCTTGGGCTGTCCGGGCTCTGAAACTGTGAAATCAATTTCCGTTTATGAGCCACGTGGCCTATGTTATTTTGTTCTCAGAGCCAAGTCAAACTCTGAGGAGACCTTCCCAGAATGCTGCTGACTGCCCTTAGCCAGAAGCTCACAGGACACAAGACCAGGGACAAAGCAGACAGGAGCTAATTACTGACAGACAAGATGGAAAATGTCACAAATGGCTGGATAGCGCCTACTGTGAATCTGCACCGTGGTCAGAAGCTGAAGCAGAGACTGGCAGAGAAATGAAGGTGGACAAGGCGCCTTCATGGGCCTGGTGAAGGAGAGGAGCCAGGGTAGGAAGACCAGAGAGAGGTGCTATCACAGAGAAAGGAGGCCGGGCGGTGGTGGTGCGCACCTTTAATCCCAGCACTTGTGGAGGCAGAGGCAAGCAGAGCTCTGTGAGCTCAAGGCCAGCCTGGTCTACAGAGTGAGTTCCAAGGAAGGGAGGGAGAACCAGTTTAAAACTCATGAAAATGGTGATAGGACCGCTGGGAATTTGTTTTGTTTTGTTTTTTGTTTTTTTGAGACAGGGTTTCTCTGTGTCTCTGTGTAGCCTTGGCTGTCCTGGAGTATCACAGCATCGAAGTCCAGCATTCAAAGCTCCCTCTGGCTGCCTTAATTAACATGCCCAATGAAATTTAAAGGCCTCATCCTAACAGGGGTTTTCAGCCGGGTTTGGTGGCCCACACCTGTAATCCTAGCACTCTGGAAGGCAGAGGCAGGAGGATCTCTGTGAGTTGGAGGCCAGCCAGGTCTACAAAGCAAGTACAGGACAGACAAGGCTACACAGAGAAACCCTGTCTCGAAAAACCAAAAAAGCAAAAACAAACAAACAAAAATACTAATGGGGGGTTTTCCCATTTTACCTTTATAACCTACCATTTGCCCATCCCACTCCACCCCACAGAGCCCCCCCCCCCCCCCCGCCCACACACACACCCTGCATCCCTCGGACAAAGCTCCCTCCCCCCTCCCAGGTTTCTTTCCCCTTTCTTCCTAGTCCTTTGTCTTGTGCCCTTCTGTCTTATCCGCGCCCTTTGTCTCTCAGGGGCAAATAAATCTCCTTTGTGCTGAGAACGTGGTCTTGGGGTGTCCTTTCTTTTTCTTTCTTTTTTTAAAAATTTATTAATTTATTCAGATTACAACTCAATTGTTATCCATCACTTGTACCTTCCCATTCCTCCCTCCCTCCCACTTTCACCCTATTCCTCACCCCTAGGGCTATGACCGAGGGGGACCTCCTTCCCTACTATATGGTCATAGGGTATCAAGTCTCATCTTGGTAGCCTGCTTATTCTTTCTCTGAGTGCCACCAGGCCTCCCCACCAAGGGGAAGTGGTCAAATATGGGGCACCAGAGTTCATGTCAAAGGGGTGTTCTTTCAAAAGCTTAGCCAAGCGGGGCTCCAGCTCTGTGGTTCCCCGTGTTGGAGGTTGGCCTGATGTATTTTGATGCTAATTAATAAAAGGCCATTACACCTGGGCAGGGCAAATGAGATAGGCGTGGCTAAGGTTCCCAGGTTTGGGGAGACAGAGATTATTTTGGAAAAAAGGGAGCCCTGAGGAGAGAGAGGAGAAGAAGGTTGCCATCATGGGTTAAGTGGAGGAGAAGCACATGGCCGGTGTGGATGGAAACTTGGCCCAGATGATGATAGTTAGCAAGTGTATGGGATTATAGGTGGGAGGTATTTTGATAGAAATTATTAGAAACAGATGGCATGGGATTGGGGTAGGGATCCCATACCTGCCCCACTATGGGAGGTAGTTTAGAGGATTAATATCTGGCCTGGCCCAGGTTAACTAAGACTATTTCAAAATATAACAAGTGTCTGTGTCTTGATTGATTGCTAACAGGTTAAAAAAAAAACACTGGCGTAATAATAATTATAGGCCTGATAATAAACATTCTTAAGCTGTACTGGTAATTTAACAACAGGGAGGAGTCAGAGCCCCAGTCAAAGGTTAGCCAGGTGGCCCTGGTGCAAACAGCCTGGCCGTTCTACCCATAGGACCAGCTCACAGCTCACACAAGCCTCAAATCCAGCTGCTGATCTGGTGGAAAACAGTCACTTTCCCGGACTGGTGGGCCAGGTGTGGAGAGCAGTGTCCCAGCTTTGAGGGCTGTAGCCAGGAGCCATCTGTTGTTTAAACCTGATCTGCCTTGAGGCCAGGAACAGGGAACCATCACTATTCCGGGGCCTGGATTCAACCTGCCACACGGCTCCAGCACTTGGGAGGAGAGCTTGGGAGTAGGAGGCTCGTACTGAGAAGCCAAAACGTCCAACTCACTGGAAGCTGAGCCCAGGCAGCGGGGTGCACGGGGAAAGAGACTCCCGGCCTTGCTAGGACCCTACCTCATCAGCTGAGGACGCTCTGGAGTTTGATAGCATCGCCCTGAGCCCAGGCCAGCAGCTGTGTCCACACCCAGCTTGAGTGTCACTCTGTGGAGTCTGAGGTCCCTGAAGCTGCAGTGTTCTGCTCTGCATCCCAGACACAGACTCCAGTGTAGGAGGCTTTGAAAGTCCAAAGACAGCGCCCCCCCCCCCCCCCCCCCCCCCCCCCAGATCTCAGCACGGGCTTGCTTGTCCCCACTCCCACACACCCGGGAGACACTACCCTCATCCTAGCTGGAACTTTAGCTTCTCCTGGGTGAAGGAACTGAGGAAGTTCAGGAGGGTGAGGGGTAAGAGGGCCTGCCCAGCACAGACTGCAATGCCAAGTGTGGCCAGCAGAGGGCCCTGGCACACACTCTGGGAAAGGAGGACCAGCACCAGCCTAAACTGTAGGAGAGACAGAAGCCCACAAGTTCAGCTGACTGTCCCCCTCAACCGCCAACACACCCAGCAGTGTCCAAATGTACAGCACCCGGAAAGGAGACACACTAATATTTCGGGTCCCAAGTACATTTGATTTTGTTTTTGTGGGTTTTTTTTCCCTTCAATTTTCATGATTAGACAACTTTGTGCCCTTCCTTCTTTTGTGTCCTTCCTCTTAGACCACCCAATTCTCAATCTTTTTTTTTTTTCTGGTGTATTTTTTTGTGTGTGTGTGAGCCTTTTGACTGGGTTCTGTTGGTTTTAATTTATCTGTTAAACTGAGGTATGTAAGGCTGGTTCACAGATGCGTACAGTCTGCTCTGAGCACGTTCTCCCCCTTGCACCCCGTGCTCTTAGCTCCCTTCTTCCCTTCAGCAGTTTAATGTAGTGCACCTAGTGGTTTAATGTATCTATAAAATATAGGATCCAGAAATGATAGAAACTGTGCTATTTGCCTTTCTGAGACTCAGTTCACGCGGGATCTTAAAGTCCGGTTGCATCTACTTCCTTCTGCAGATGACGTAAAATTTGTTCTCTACAGATGAAAAAAACCCAGTGTTTATATGAGCCGTGTCTTTGTCACTCACCACTCTGTTGATGGGTGGGTACCTTGGTGGCAAACGTTAGCTGTTATGAAATTTCCTACAACAGACAGACGTTTATTTTTTTTAATTTTTTAAAAAAGATTTATTTATGAGTTATACAGCAAGTGTGCCTACAGGCCAGAAGAGGGTACCAGATCTCACTATAAATGGTTGTGAGCCACCATATGGTTGCTGGGAATTGAACTCAGGACCTTTGGAAGAGCACCCAGTGCTCTTAACCTTTGAGCCGTCTCTCCAGCCCCCAGACAGACGTTTAAATGTCCCCGTTGTATGCAAACTTGGTGTAGATTTCCAGGGCCCTGTGGCAGTGTTTGTTGTCATTTGGTTTTGGATATTTGAGGAGCCTCCACAGTGGCTGCACCAGCAGAATATAAGGATTCCCTTTGAGCACATACCAGCTCCCCCAAATCTTTCACTATGAGGGTGAACTGTCTTTGGTGACTGCTGTTGCTGTCAGAGGTGATGTGGACTCACTAACGTCCCTTCTTTGTGGTTTGCATCTTCCTGATGGCTGGTGATGCTGAACATTTCCTGTGTGTTAATAGGCCACGTGAACCTCACCTTTTGAGAACTGTCTGGTCCGTTCATCAGTTACATTATTGATTGGTTTGTTTGATCTCTCGTTATTTAGTATTTTGGAGTTTTTAAGGTTGCGATTAGGTTCTCAGCCCATGGGTCCCAACCCCCTTTGAGTCGTGTATCAGATATTTACACTGATTCATAACACTAGCACAATTACAGTTATGAAGCAGCAACAGAATCATTTTATGTGTGGGTCAGCACAGCACGAGGAACTGCAGGGTCACGGCATTAAGAGGTGGAGACCATTGGTCTAGATAGTAGGCCCCGGCCCGGGGTTCGGCTAAAGCTCGGGAGGAGAATCAACCTGTATGGAGAAGAGAGCACGCGACATGAAGAGATGGGGGCAAGTCTGGATTCTGATCAAACCCCCACAATAAACCACAGCAGGTGTCTAACTGCCGAACCATGACAGGGGTCAGCTGGTTTCTGGTAAATGACAGACTACTGGAGAAATAGGAAGCTAAAGGTGTAGGCTCAGACAAGATGGCTGAACACTGGCCATATGGCCTACTGTCCCCAACAATATTAATCCTCTTTTAGATGAATACCTAGCAGCACAGGCTCTCTGGGTCACATGTGTGTGTGTGTATGAATATATACATGTTTCATTTGTCAAGTTTTTGGTACTTTTTCTTGTTTTTGTTTTTGAGACAGGGTTTCTCTGTGTAGCCTGGGCTGTCCTGGACTCGCTCTATAGACCAGGCTGGCCTCGAACTCACAGCAATCTGCCTGCCTCTGCCTCCCCAGTGCTGGGATTAAAGGTGTGCGCCACCACGCCGGGCCATTTGGCACTTTTTCTTAAGATATAAGAGTCCTGTTCAGAAAGTTTTTACCTATCCCAATATCTTGAAATGTTTTTCTTACATTCCTCTGAAATTCCTGGTTTCAAATTTCAGGTCTTATGTGAAGGTCTTTATTTACTTAGTGCTGGCTTTTGCATAGGGTGAGGCGTAGGGGACAAGCTTCCTTTATCTAGTCTCACCAGCACCAATTGTTGAAGACGCTGTCTTTTCCAATGTATATAGTCTTGAACTTTGCCAAAACCCACGTGGTTGTGACTACATCTGTGTCTGGGCCTACGGAAGACAGGCTAAGTCACCCTAAACAATATTACTGAGCACTCTCCGACAAGCCCTGAGCAGTGCTGAGGAGCTGGCGCAGCCCAGGTCCTGACCTCACTATAGAAGGTGCTGAGCAGGAAGCCTGCCAGGCTGGGTGTGACAGGGTGGGGCCAGGGCCCTTTAGGAGCTGAGATTAGGAAGCAGCGTGGCATTTCCATATCATGGGGGAGGCCTCTGTACCTGCCAGGCTGTCCCTCACTACCATGCAAGGGTCCTTCCTCTAAACACGCCACCACATAGGCACAAGTGTCTCAGTCCTTGAACAGGAGGACAGTATGCTCACGTGATTAACAGAGCCAGAGACACGGTCAGTCCACTGAGGCCAGTGTTATTAACTTCTCTTGCCTGTGTCTCAGCAGCTGAACTCTCCAGTTATTTTCCTTGATATGGCCAAATTAAGACGGCGGCAGACAGCTGCCATTGCAATTGTGAAACCGGACGCGACAGTGCCAAGGGTGGGCTATGGCTGACCCCTACTGTTCCCTGCAATGGTGGTTGACTTTTCTTCACACTCTGAGAGACTAGCAGCTTCCTAGTCTAGTGCCCTCATCTGCCTTCTAGGTTTCTGTGACACACTGTTTTGAGAGCAGCTGGGAGGTTACGAAGCACTTGTGGATCTGAGGGCAACCCTGTTTGGGGAGCCTCTGCAGGATGCGCTGGTGCTGGTAGAAATAAGTCAGTGAGCACCTCCTTCAGCTACACCTTATCCGGGATCCTTGTCCTTTGCCTCTGCTCCCTTGATCCCATGCGATGGCCAGCTGTTCTAGAACCTTCTCTGCCTTGATGCTCTGACTCCCCACAGGCCCACAGCCAGGAGACTGAACAATCACGGGCAGAACCTCTGAACCCAGGAGCCAAAAATCATCCTTCCTCCTGTCAAGTTGTCCCCTTGAGTGTTTAGCACGATGATGGAAACTTGGCTGACGCGGCCCCCAGCCAGCAGCGATGGAAACTGATAGGACACCGCGCCTGCGCTTTTCCTCCCCCTCAGATAACAGGAAATGTTCCTGTGACTCAGAGGGGCCTCAGGAGGGCCAAGTCCCAGTTGTTCACCATGCTAACTTTTCATTAAAATACCTCTTAACAAATGCTTTAAACTCTGAGATCGTAGGCTTCTGGCCTCCAGAGTTAATCAAGAATATGTCTGTAGCCGGGCGTGGTGGCGCACGCCTTTAATCCCAGCACTCGGGAGGCAGAGGCAGGCGGATCGCTGTGAGTTCGAGGCCAGCCTGGTCTACAAAGTGAGTCCAGGATGGCCAAGGCTACACAGAGAAACCCTGTCTCGAAAAACCAAAAAAAAAAAAAAAAAAAAAAAAGAATATGTCTGTAGCCAGGCGTGGTGGCACACACCTTTAATCCCAGCACTCAGGGGGCAGAAGCATGTGGATCACTGAATCAGACTGGAACAAAGAAGAATTGTCATGACCTGGGTGGTGAGGCCGCTCTGAGATCTGCCAGCAAGGACCAGCCCTGTGAAGGAAATTAGTGGGTTGACTTCCTCACGCTGAGAACACCGATGTAGGACACGGTTGGCTAAACAGAACAACACGCTATGCACTGAAAAGGCATTTCAAGTTTCATGAACAACGCTAGTGCCAGTGAGGGAACAGCAACCCTTAATGTCAGGAGAGCCAATCATCCAGTGAACAGAACAAAGCACTTGAGCAGACATGGCCAGGGAAGATGTGTGTGTGTGTATCTGTGTGTGTGTGTGTGTGGCAGCCACTCACAAGTGCACAGAAACATCCTAGCCATCAGGAAAAGGCAGACACTATACCCCTAAGACAACAACCAGACACTGTCAGATAACAGGACCTCATGTGCACTGCTGGGGGGACACAATCAGGTGTATGTACACTCTGGGAAACTGTGATTTCTTATGTTGGTATGCATACTGAGTATATGGTCCAGCAGTTTCTTTCAGGTATATGTGCAAAAACGCAAATGTAGCATCCTACTGTAACTCACAGGTACATTTACTCAGTAATGATGGAGAACTAGACTGTCAGGGCAGACCATGGGGTGTCCATACAGACTGGTCAGCACTGAGAAGGAGCCATCTGCTGGCAGCCAGCACAGGGCACTGGTCTCAGGTCGCAGGCAGTTGCCTTTTATCTGTAATATGCCAGAGAGACACACAGAGAAGTCAGGGAAAGACCTCTGGCTCCCAGATGTTAGGAGGTAGGGATTAGGCCACCCTGAAGGGGAGGCAGGAGGGAGACTCAGAGCAGAATGTGAGCATGGTGGGGGTGGGGTTATCCCCAGAGTGCAAGGTTAGTTTGACTTTGAAGATCCATTCGCGCAATTCACCTATGAGCGGAACCGCCCCATCTGTTGGTTGGGTAGAGATGGGCTGATCTCTTTGATGTCAGCCCTGCTTGTGGATTTTCAGCACAGCACAGGAAACCTTGTGAGGTGCAGCCATCAAAGTTCCATGGAGACTTGTCACTGTAAAGACCAGCAGAAAAGAAGGCCGACTCAAAGGCCACATTCTCAAGCTCCATCTCATGCTACCGTTAAAACACTGCATGCAGGGTGTTAGCTGAAAACCAAGCAAACATACAGCTGATAATAAAGGAAAAACTGAATATCTACAGCAGTGAAACATATTGACAAAACTGGCCAGGGATGAGGAAGTAACAAACAGTGACATCAGTAACTAAAAACGTAGCTGTCATTCTGCCATTAGCATGGTCTTACATGCTAGCCGAATAAGAGCATATCACCATCAGCTCATAAATTAATTTGGCAGCCTACAGAAGATTCAGACTCTTTAGAAGAACCTGAGTTGGCTCTGGGAGGAGAGCAGTGTCTCAGCGGCTCTGTGCAGAGCAAAGCACAGCCAGGCATCATGGCTCCTGCCTGTAATGCCAGCGCTTGGGAGGCTGAGGCAGAGCCAGCACCATGAGTTCAAGGCCAGCCTGAGCTACGTGGTGAAGCCCTGTCAAAACAAAAGACTTATATTGAAAATCTTCATAGTATTTAAGTTTTCCTGTAAACTCAACCAGGGAAGAGATTATCCTACGCTCTTCATAGTTCAAAAGTAAATGTCTAAATTGAAAGGACTTGCTTTGTTTTGTTTTGTTTTGTTTTGTTTTGTTTTTTTAAATAGGACCAGAATAACCCTAATTCCAAAGCTGACAAGGGCATTAGTGGTATAAAAAAATTGCAGGACAAATTTCACTGTGAGTGTAGACATATACCTTCCATAAAATCTGAGCAAACTGGGGCTGGAGAGATGGCTCAGAGGTCAAGAGCACTGACTACTCTTCCAGAGGTCGTGAGTTCAATTCCTAGCAACTACATGGTAGCTCACAATCATCCATAATGTGATCTGGTGCCCCTTTCTGGAACGCAGGTGTACATGCAGGCAGAGCACTGTATACATAATAATATAAATATTTTAAAAGTCAAGTCAAGGTATGTGGAGGCAGAAGGCACTGTAGGGGACTGGAGAGCTGACTCAGTGGTTAGAGTCTGTTCTGCTCCTCCTGAGGGCCTGGGTTCCATTCCTAGCTCCCATGTGCAGCAGCGTACAACTACAGGCAACTGTAACGGACCTGACATTCCCTTTTGGGCTCTGAGGACTTCCTACATTCACCTATCTCCACACAGATACACACATAGTTAAAAATAAAACAAATCTTTCTTTAAAAAGAAGACATTGTAGGCAGCCACCCTTTGGCTTCTTCCGCTGTGTGGTCCCAGTCAGCTTGCCTGACTCTTGAGGAGTCAAGCATCCGCCTTGAGGTCGATCACGAGCTGTCCAGGTTGCCCTGGGTCTGGTAGTGTTACCAGTCTGGACAGAAACTGTGGATGGCAAGGAACTCTTCTTAAGCTGGTCCTTGGGCAGTGTTTGCATTTCTCAGCTGCATATCGCAGTGAGCAGCAGCTGCAGACAGCCGGGACCAGGAGCAGGCCGCACTGTCTCGTGTTAGAGCTCTCATGCTGGCCTTGGCTACTGGGACCCTTGGCCCTATAGTGATGTGTGACAGCTCTATCTACAGCCAGAAAGGTGAGATTCCCCATCTATTGACAGTAGCGCCAGAAGTGGGTGCCTGGGACCCGTGGCCTTAAGAGCCCACCCGCTCTCAGAACTCTGCTTGCACCCAGTGTCTTCAGTTTCTCTTCTCTGGCCTTCACAGCTTTATGTCCTTCAACCTAAGCTCTCTGCTATCTCTTTCCTTCTGTAATCTATCTTGCCCTGGCCTTCTACCAGCACCTTCTAGTTTCCTCTGGTTTGTATGACCACTGTCACTGTCACCAGCTGGGGTGGCAGCAGCACCCCCCCCCCTTTGGCTTTGGCTCCTGCTGTGAACACCAGTGTCCTGAGTGTGGCTGTCATCTCCACTGTGGCTCCAACATCTGCTTTTCCTGCCTCTCCATTGCTTCTCAGCTGCCGTGGCTCTGTCTGGTAACTGTCTGCCCTGCTGGCTGCTCCTTTCTTCACCATCCTACTCTCCTAGTGGTGGGTAGGAACCTAAATAGTTTTCTATTTGTTTATTTGTGTATGTGCCTGTGTGTGTCTCTGCATGTCTGTGTGTGTGTGTGGGTGTATGTGTGCGTGTGTGTGTCTCAGTATGTCTGAGTGTGTTTTTCTGTGTTTGTAGGCCAGAAGACAGCCTTGGGTGTCTTTTCCTGGCTGTCCTAAACTCACTTTGTAGACCAGACTGGCTTCGAACTCACAGAGGTCCACCTGCCTCTGCCTCCTGAATGCTGGGATTAAAGTCATGTGCCACCACTATCACCCAGTTTTTTGTTGGTTTGCTTGCTTGTTTGTTTGTTTGACAAAGCTCTCACTGGCCTGGAACTTGGCTAAGCAGGCTAGGTTAGCTGATAGGTGGTCTCCAGGTGTAAGGGACGGGCTATATGGCCAATGTTCAGCCATCTTGTCAGAGCCTAGATTGCTATTTCTCCAGCAGTCTGCCATTTACCAGACACCAGCTGACCCTGTCATGGTTCAGCAGTTAGACTAAAGATAAAATTTAGATGGAGCCACCCTTTTGTAGTTTAACAGTTAGATTAGATAAAGATAGCAAAATATGCGGTGTGGCAGGATGTTGTGACCTGCTTGGAATTCCTCTCGTCTTGAGATAGCCTACAGCTGGGTTGCCATAGCAATATGCTTCCCTGCCCCTCGCCTTATAAAAACTCTGTGAAGCCGAGCATTGTGGCGCACGCCTTTAATCCCAGCACTCGGGAGGCAGAGGCAGGCAGATCGCTGTGAGTTTGAGGCCAGCCTGGACTACAAAGTAAGTCTAGGACAGCCAAGACTACACAGAGAGACCCTGTCTCAAAAAACAAAACAAAACAAAACAAACAAAAAAACTCTGTGAAATTTCTCAATAAACGGGGTTTGATCAGAATCCAGACTTGCCCCCTTCTTCGTGTCTAGTGTCCTGTCTCTATACAGGAAAAATTTCCTCCCGAGCATTAGTCGAACCCTGGCTGGCCGGGGCATCCAGGGATCTACCTGTCTCTGCCTCTCACTTTACCACTGCCCAGATTATGGGGATTTTACAGCCACTCATCACTGACCACTCTGCCTTGCCTGCTTTTACATGGCTTCTGGGAACTGACCTCAGCTCTTCTTCATATCTAGATGAAAGTACTTTATCAAGTGAGATGTCTCTCCCTGTGTCTCTTCTTGCCTTCCTTATTTTTTTTATTACATTATATTTCTTGTGTAGGGGTTTGGGCATGGGCCGTGGCACACCTGTGGAGGTCAGAGGACAACTTTAAGCAGCCAGTTTTTGCCTCCCATGTGCCTCCCACACTCTGTTTTTCAGGTTTAATGCCAAATGCATTTACCCACTGAGCCATCCTGCTGAGCCCTCAACAAGTCTTTTGTTGGACCCAGTGTTGAAACATAAGGCAGTTGGCACAACAGGGCAGCACAGGAAGGGACCTCTTAGCTCAACAACCCGCCAGTATATCTGGAAAAGGGGAGTTTGTAGCCGTCACAGGAAACATTCACGCACACGAAGGCTTGTATTGTCCTAGGCAGGGTGCCATCCCCACGTACCAGTCCCAGTTTTCCCCCACCAGCAAAGCTGCTCTTCCTCTGGCTGGGGTAGACGCAGCTGGAGAAGGTCTGGCATCAACTGTTTCCAACAGGCGTAGCCGGCATCTCACCTTCTGAAGCCAGAGTTGTGCTTTCCCAGCAAGCAGCTGCAGTTGCCGGCTGGCATCAGGGAAGTCCGGCTGGCTGCTTGATTGACAGCCCTTTGTTCAAGGCAGCCAGGGTACCAGGAAAGAGTCTAACAGCTGTTTAGGGAATCAAATCACGCCCACCCCACACCAACATTTTTTCAAAGAAAAATTACCATCAGAAATGCTTATATTAGCTTGACACTAACATTAATAGTGAGTCAGACACTATGTAGCAGTGTTTCACATCTGCCAAGCATCCACTGATCGTATCAGTATCCCTGATGTCACACCCGATTCAGCTTAAATCTGAGTCTGGGGTTGGCTAAGCCTCAGCATGACCATGGACCTATGTAGATCCATACAAAAGATGGATCTATGTCGGGGGACACTTGGATCCACCCCAGTCAGTGTGGGGACCACAAAACTGGTAAGGTGGCTCTGAGGTCTCCATCTACACTGACTTTTTCCTCATGGGCCCCCAGAGCAGCCCATGAAGGCCCCCATCCATGGCAGGAATCTAGACCCACCAGGGGTCTGTGCTGTCAGCCCCTCATCGCTCTGAATCCCTTCTGCCCTTCTGCTCTGGAACCTGCAGTTCCGGTTCCTTCATTAACTTTATTATTTTGTCTTTCCCCCCCTCCCCCCAGAGCTGAGGACCGAACCAAGGGCCTTGCACTTGCTAGGCAAGCACTCTACCACTGAGCTAAATGCCCAACCCCCCTTCATGAACTTTAAAGGATGCAGTTTGTGAGGGACAAAAGTGTCTCTACTTTTCTAGTATTCCTGCCTCCACTGTGTATGCAAGGGACATTAAGAGCTTGCCTGTCCCTCTATGACCTGCTGGGTCTTAACCCAAGCTTCCTTCACATTGACCAGACTGAGCAATGGACACAAGATCATCTTGGTGCCCTCAGATATCCTTGAGTATTTTGGCTCATGACAGTTGGGCAGCCGTAGAGGGCTTTCACGGTGCCTGTCTGTCACCACGAGAAGATCAAGACAAAAGGGATGTCAAGACTTCCACTCAGAGGCTGAGCCCCGCCTCTTGGTCCCGGGCCTGACTCCTGTTGGCCTGTGTCTCCCCGTCTAGGATGGCAGGGGCTGCCCTGCTGGACTTCCTACAGGATAATAACTAGGTCAGCTTCCAGCTTGTACTCTGTTCCCCAAGGTCAACAACAGAGACCAAACCCTGGGCGCAGGGGCACAGAGAAACCGTTGGGAGGGTGCTGTATCCCCTGCTGGCTGCTGGGTCAGACTGGGGTCCCACGACAGGTGCCTAAGCTCAACTTCCACTGTCCAAGTTAAGGGAACCTGGCTGCCGTCTCATGGAGCAGGCGAGCTTCAGGGCAGAGGCCACACAGTGGATGCCACAAAAGCTAGCTTGGTGCCTGAGGCGCTTACTCACTTGAGCTGAAGACCCAGACCCAGACAGAGGAACAGTCTGGAGCATGGGAGTTGCATGACTAGGTGAGGGTAGCCAGAGGGAGTCCCCTCCGGTCCCCTCTCTCATGGCCTGTGTCCTACCAATCTGCAAGGACAAGGAGAAACCACTAACAGCTGTCGTGAGAGGGCCAGGAACTGAAGGGCCGACTGCCAGCCTCATCAGACAGTGTGGTCCAGTGACGTGTGGCTGTGAGGTGTTTTTGGACAATGGGGTCTTGCTGCTGAGATTAACAATCTGTATGAAGCCGGGCGGTGGTGGCACGTGCCTTTAATCCCAGCTCTCGGGAGGCAGAGGCAGGCGGATCGCTGTGAGTTCGAGGCCAGCCTGGTGTACAAAGTGAGTACAGGACAGCCAAGGCTACACAAAGTCTAAAAAACCAAAAAAAAAAAAAAAAAAAAAAAAAAAAAAAAACCAACAAAAAAAACAATCTGCATGAGATCATCAAGTGTTAGGGTGGCCTACATCCATTGAAGGGTCCTTCTTGCAGGCAGTCAGAGGAGCATTTGAAGCTGAGGGGAGGCTAGGTGGAATCAGGCAGGAACTTGGGTGAGGAAACCTCAGGGGGAGAATCATGAGCCGTCAATCATCCAGGGGCCCACCCAGAGCTCAGGGGAGTGTGGCCCTGGCCTGGTCTTCACACCCGTCTTCCGGCCTCCATGGCTGAGGGGAGCAGATGTGAGGTGATGAAAGCCTGGTTGGAGGGGGTTTGTTACAGCAGCCACAGGCAGCTCCTGCTGGTGGTGCTCTGAAGAGGAGAAGACCAGGAAGGCATGGGGAGTGTTTCTAGAAGGTGAACTCAGTGAACAGGCTGAGCCCGGAGTGAAAAGCTGGGTCCTCCAGGAGAGCCGTGGGCAAAGCCCCCAACAGAAGAGCAGGTTTGGGGCTCACGGGCTGAGTTGGCGCCCGGCTCTCAGACGGTGTGGAGGCTTTTCATACGGGCTTTCATCAGAGTTCTGAATTGTCCCTCAGCCTCTTGGGACTCCAAACAGTGGCTGTCACTTAGGAATGGCGTATTGGCCTGCCCATCTCTTGAAGTCTTAACTAGCTGTTACACAAAACGCCAGCATTCCCCTTGCCAGCTGGCTGGGGACATAGCATACAAGGACCTGGTCATCTTTGCCAAGTCCCCCAAGGACCCTGCATGGGGCTGTCTGTATAAAAGGCAGTTGAGCGAGGGGCCAGTGCAGCCTCTCTCTCCAGCCCCAGTGACCTGTTGGTTGGCTCTGAACGCAGCCCCTGGAGATGAAGGCGCTCTTCCTGGCCGTCAGCTTCTGCCTGGTTGCTGCCCTGCAGGCTCAGGACCTCTCGCCCCTTGCTTTGAATAACGGGATTGTGAGTCAGGCCTGGGGGGCCCAGGGTGGTCTCAGCCTTTACTGGTGCAGGAAGATCAGGGTTCTGAATTCAAGGAGAGTCCCAGTCACAGGTCTTAACTAAATGGAGTAGACCAATTTGGAGTTAAGGGATCCCCAGTGCATGTCCCTGGGCTCAGGGTGGAGCCTGAGAAAACACACCAGCAGGCCTGATACCTGAGGGGTAAGCAGGTCTCCATCACAGGAGCTTTCTATGTTTTGGTGGTGAGATGGGACAGTCAGACAGCAGAGGGCAAGTATTCCATGGGGAATGTGGGTAGGTACCAGGCAAAGAGGAAGTTCATCTTTTTAGTTTTCCGGGAAGTGGTTCATGAAGGCCTTGGTGATGCAAGACCAGGTCCCGCTAACGAAGGTCTCGCCCACACTCATCTGGGTGCTAAGCAACGGCGACATGGAACTTTCTCTCACACATATGTGAGTGTCTGTGGCTCCTGCGGTTGGTGGGTTGGTCTCTTACCCACCCATTACCTCTCAATGAGTAGTTTAAAAACAAAACAAAACAAAACAAAACTGGCCTGAGTTGGAAAGAAGAGTTCCAGAGGTGAGATGAGGAAGGTGCACCCCAGTCAGCATGAGGGGCGGGCTTAAGAAGGCCACTGCAAGACAGTTTCTGATTTCAGGATCTATGGCCAGTGTCTTGAAGTGACCACCATCTTAGAGAAGACAGAGGTGCCCGGCCAGTACCGTGCCTGTGAGTGCCCTCAGCCCAGGGGTGGGTGGCCGGCAGCCGCGCCTCCTCCCCACCCAAGAAGGAGAGCTTTCTGACAAGCCCCGCCCCTAGGAGGGATCATCCTGACAAGCCCCGCCCCTAGGAGGGATCATCCTGGCAAGCCCCGCCCCCAGGAGCTCTAGCCCTGGGCACTCAGGCCAAGGTGGTGGTCACTTGGAATCTGTGACTAGAGGCTGGAGTGACAGTCAGAAGGGGACCTCGGATGACTTGCTCTTTCCCGGCGCCCTCCACAGTTGAGGGTAAGAGCCACCTGCGGGTGCAACTGTCTTCCGTGAGGGACCACTTCATGCTCTATTGTGATGGGGAGCTGGACGGCGCACACTTCACGATGACCCAGCTCATGGGTAAGCTTTCACCCACTCAAGCTCGACACAGCCATGCCTGGCCCCTCCGGTCCTCTAGCAAGGAGCAGCATTTAGTCCCACGGGCAGGCGATTAGCAGGGCACAATGCTGCTGGCTGGCCAGACCCACCTTGCTGAGCTTCTACCATAGTGACTGACAAGCCTGGCAGGGGCCAGTCAGGACACAGGCAGATATGCCTCTTCACTACAGAGGCTGTTGATGCTGCTCTGTGGGGTCTTGGGGTGTCAGGCAAGGCTTATAACAGGAGGATAGCAGTGTCCTGACAGAAGCCTTCTCAGCTCAGTGCCTCTGAAACATGAGGACGTTTTAAGTCAGGGGCAAGTTGCTACAGGCCTCCACTGGAATGCTTTTGGTTTCCAGGGTAACTTAGTGGCTCAGATGCGCTCCCCCCTGGCCCCAAGCTCAGTGACAACCCTCCATACCCCCTCTCCTCCTGCCCTTGGCTAGTCCATGGTGAAGCGCTGCCCCGCCCCCCAAGCTGGGCAGTGTTCCTGTGTTTGTGGCACTGGCCCCTCCCAAGCATGTGTGGGCACTTCCCTTTTCTCACCTTCTCTACCAACAGGGAGGGACCCCAAGGAAAACCTGGAGGCCTTGGAGGAATTTAAGGAGTTCACACGGCAAAACAGACTTGCACTGGAGAACCTGGTCATACCGGAGCAGATGGGTAAGAACACATGCCACCCATGGTCCCTCCCCTCTCTGTCCCCCATGTTCCCTGTGACTCTGTCACTCTCATGCCCCCTGCCCCCAACATGGACACTGCAGTCCCTGCTCCAGGTCTTGGTCATGGGAGAATATGGGCCATGGATGATATGATGGGCACTTGTTCTAATCTCTGGGCTTTCTGCTTTCTACAGAGGAATGTAAACCAGAGGGTGACTAGGGTAAGTGACTCTTGAGCCAAACAAGAGCCTTGGGGTTCAACAGGGTCTCAAGATCCACTCAGAAGCCCTCAATCGCAGCCAGAAATTACCCAGTTTCTATGTGTCTTCAGCTTCCTCCTCCTCCTCTTCTTTTTCTTTAGATTTATTTATGTATTATGTATACAATGTTCTGCCTGCATGTACTCCTGCTCCTCAGAAAAGGGCACCAGATCACATTCTAGATGGTTGTGAGCCACCGTATAGTCGCTGGGAATTGAACTCAGGACCTCTGGAAGAGCAGACGGTACCCTTAACCTCTCCAGCCCCATTTAAGGCTTCTTTATTCTTAAGTGACTTGTGGTAGGCAGGTGAAGCTGCCTGGTTGCCACCCATCCACCAAGTGCCTTGCCCTTAGTCTCTTTCTAGGCTCCTGGGGACTTCCTGGTGTACACACACCATCCCCTGTGTCCACGAGCCTCCTATGGCTGACATGAGGGCGCTTTGATAATGGAGAAGAGAGTCTTGGGCCCTGTCTGAGGAAGGCCAGGGACAGGTGGCGTCATGATGTCTATATCCTTTTATGGGCCCTGCCTGTCAGACACACCCTTGCCTGATCACCACTATGTGGACAGTTTTTCTGAAGGAACTCAGCAGAAAGGAGTTCCTTGTTCAGTTCAGTATAGCTCTGCTTCTTGTGTGCTTATGATGCTTCCCCCAAAGCCCCCATCACTCCTCTGCCGCCACAACCTGTCACTCACGCTACCCTCCTTGCCTCCCAGACTCTCCTTTGTAGAGCACAGTGAACCAAGGCTCCAAGGCAGTACCGCCAGTATCTCTGCCCTGCTAGCCATGGAAAGAGGGCCCCGCTCGGCCACCTGGCTTCTCTTCTCTCTTCCCTCACCCTCCTCCCCTGATCCTCAATAAAGAGCTTCAGCAGTTCCTGGTGACTCTGCCTGTGTATGTGTGTGTGGCCCCTTGGGTGGCCTTCTCCCTTGGTGGTCTGCTGAAGGGAGGTCTCGTGAGATGCGTATGAAGACGGAAGCACCCAGCCCTGCTTGGGGCAGGCAAGGAAGCTGGAGACTGTGCCAGGGGCCCCCTGGGACCCTTCCGTTGGTGTGTTACCCCAAAGTCCAGGTTTTAGGCAGAGAGTTGATGAGGCAGAGGCCATGATAACGACAGAGTGAGGCTCCACGCCAAAGGTGAGGACCAGGAGAATCTGTGTGCACGTGGGGACCACCTCAGGCCTGAGGGAGGAATGAGACCTGGCTGGGTTCCCAGGTCTCACAGGACAGACAGTAGGACATGGGTAGGGACAGTGTTGTGACCTCTCTCTGCAGGCTGGACAAACACAGGAGCTGCCTGTGGAGAAAGACCCAGCTCCAGGAGCAGCCTTGCTAAAATAGTCTGATGCTGGGCTGGAGAGATGGCTCAGTGGTTAAGAGCACTGGATGCTCTCCCAGAAGTCCTGAGTTCAATTCATATACATTAAATAAATAAATAAATGTTAAAAAACAAAACAAGACAAAACAAAAAACAAAAACCAGTCTGATGCTACCAGTGCTATTTCTCAGGTCAATCTGTGACTTTGTTTTGAGTGTCCTGAGAGGCCAGCTAGGGCCCAAATCTTTTTTTCATGAGGGGAAATGTGAACCCAGCATTTTCTTTCCCCTGTAATCTATGGACCCTTCTGCTCAAACTTCCCCAGTGCCAGGTACTGTTACTGATGGTCTACCATCATCCGGAGGCCTCTACCCAACACAGTGGGCCTCTGATACAGCGTGTTAGGGTTCATACTGGTCTTGTGGCTTTCCTGAGGAGAATGCCTCCGTGTCTTCCATTGGCAGGGAGTCCCTGTTACAGCGTTGCACACAGACGCATGGGACACAGACGTGTGCAGACACAGACGTGTGCATACACAGGCACATGTGAGCATACTGATACTTAGATGTGAGCAGACAGATATGCACACACACACATCTACACTTTCACGTGACCACATATGTGGACAGCTTTGGAATGCTCCCTGGCATCAAGGGAAAGTTCTAGAAAGGGCTGAACTGGCGTGGTCTACAAAGTGAGTCCATGACAGCCAAGGGCTAGTATAGGAGACTCTGTCTTGAAAAAAAAAAAAAGAAAAGAAAAGAAAGAAAGAAAAACAAAGAGAAAGAAAGAAAGAAAGAAAGAAAGAAAGAAAGAAAGAAAGAAAGAGCTTAATGGTTGCAGCTGGAGTTGGAAGGTCTGGGAAGATGAGCTGGTGCCAGAACTGTTTCTTGCAGGAGCAGGGCATGACGTGGGCAGGAGCACAGCAGCTCTTGGCTCCAGGTCCCAAGGCAGCATTTCCCACATTGATAATGCTCCCTCTGACAAGAATTCTACAGATGATTTCTGTCAAATCACGAGGTCCAAGCAAAACAGTGAGGCCAGGCCTCCAGTGCAAATGGTTGGGGCCTCTGTGTGGGTGAGGGAGGACAGGATGCTGCCCCAAGGCCTCCTTCGTGAGTTAGGCAGAGGGCCGAGCTGCCGGGGAGAGCATGAGTGTCCTCCTGCAAGGCATGCAGCACTGACCCTGCATCTCTAGGTAGCACACCCTGAGACAGGTCAGCGGGACAAAGAGCAGGAAAAGGCCACCTGCGACGAGGTGAGAATCTGATGGTGGTGGCGGGGCTGTGTGGGCTGTGCTGGTCATCAGAGCCGCGGGTGGAGGCCAGCCGGGCTCCTCTCTTACCTTTTACAGATTCTCCCTGGTGGAGAAGGAAGTCCACGTGGTGCCCAGGCAGTCCCTCCTAAAGGGACATGTGGCACCTTCCTGCCCAGCGTGTGCGAGTCTTAGTAAGACGTGATACAGATTTCTATCAGCATCGATTAGGGGTCCCCCTAACCCACACTCATGTTACCATTATGGCAACTCACATAATCTTTCTAAAACCCTCTGAGGTCAAAGCCACTGTTTGGAAGGAACTTCGCTGTTGGTAGCTCTTTTGTAAGTGCCAGCGTGACCGTATAGCTGTGATAACCTCTCTCTCACGTTGCTCGGTGCGTGGGAGAACTGGTGAATAAGAGAGCGGTTAGTGGACGGCAGCTAGTGGTGGGTGGATGGATGGAAGGGGATGGATGGAAGGGGATGAGTGGGTGTGAGAAAAGGTAAATGGATGGGTAGCTAGGTGTCTGGGCAAATGCATAAATAGACAATTCGTAGATGGGTGGACAGGCGCCCAGTACTGATAAGACAAACAAGGACATGTAAACAGTCGCCTTTGTGAGCTCTGCCTGCTATTCCCAGCTCTCGTGTACTTACCACCCACCTTTCCGTTTCAGCTCAATGAATGTCCAGTGCGGATCGTGTTTCAGAAACCTCCTTGGATCTCTGTCTCCTCTCTCTTTGTGGTTTTTCGAGACAGGGTTTCTCTGTGTAGCCCTGGCTGTCCTGGACTCACTTTGTAGACCAGGCTGGCCTCGAACTCACAGCAATCGACCTGCCTCTGCCTCCCGAGTGCTGGGATTAAAGGCGTGCACCACCGTTGCCTGGCTTGTATTTTTCTCTTGACGGACTCATTAATCTACCCCTTAGTGTGACAGAGCCATGTTCACTCTTGTAAAAATAACAACAAATAATAGTAACAACAACAAATGATAATTTCACGGACATTTCTCGCCAGTGCTGACCTCTACTGACCATGGGAGAGAGCTCAAGGCTGAGGCATTGTGCTGAAACTGTCTTTGGATTTAAAACAAATCCTTTCAGAATCTTTCTGTTTTCCTTTTCTCACATGTTACTCATAACCTCTTATCACAGTTCATCTGCAGCCCCAGGCTGCTCTCCTAGCTGTGAATTCTTGCTTGCACATTGGCCAATGCCGTCACACCTCTATTCAGCTCTTTGTCTTTGTCCCTTTCTTTCCTTTCTTTCCACTTTTTCTTCCTTCCTTTCTCCTCTCTGGGCTACTAATTGCAGTCATCTTTTCTTCCATAGGGTTTTCAGAAAGTAGCGTAAAGCATTGGCCTAGAACCAGTTCTTTGTGCCAGACATATACACCCACTCTTCTGGACAGGCAGAAGAAGCCTCTCCTTCATGATGTGTAGTCATACCGAAAATCAAGATCAAGTGAATTGGCCGGGCACAGTGGTGCATGCCTTTTTTTTTTTTTTTTTTTTTTTTTTTAAAGATTTATTTATTTATTATGTATACAGTGTTCTGCCCGCATGTGTACCTGCAGGACAGACAAGAGCATCATATCACGTTATAGATGGTTGTGAGTTCACCATGCGCTTGCTTGGAATTGAACTCAAGACCTTTGGGAGAACAGGCAGTGCTCTCAACCTCTGAACCATCTCTCCAGTCCCTAGAACCAGTTCTTTTTGCAGGAAAATGCAACACGAATCTCTCTTCCCTCCAGCTTTGTGATAAGCTGCAAAAGGAAGCCAGAGTTTCTTTTCTCTTTTTTCTTTTTCTTTTGGGGGGGGGCGGGGTTTGAGACAGGGTCTTTCTCTGTAGCCTTAGCTGTTCTGGACTCACTTTGTAGACTAGGGTAGCCTCGAACTCACAGTGATCCCCCTGTCTCTGTTTCCCAAGTGCTGAGATTAAAGGCGTGCACCACCACGCCTGGCTGGAAAGCTAGAGCTTCAAGTGCCCCTTGCCCAGTGCCCTGGCACCTGACTTCCTGACTGGGCGTGGTTCAGCTATTCCCCTGGGTCTTTTTTCAGAGGTAGACACAGTCCTTGAGGCAGAATCTATGCCTTGAAACTTCATGAGCACATTTGTCTAGCAGACCCAACCAGCAGAGCGTGTGACGATGAAGGCAAGAGAGACGTATCACCACGCTGCACCTGAAGCTGAGGTGCAGGCACTAGGAAAGCACTTATCACTTCATACCTTATAAGCCCAGGCCTATAACCTAAGGAAGGGGAGGCCCAAGGTCCTCAGGTGAGCCAGACATGGAATCAACCAGCAGACACCAGGATCTGGGCCACTAGCTCCGAACTGAGGTGTCCCCATCACCCCCTCCAGCTGGCTCAGCTGCAGCCACCCTCAGTGGGCTCTAGAGTGGTCTTTTGTGACTCCAGTTCCTGACACTTGCAGGGAGAGCATTGTGCTCAGATTCTAGCTCCCCGCTTCTGCCTGTGTGACAGATTCCCCCAGGGCAGACAAATTCCCAGGTCACCCCCCCCACCCCCGAACATCCTCATAGGACACAAGTCTCCATAGAAGGCACACAGAGGTTTTCCTAGATATAGGAGGGCTGTTATCCTCTTTAATACCCTAAATGAATATATAAAACATGAAGGAGCATTAAAAAACCTTGACCCCTTATTTGAGGACAGAGCGAACCCCTGGACTCCTCCCGGATGTGGAGGGAACACATGCCCCTCCTCGCCTCTCCCCAGCGGCTAATGAGGATCTTCTTTTATTGCTTTCTTTGCTTCTGCTTTTGCCACGTCTGACTCAGTCCTTTTAGTTTTTCTCTAATTGGTCTTCATGTAGGCACGAGAACACCACCAGTTTCCTTCCTTCCCTCCCTCCCTCCCTCCTTCCTCCCTAAGAACCACCTCTGGCAGTGTCGCATTCTTCTGGATGGGCTTGTGATGAGGGCCAGATGGTGAGTAAAATCCAGATGAGGGCCTTTCCTGGTTACCTTTAACTAGCAACTTGACACAGGCATCTAAGAGGAAGTCTTCAGCGGAAGAATTGCCTAGACCAGGTTGGCCTGTGGGGCATGACTAGGTGGAGGCCATCTTGGTGATTCCTTGATGTAGGAGAGAGCCCAGGCCACTGTGGGTGGCGCCATTCCCTAAGCAGGTGGTCCTGGAGAGTATAAGAAAGTGAGTGGAGTGTAAGCCAGCCTTTGAGCCACCTCGCTAGCAAGCAGCATTCCCCATAGTTCTGGCTGAAGTTGTTTGGCTGTGATGTATAAGGTCCTGGGTCAGAAGTAACGCTGTGCGGAACAGAAGGTCTAGGCATGGAAGACTAGAGCCCAGCTGCTGTTTGGACCGTAGTATCTGCAGTAGTCCTTCCCTTTTCTTTCTTTTTTAAAAAATGATTTATTCAGATTATATCCTGATTGTTATTCCTTCACTTGTATTTTCCTGTTCCCCCTCCCTCCCCTCCCTCTTTCTGCCCTATTCCCCTCCCCTAGACCTGTGACAGAAGGGGGCCTCATCCCCCACCATATGATCACAGCCTATCAGGTCTCATCCTGGTAGCCTGCTTACCCTTCCTCTGAGTGCCACCAAGCCTCCCCACCAAGGGGAAGTGGTCAAGTAGGGGGCACCAGAGTTCATGCCAGAGGCTTTCCCTGCTCTCCACACAGCTGTGGAGAATGTGCTGTCCGTTGGCTAGGTCTGAACAAGTGATCCAGGTTTACCACATGTACTGACCTTGGTTAGTAGAACAGTTTGTGTACGTCCCTGGGTCCAGATCCGCCAGCCTGGATGGTCTTCATGTGGGGCTCTTGGTCACTCTGGGTCCTTCTATCTCCCTATTCTTCCATACCACTCTTGCTTGGAGTCCAGTAGCGAGTCCTAGCATCTGTCCCAACCCCGTGCTGAGTGGGGACATCCATGTTAGGCTAGTATCCACTTATAAGTGAGTATATACCATGCGTGTCTTTCTGGGTCTGGGCTATCTCACTCAGGGTGGTCATTTCTAGTTCCATCTATTTACCTGCAAATTTCAAGATTTCGTTTCTTTTCACAGAAGCGAACAGGCTCCCTGCTGAGACAGTGTCAGCCAGTCCCTAGCTAACAGACGCCCAGGTGCTCAGATCTCTTATCTGGGATGCAAATTTACATCAAAGGATGATACATTGATGGTCACACATCCTGCTCACCATCTGTTCCAGAGGTACATGAAGAGACCCCCACGTCAGCCAAGGAGGCCCCAGTTTCCTCTCCTCAAAGCCCCTGTCATGCTGCTGTCTATACGCCTGACCGTGTTTTGTTTTGTTTTTTAAACACATCTTGTGCCCTCAAGGAATATTCTCTGTCCCAGTGTCCTCTGCTGAAGAGGCCTCCAGCGAATTGCAGGTGACCCTTGGTGATGGAGCCTTTGCACTGTGCTCACGTGGGGTGTGAGCGCAGGAAGAAGGGTGAACATCTTGGCTACTCACCACTCTGCCCTGATGATATTTATTGTTGGTTTAGTTATTTATCATCCCGTGCACACATATGCAAGATGTACACGCCACAGTTTCATATGTGGAGGTTCGAGGACAACTCTCTCCATCCACCTTTACATGGGTTACATCTATTGACCTCAGGTCACCAGGCTCGCTGAGCACGACGCCCCTTTACCCACCGAGGCATCGCGTTGACCCTCCCTGGAACCATAAAGGTATCCCAAAGCAAAGTCTGTCTCGAACACGTCCAGATCTGAGTAGGTCGGCCGCCAAATAAGTGTGACTCGTGACTGCGTGGCTCTCGGGCAGCCATCCAATGTCCACAGGGGGTGGGACTGCCGGGGCTACCGGAGCCTCACAGAGTGGCCATGTCCCTCCCAACCGAGTATCGCACTTGGATTTATTCAACCGCAACAGAAGCTTGTCCCTTGAAAGATCTCAGGTACAATGGAGGCACTGAGGGAAAAAGTATTCCTTGAGGTCACAGAATTTCTTCAATGCCACGGACAAAGAGGCAGATGGCAGCAAGGGCTGTGAGGAGATGGAATCGTGGTCCACTTGGCCAGAATGGGAGTTTCTTCTTGCTCCCCTCTAAGGAGGCTGGAAGGTTTCGCACAAGCCTGCAGCCAAGCCTTCTGATTCCCAGTCAGGAGGCAAGAAGCAGTCACCAATATCCCGGTGAGAGGTCCTGCCCCAGAAGGTTTTTTAGCAAAAGACTCTCAGATAATCTCTTTGCAGGGTGCCTGATGGTATCTGGGAAGGCTGCTGCAAGGGATTATGGTCTGAGCAGCACCTAGATTCCAACACTGCAGTCCATGAGTTAGTCCACGCATGTCCCCAGAGGGTTCCGGCGTCACAGTGGTCCTTAGCCTAGCCTGTGTTTCTCTGTGTGGCTCATAGCCAGGAGAATCATGGGAGATGTCTTAACCACAAGACCTAGGCCAGACTCAGAATGTCACAGGCAGGAACACATAACACTTTTTTTTTGTTGTTTGTTTGTTTTGTTTTTCAAGACAGGGTCTCTCTGTGTAGCCCTGGCTGTCCTGGACTCACTTTGTAGACCAGGCTGGCCTCAAACTCACAGTGAGCCACCTGCCTCTGCCTCCCGAGTGCTGGGATTAAAGGCGTGCGCCACCACGCCCGGCCCCACATAACACTTTTGCAAGGGAAACTTTCTAAGGCCTAAAACATTGTGCAAGGACAGAGATGGTGACCCCCATGGACCTCGCAGCTATGTCTTCAGAAAAGGGGGAGCTCAGAATGGTGTTCCCTTGTGCTCCCAGGCCTCCCCACAATGGTCCTGAGCACCCCCTGACCCACCCCGACCCCCCTGCACATAGCTGACCCATCTTCAAATGGCAGACAGCTGACAGGGAGGCTGGCAGGGAGGAGGGACTCAGGAGCTGAGTGCATCCAGCCCTCTGCAGTTCTGCGTTAGGGCTTCTTTTTGGAACAGGTGTTGCTCAGGTAGTGTTGTGGGGGAGGGACAGGGCCCCAGATAACAGGAGAAGATCTTCCCCTTTGCTGAACACGCCCTCCCCTCTCTCTGGCCCAGAAAAAGACTCAGATCAAGAGACTAGTGGAGAGAGGGTTGGGGACAGCGGAGGCAGGGGATAGAGTGGCTGCCTGGCGGGCTTTGTACCCCTGGCTCTGCAGGCCACTGTGGGATGAGCATATGGATGTGGGGTCAGGTCGCGCAGGCCCCAGTGGGCTTCGTGACCATTTGGCTTCCTGTTACAGACAATGGCAAAAGCTATCTCACTCTCGTGTGTACGTCACTGAAGACTTCATCATCATGGACTTGGAAACCCAGAGTGAAGGTGGCACCCTCACCGTGGCTGAGCTTCACGGTGGCTGCCATTCCCACCCACAGCCTGCAGGAAATGTCAGGACCTCGCGATGGAGAGATGGATGGGGAGGGTGGGGAGACAAGACACCGCAACTCCCTACTGCTCTCCCTACCGCAAGCACCCTCCCTACGGGGCCTCTGTTCAACTATGCGCTCATTCCTGCAGGCTGTAGGCAGGATTTCGTTCACAAGCATGCAAGAGGCTGGGTTGAAACACTAAAGGAGGCACATGCTCCGGAGAGGTATCACACCAGGCAGCACTGTGGACCTTTCCTCGAGTGGTAAGCCCCCTTTCCTGCAGCTTCCTCTGTGGGGCCCCAGCCACAGCAGCTGGGGTGACTGTGATCCCCTTTGGAAATCTATTGCAGATGAAGGGGTCTGTCTGAGCCTTAGCGGAGCGAAGGCTGACCCGGAGGGGGCACTGGAGGGAGAATGGTATTTAAGTGATGAATTCTGACCTCCGCTTCCTCTTGTCCACAACACGATGTAGCTCATGAGACCCTTAGGTGACTAGACTCCCTCCTGTCTCCATCCCCCATACTCTGGCAGATAGACTTTTCCAAGCGAGCACCCTGCAAAGTGTGACCCCCTATGATGCTGCACCCAGGCTTTCTCCGGGGTGCTGGGGTGCATGTACACTTACCCGTGTGTGTGTGTGTGCGTGCGTGTGTATTGTCTGTATATTCCTGGCCATTCCTGTGCCAGTCACGTTCACCCACGCATTTCTCAGAACCCCTGCTCTGCACAGATCCTTGCACCGTTCTGCAGAGCAAGGAAGCATTCTTCTTCCCAGAAGCCTCCGGGGGCCAGGCTTTCCCATCAATTCTGTCTCCTGGCTTCCCAGACTGCCTCTCTGCACCCCCCAAGAAAGTAGGGAGAGCCCTACTAAGCTATGTCTACTGTCGCATCACAAAGTGTGGCGATGGGACCCCGAAAACCCTCACCCTAGGAATCACACTCCAAGGTGGGGACAAGGGCTCAGGGTTTGGTGACTCTGGGGAATTAGGGCTCTGGTCGGGGAGAGGGAAGGAAGGAGGCTGGGCCCTGGGAGGAAGGGGCGAGGAGAGTCCCTGCGGTTGGAGATCCACTACAGAGCATCTGCCTTCCCCAAGGTCCAGATCTGTGCAACCTGGAAGTCTCCAACTCTCGAAACTTCTGCCCTCCAACTCTGACCCGCCCTTCTCCGTGTAATAAGTAGATTCAGTATCTCTGGCGCCTTCTTGTCTGTATCCAAAGGCCACGGTGCCCCTCTTCTCAGAGGGAGCACCCCCAGGAAGGGGCGGTACCCACCTAGATTCTGACAGGGTAGGGCAGGCCTCCCCAGGAAGAACTCTCATGCCCAAGTGCAGCAGCTGGGCTCTGAGGGGCCATGGGGAGCTCTGGAGTCCTGAAGACGAGCTCTCTAGGCCAGACCTGGAGAGACTTGGGGACCCATCAGTGTATATCTGAGCAGATTAATTTGAATGGTCCAAAGAGCAGGAGGGGGCTCATTGCCACCTTACTAGAATCTTTTTTTTTTTTTGGTTTTTCGAGACAGCCTTAGCCTTAGCTGTCCTACACTCGCTTTGTAGACCAGGCTGGCCTCGAACTCCTACGGTCCTCTGTAGCCCAGCTGCCGGCCTCTCCTCGGCCTCCTAGGACAGACTTCTGATGTGATTTAGCTGCCCCAACAGGCTCACCCTGTTTTTGCCTCACTGACTTGAGTGGCACCAGGCTCTGTGTCAGTCCCAGGGAAGACTGGAATGTGCAGGGATTGGAGGCCAGCGAGGCTGGTCAGCAACTGCTTAGGAGAAGTAGGCTCAGAGATGGGGAGGTGGTAGGACCTGCTGCTCTTAGCTTCAAGGGCCATGACACTGGTAACAGGGTTGCTGCTGCTGCTGCTGGCCGTCAATATTGGTCTGGCCCAGAAGAGTCTGGAAGAGGTGCCAGTGCAGCCGGACTTTGATGCACAGAAGGTGAGCGTCATGGCCAGGCTGACTGGGTGCTGGGTGAAGGACTGGGAGCAGGGTCACACTGAGGGTGTGCTCCATGCAGGAGCCGAGGCTTAGGCAGCCCAGGCTTCCGGGAGCTCCGGCAGACACAGGGACTTTCAGTTAACTCTGGGGTGCCTTCCTGGGTAATTGAATCTTATGGCCCAAGAGCAGCCTGGGAGGCTGAAGAGCCTTGGCTATGGTTACCACGAGGGTGACATGTAGCACCCAAATATGTCCTGGTGTCCTGTCTGCCTCTGCCTGTTCATCTCTGGGTCTTGGTGCCCAGAATCAGAATCAGATGTGGGAACTGTGGACAGCACCAGGCTGAGAGAGCTAATGGGGACAATTTCAAGCCATGATGACTCTGGAGCAGAGCTCACACCAGAGACATGAGGGATGGATAGAAGGATGGGGGAGGGGCACTGAGGAAGGGAACAGAGAGGGAAGGAAGGCTGGAACGTTTCCAAGTAGGAAGTTACAGCGTATCCTCTGTCCTGGGAACCCTAGAAGTTTACTGGTTGGCTTTAGCTATCTATACATCCTGGGGACCTGTGCCCACATATTGACCAGACTTAGAGCTATATGATCTGTACATTGAGACCAGAAGCTCAGATATAGCTTTCTCTCTGGCCCCCATACCCATATCCCCTGCAGGTGGAAGGACGTTGGCTTACCATCCGGCTGGCCACCAGCCTCAAGGACCTGTTCTTGCCTACTGACCCCCTGAGACTTTCTCTTCACTCCATTTGGACCAGAGACAGTGGGGATGTGGACTTTGTGCTGTTTGAGATGTGAGACTTCATGCCCAGAGTTCTGAGGGGTTAGCACCGGTGACCAGAGAGACCGTGGTACTGTGCCAGGCTGAAGGCTATGGCTTGCACAGTGTGGGACCCAAGGCTTAAGAGAAAGAGCCAGCAGAAAAGGCCCATGGCAAGCTGCAAGCCCTGCCTGGCATGCCCAGAGGTGCTGCTGAGCATGTGGCCTCCAGCCATGGACGGGATTTCACGCCTGGTTCTTTAATGTGTGGTCCTTGCTGTTTAAAAGTGGTGACGTTCCCTGGGCTCAGTGGTACATGCCTTTAACCCCCGCGTTTGTGAAGGCAAAGCAGAATGAGGAGGAGTGTTGGGGTTTAGCTATATATAACGAGTCCAAGACCAGCCTGGACCCCAGGAAATGTGAGCTTTGTCTGTCTAGAGTAGGAACACTCAGAGGCAAACAGGTCAGGGGCTTGATCCGAATACCAACTCTGAGGATAGTCTGGGCTCAGTCTCTTCTGGGGGCCCTGGTCTCATCCATCTGTGAGTAAGAGCCCCTTACTATAGCTACCATGGTCTTTCTCCACCTGTCTAGCCCTCATGGAGGCTGCTCCCAAACACTGGGGGCTGAGAGTCCTGGGGACGACTTCGGGGTTCTCAGGCAGGGTCACCTTCAGTGTTTCTCTGTGCCCTGAGCCAGCCGCATTCTTCTTTCTAGAGGTAAAGGGGTCTGCACAGGATTCAATGTTACCGTCCGTCCAACTGGGCTCCAAGGCCAGTACCAAGGAACCAGTGAGTAACTTTGTGGGGAGCCTGGGCCCTGTGCACAAGAGGGGGGCCCAACTGGGAGGGACACAGGTACCCTCCACAGAGACAAACACCCAGAAGAGCTGCCAGCTTTGGACAGGCCACACGTCCTGTTCTCTGCGGGGAGGTAGAGTCCTGGAGACAAAGGGTGGAGGCAGTATGTGTCACACCCGGTTCTCCACAGCTGAGGCGGGCAGCTTGCAAGTCCATTTCGTCAGCACTGACTACAGCAACCTCATTCTTTATGTGCGCTTTGAGGACAACGAGGTCACCAACCTGTGGGCACTTCTAGGTAGGTGATGGCTCTCCCCAGCGCCGGCTTCTGCATCTGGGCCCCATGGCTAGGTCTTGATCACTTCCTGGTCTGACCAGAGACTTTCTGTCTGGAAGGGAGTCTCATGGCAGCTGTTTTGAGGGTGTGGACAGTTCAAAGCTGCAACCAGGCTTTCCACCACACAGGCACAACACCTTCCTGCGTACACTCATTCACTCATTCGGTTACTCTTTCACTCTCTTATTCGGCCCACAGTCGTCACGTGCCTGTGGTGTTACAATCTGGAGCTTTCCTGGGTGTTGGGATTAGTAGTAACTGGGCCCCTTCATGGTTCCCAAAAGGAAAATATCAGGGAAGAAGGGCCTGAGGAGTTTATAAAGCGATGTCAAGAAGCCATTGCATCTTGAAGGCTGGAGGTAGGTGGGGTTGGCCACAGCCAGAGTCCTGGGTGACACTGAAGGTAGCCAAGAGCCTTGAGCTCTGAGAAGGATGGGGCGTGGCAGGGAGAGTGCAGATGTGAGCATAGATGAGGGGTTGGGGCTCTCTGAGGGCTTTACATAGAGGATGCAGGCCTCACTTGTGTTTTAGAGATGCATTAGACTGTGCTAGAATCAGACCTGTCCCTGTCCCCTCCCCTCTTTTCCTCTTTTCAGGGTTGGGGATAGAAATTGTGGCTTCCGGATATGGGCACATGCTCTACCGACTGGGTCACGTTGGCTGCCCCAGACGTGCTTGTAGAGGAGATAGCAAAGGGACTGTTGTAATTACTGGGAGAGGAATGTTCTGGGTCTGCGAGGTAACTGGGGAGGTGGCACTGCCGTCAGACCCACCCCAACATACGGCCTGCATGTCAGAAGGAGACCCGTGTCAAGCAGCTGGCAGTCAGGGTCTCTTTCTCTGTACCCTGCTGGGGTTCTGATCTCTTCTTGCTGACCCAGAAGGGTCTCTGAGAGCTCAGAGAACTTCCCCTCACTGCCAACCCTCCAATTTCAGCAAGAAGAATGCTTGAGGACCCTACATGGCTGGGGAAATACCTGGTGTTTGTAGAGAGATTCCACCTTCAAAAGGCCCCCATCTTCAACACAGCTGGTAAGAGCTACTTCTAGCTACTTCCAAGCTGTTGGAGGACCGCCTCCCTTTCTCGTCTGCTCCATTACACAGTAACAACACAAGAACAGCTTTCATGATGTTGCCTTTCTGGCTAGACCTGTCCTAGGTGGCTCCCTTGCCAGGCTGGCACTTAGTGACTCCATGCCACAGATGTGGCTTAGAGACAGTCCCGGGTAAGGGAGAGGGCCTGGGTGTGGTCCAGATCTCGGAGTCTCCTGACCTCAGCATTGAGCCTGTTTGCACCACCATTTAGGGTGTCATTTAACTGACCATGTCTGTTCTGAGAATTTGGCAACATATGGAACCAGACAGGCATACTCAAACTCAGGTCACACCTAAGCAGACAGCAGCAGAGGATGAGGGAGGCTGGGGTGGGGCCATCGGTCAGGAGAGCAAAAGATGCTTTCCTTGTGTGTGCAGAGCTCAGGAAAGGTGTCCTAAGAGAACTCAAGGCTCCCTGGAAGAGGGATGTACTGAGGATGGATGGGTGGGAGGTGGTGAGCCATTACCAGAGCACAGACCATGTGACCATCAGGGGAGCTGAAGGGCAGGAGGCAGGGCAGTCCTGGGGACTCAACAATTCTCAAATTGTGATTGGTTTCTTGGCCGATTGATTTGAAAGCAATCAAGTAAAGCCCTTTATCCCGCCCTTTTTCTCCCTCTCCACAGGCCAGTGTCCTCCAGATGGGACCTAGATGAGGCTATTGCTTGAAGCTTCCCTCATGGGCGCCTCCCCTTCTGCTGCTTCAGCCTCCCTTCCATTTTCTCCCCATCAGCTCAGGATGTCCTTCTACACCCCCTAGGGGCCTGGAGCCCAGAGCTAACTAACCCCTGCCTGCTTGGTCTTCCTTTGCCCCTTCCTCTTTGTGGTAACCAAGTGCCATCAAACAACACAAAGGGACCCCCCAAGGCTCCCAGCCTGGCCTATGGCTGAAGGAACATTCAGGAGGCTTATGAACTATGAGCTTGAAAGAAAGTGAGCAAATCTAGGTGTTCTTACAGAAAATGCCCCGCTCTTGGGCACAGAAAGTTTACTTGCGGGATGAAGAGTGACCCACAGGCAGAGTGCTTGCCCAGCACACTCAAGATCTGCCTTCCGTCACTGGGTGGTGGCGGTGCACGCTTTTAATCCCAGCACCCGGGAGGCAGAGGCAGGTGGATCCCTGTGAGTTCGAGGCCAGCCTGGTCTACAAAGTGAGTCCAGGACAGCCAGGACAGTTACACAGAGAGACCCTGTCTCGGAAAACAAACAAACAGAAAAAGTAATTGGAATACACGCAGACATGACATCCCACTGTAATTGTCAATATTTTGGGAAGTGTGACCCTCACTCTGTGATAAATAAATGAATTATGACAGTGAAGCAATTTTTCTAATATACTGTTCTGTAAAGGGGACTCTAGCATAGAGAAAGGGGCTAAAATGGTACAGCTGGTGTCTTAGTCTCATTCTGTCACCGTGAAGGGACACCATGACCAAGGCAACTATGAGAAAAGAAAGCATTTAATTGGTACCTGCATACACTTTCAGGGGCTTAGTTCGTTGTCGTCATGGTGGGAACCAGACAGACTGAAAGCTACATCTTGATCTGCAAGGAGAGAGGGGGAGGGGAGGGAGGGAGGGACGGAGGGAGGGAGAGGGAGAGGGAGACAAGCTGAGCCTGGTGTGGGCTTTTGAAGCCCTAAAGCCCATCCCCAGGGACACACTTCCTCCAAGGCCACACCTCCTAATCCCTCTAATCCTCTCAAGCAGTTCCACTGCCTACTGCCTGAGCATCCAAATCTGTGAGCCTATGGGGGGCCATTCCTATTCAAGTCTTCACAGCTGGCAGGTTGATCTGGTTTGTTTTTGTTTCTGGGTTATTTGTTTGGTTTTGGAGAGAGAGGGAGAGGGAGAGGAAGAGGGAGAGAGACAGACAGAGACAGAGACAGAGACAGAGACAGAGAGACAGAGAGAGCATTTTGGATCTCCTGAGCTGGAGCTACAGTAGAGATGGTTGTGAGCCCCAAACATGGGTCCTGAAAAATTGCACTCAGGTACTCTGCAAGAGCAGCAAGTGGTCTTAATCATGAATTCTCTCTCCAGCCTGAGCCAAGTCTCTGTTCACAAGAAACCCTGCACCACGTCCCCCCATAGGCTGGCACTTTAGTCTCTGCACTCTTCTGGCATACCGCTCCTTCCCAAATACCACACCCTGTTGGTTCAGGACACAAAATCTTCTTAAACGAGTATCCCGGGGATTGGACTGCTCCCTTTTCTGATTCTGGACTCAGTCATGTAGCAGACTGCTTGCAACTTCCCAGCTCCCTGAAATAAGCAGCGGCCACTAGCCAGAAGGGAGAGGGGCCTGGAGCGTCCTTTTATCTGTAACTCTCATGAGCTCTAAGTATACTGAAAATGGTCTATAATGATGTTTCTCCCAATACGATGAAGATTTAGGAAGTCTCAAGCTACCCTACACCCTAAGCTACCCTACACCCTAAGCAATTCGGTGTCTGGTTGCAAGCTCTCCTCCCCGAGGGAGAAGTAACCAAGATCTACCCAGTCCTCACAAGGCACTGATGGCAAACCCAAGCAGAGCATGGGTGGCCCCAAACAATCGTCACTGGAAAGTCTTTACCCAGTGTTGATGGTGCTTCCCGCAGCTGCATTAATGGAGCTCCTCTCCACTCCCTCCCCCATATACTCTAGCGCCTCTCAGGACCCGGAGGCCTCATGTGACTAGGACAGAACTGGATGTAAATTCTTGGAAGAGGCAGGCAAATTCTCAAGTTTGGATCCACTCACACTCACATGCATGTGTACACACACACACACACACACACACACACACACACACGCATGCACGCATGCACATACACACGTAGGCACGCACGCACCCCACATTTCCTTCTGCAAGAATATGTCACATTGCACTGGTTCAGGACAGAAGAAAGACCAACAGAACCAGACAGAATACCGAGCCGTGAGCACACAGGGATTATGGGATACTAAGCCGTGAGCACACAAGGATGATGGGATACCAAGCCGTGAGCACACAGGGATGATGGGATACCAAGCCATGAGTACACAGGGATGATGGGATACCAAGCTGTGAGCACACAGGGATGGTGGGATACCAAGCCATGAGCACACAGGGATGATGGGATACGAAGCCATGAACATACAGAAATTATGGGATACAAAGCTTTGAGCACACAGGGATGATGGCACAGCAAGCCGTGATCACACAGGGATGATGAGCTACTAACCCGTGAGCACGCAGGGATGGCTCACCATGGGACTAGAGCAGCCAACAGAAGCATGTGTTCCACAGACAGCGCAGAGGAAACTAGTGAAACACAGCAGAAATAGAATTGGCGATCTCAGCAGACATATTATCTTAAATTTACTTTATTTTCTTTCTCCCTTTTATTAATTTATTTTATCATTTATGATATCTGACCACAATTTCTCCTCCTTCCTTTCCTCACAGCCTCTCCCTTCTCCCCGCTCCCCATCAACTCCTCCTCCATCTCCCTTTAGAGAAGGGCCGGCCTCTCTGGGACGGCAACCAGATGTGGCATATTAAGTTGTAATAAGACTGGGCAATAAGCTCTCTCTCCAGGCGTCCTCATTAGAGTGACATCGTCTTTAAACCCTGCGTGGCAATCCCTGGCGCACTGCCGTGATGCCCAGGAAAGACAGGGCGACCTGGAATTCCAACTACTTCCTTAAGATCATTCAACTTTTGGATGATTACCCAAAATGTTTCATTGTGGGAGCAGACAATGTGGGCTCCAAACCGAAGCAGCAGATCCACATGTCGCTGCGAGGGAAGGCTGTGGTGCTGATGGGCAAGAACACCATGATGCGCAAGGCCATCAGGGGCCACCTGGAAAACAATCCCGCTCTGGAGAAGCTGCTGCCTCACATCCGGGGGAATGTGGGCTTTGGGTTCACCAAGGAGGACCTCACTGAGATTAGGGACATGCTGCTGGCCAATAAGGTGCCCGCGGCTGCCCTTGCTGGCGCCATCGCCCCTTGTAAGGTCACTGTGCCAGCCCAGAACATGGGTCTGGGGCCTGAGAAGACCTCGTTCTTCCAGGCTTTGGGCATCACCACGCGGCGGCCTGACTCACACAGCACGTTGTATGTAAAGTCAGAGACTCTGATGCAAACACAAAGGGTGTGGATCCTGAGGAATGACACCAAAGGCTGCTCTCTGGCTATCACATGAGTGCATGAGTACCTGTGAGTGTGTGCATGCGCGGACACACACACACACACACACACACACACACACGCAGGCACGCACACACGCACGCATGCGCTAACTATATGTATTGGGATGCTTCCAATTCATCTAGGTCCCAACACGTTCTGGACATACTGGAACTGTGGGACGAGGGAGCTGGTTGCAAGCCGCCACCTTAACAGCAGACTACATACTCCACAGCTGAGCAGATGGACACGTTGTTTCCTTCTATGTATTAATATTAGAGCATTTTTCATTTTGTGAATAGGTTTTTATTTGTAAACTAAAGCCTTTCTCCACTGAAATGAAATATGCTCCGTGCCTCATATCCTTCACCACAGAGCTAACAGCTTTGTGTGTATGGGCGTGAAATATCACCTTTTATTCATTCTAGTTTCAGCCAAATTGATTTGGGAAGAGTACACATCAATGGGGTCTCTGAGGTGCAGGCTTTAACAAGACACCCTGTGTCTTCTGTACGGAAGTGCTGCGGGGTTGTTCGGCAGTCCATAAACACAGGTGCATCATAAGCTGTTTGTGGGAAACTGAGCAATCTTAACGTACCACACTTCATGAGGGATGTTGAAGGTGGGGTCCCAGTTGTATTCTGGGGACAAAAGCTTGGAGGGTTTGTTAAGGAAAAAATATTTGTTGAGGTACTTTTCGTAGGTGCTGTTAAACCCGCGTCCTATATCCAACATAACCTCTTTCAAGTACTGCTGAGCGAAATCCAAAACCTGAGTGGGCACGCCACCAATGATAGTGCCAGCGTAATAGAAGTCCCCCAGTCCAAAGGGGATGTAGGCTGACGACATGGGCCTCCTCTCATAGGGGGGCTCCTCCGGCTTTCGGAAGTACCACCAAGCGTGGAGCTGAGCCACAGACGTGCTCAGGGTCTCCACCCCGAAAGTGCCCTGGAATACCATGTTGGTGCTCATGCTGAAGAGAAAATCCACTTCGTGTCTGATGTGTTTCTGGATGTGCTTGGCCAAGGTTTTCATGCGGATGACATCAGAGTTGCTCCACCACATCTGGTCTATCATGACTACCCGGAAGGACTGCAGAGGGTTGTTCATCTTGGGGAGCTGCAGGGACCTGTCCGCCATGATGTAGAAGACCACCCTGTGGCCAGGCATGAAGAACTTGCTGGCCGATTGCAAGAAGGGGTCCAGGTACTGGTCAGTGAGACTGGGAACACATCGAACAAGAAACATTTTTTTTTTTCCTAAACAGAATGGATGCCCTTGACTGTGCTATCAAGAGAAATGTCCTTGATGCTAAAACAAAAACAAACAAACAAACAAAAACCCCCAACAGGTCACAGTAGAGATGCTGGGCCTGAAAAATCTGCCAAACTGGTTAGTTAGTGGTTATGGCATTTTAGAACTACTGAGTCAGAGCTGAGTGAGGCACGGGTTAAGAACTCCCAAGCGAAGCCGGGCGTGGTGGCGCACGCCTTTAATCCCAGCACTAGGGAGGCAGAGGTGGGCGGATCGCTGTGAGTTCGAGGCCAGCCTGGTCTACAAAGTGAGTCCAGGACAGCCAAGGCTAACACAGAGAGTTAACCTTTTTTGGTTCTCGAAAAACAAAATAAATAAATAAATAAATAAATAAATAAATAAGAACTCCCAAGTGGCCTTATGGATCCAGCCTTCATCCAGGGACTAACCAGGGCAACTTCTATCTGGCATGCTCAGAACTAGTGGTCATAAAAGAGGACACACAGCTCACTGGGGACAAAATATCTATGGATGCTGAACCTCATTTCCCAACACAAAAGGGGAGGTGCTTCAGAGCATCTACCTGCTGAAAGCAAACACAGCCAAGCCCACGGTGATGTTCTGCCTTCTGTAATGCCTCTCCAGGGCCTGTCGGTCGAAGGTGCCTTCCCATATGACTGGGGCCAGCCAATCAGTGGTTGTGATGACATCCATGCGTCTCCTACAGGACGCACAGAAGCCGAAATAAGACACAGTTGGTTCAGTAACCCAAACTGACACACACCACCATGTCAAAAGCCTAAGAACAGCCACATGTTGTGTGTCGCTGCATGGCAGCAGTGATGGGCACTCAGTGGCAGATGCCTAAGCCTCAGGTGGCACTGACTAGGTGCCGGTCAGATTAGGTGAGCCCTGGCTCGTTCCATGGCCCTCCCCAGGTGAGTGCTAGTTTTCTTCTTGTTCTCCATGTGAGCACACTAGCAAGTGGCTGAGCTGGCAAAGCCACCCCGCCCGCAGCCAGTCTAGCCTCAGACTGTGTTCTTCTCCTCCCAAACCCAGGACTGCTGGGTGTAGCTTAATCAGTTAAAAACAGTAAACAGCCTTGGCTCAGAAGCCTGGTAGAGTCTTGGTTTTGTCTGGAGCCAGCACTGTAGGCAGGATCCTAGCTGCTCTTCAATGCCTGCCGAGCCCCCCACCTCCTCCTGCCTTCCCCTCTCCCCCCTCCCCCTGCCCCCCACCCTCCCCTGCCCCCTGCCCTCCCCTGCCCCCCACCTTCCCCCGCTCTCCCCCCACCCCCTGCTCCTTTTCTTGCTCTGTACACCTGTGGTGTCCTTAGCACATGGTTGAAGCCACTGTCAGACTAGACTTGCATTCACTACTAAGGAGATAAAGGGTTAGAACACGCCAAGAAGGTGAGGCACTTATCAGAAGCTAAAGAAAAATCACATGCCCAAATCACTCAACACAGAAAAAAAAAATGATAGACTCTGATAGCTCTTCGTGATTTTAAAAAGAAACTTCTGGAAAAAATATGAGAATGGGGTGAATTAACTCATCTTGACTTTTTAAAAACCCATGTGTCCCATGGGTGTTGTGGTATACACCTTTAATCTTGGGAGGCAGAGATAGGTGGATTGCTATGAGTTTGAGGACAGCCTGGTCAACATAGCATGCTTCTAGACTAGTAAAAAATACATAGTGAGACCCAGTCTCAGAAAGAAAATCTATAAAAGTCCTACAGCTATCATGATTAGTAATGAAGGCTGGCTTCTTCCTCCCTAAGATAAAAAATATGACAAGGAGGCACCTCGTCCTGTTTTTCAACACAGTGACAGAAGCTGTGACCACAGCAGTAAGGCAAGAAAAAGAAATCAAGGTATCAATTAGAAATGAGAAAAAATAATACTGACCATAATACAATCAGCTATACTTAAACTCCATATGAAAAAATCCTAAGAAAAGTCACCTAGAATTGATGAGTGATTTGGACAGAGTAGAACTCACCAGATTAGTTCCAAAACATTAACCCTCTGTTTACAGTGATGAGTAGACTGGACTTGAACCACAAAACACACTCGCTAGGACCCAAGTTCGCGTCCCAGCATCCACCAGGCTGCTTACAACCTCTCATAACTCCAAATCCAGGGTGTCTGGCCCCCTCTTCTGGCCTCTAAAGCACCTGCTTCTGTATGCACATATGTGTGTGTGTGTGTACACATATAATGTATTTACATTATATCTTTATATAAATAGCTATTTATATATTTATATAAATATGTATATTTATATATATTTATATAAATAGCTATTAGCTGGGCACGGTGGCGCACACCTGTAATCCCAGTACCCAGGGAGGCAGAGGCAGGCGGATCTCTGTGAGTTTGAGGCCAGCCTGATCTAAAAGTGACTCCAGGACAGCCAGGGCTACACAGAAAAACACTATCTCAAAAAACCAAACCAAAACCAAAACCAAACAACAGAAAACCAAACCAAACCAAACAAACACAAACAAATAGCCCTATTAACAGTTGTCCCAGAGAACGCGAAATACTGTGGCACATCACTGTACCAGAGAGCAGCCGCCTGCCTCCCTGCCACCTCTGCCAGTGACTAACATACTTTCTGTTCCTGTATATTTCCTAATGTGAGGATATAGTTGGATGCTATCCCATCCTGTCAGAGGCAGGAACAAGAATCTGCCTCATATCTTTATCCCTGAAGAAGCAAGAAGGTTAACCATGAGCCCAGGTCAAGACATCCACTTCCTCCACAGCACTAGGACAGCCTGTCTCGGGGACCTCCCCTGGGCTTGTGTCAGAACAGTGGGAACGAACTCCTAATGCCCTAACAGAGCCACAGTCTATGGCTGTGCACAAACAGTCACCTCAAAGTGATGCATGTCTTTGCTCTTACCTGGGGTTAAACCAGTCTGAAAGCTGAAGTTTTTCTTCCTGCTGGCTCCTGGTACAAAGAGCAACAAGTTATTGTGGCATATGCTTGCTCATCTTTTGCCCACTGAGCCCACAGAGGATAGTCCCTGCTCTGTTGCTCTCTGCCTCGCTGCCTAGCTTTGTCCCAGAGAGGCTTTCGGACAGTGTGATGGTAGGGGCTCTAGGGACACAGAATTGGGACCAAGGAAGCACCTGGTCTGGAAGGAGACAAGCTGGTCTAGGGAACAGATGAAGGGGTTTGGGAGAGAGGTCACCACCAACAGTGGGATGAAGAAAACGGTACCTCTGTGAAAGGAGGAAAAAGTTACTTGAGAATGATGTGTGTTCAAAAAATGGTTGTTATTTACCAGGATAGCCGTGGCTACACAGAGAAGCCCTATCTCTTGGGGTGGGGGTGGGAAGAAAAAGGAAAAAGAAAATGAAAGGTGATCCCCTCTTTTCCATGAGACAAGGTCTTACTATGTAGCCGTGGCTGGCCTGGCACTCACTATGTAGACCAGGTTGACCTTGAGCTCACAGCACTCAGGGAGGCAGAGGCAGGTGAATAGCTGTGAGTTTGAGGCCAGCCTGGTCTACAGAGAGAGTCTAGGACAGCTAAGGCCAGACACGGAAACCCTGTCTCTGAAAACCAACAAAACAAAAACAAGAAAGAAAGAAAAAAAGATTGAAAAGAAAAGAAAAACCCAATGGCGGTGCTTAGCTTAGCCCATCTTCAGTGACCTCAGAGCAGTCAGATGCTACAGTTGAACTCAGCTTGCCATGTTAAAGAGTGAGGAAGGATTCCAGGGCTTCCTGCATCAGGACCAGCAGTGGGAACAAAGAGCTCAGGTGAAGAGCCAGGGCTGTCACTCACGTTAACTACTTAGTTTAACCACCAGCATGGCTGCTTTCAGTGTACCACCCAGGGTGTTCTGTAATGTGATGTAATGTGGCCTTGGCACAGATATCCCATCACCAAATAGATTGCCTACCTGGACAGTCGAAAGTCCATGGCACAAGAAGACCCTCATCAGATTGTACATGGCATAAAAACCCACCGAGTTGGGGGAGCTGGAGAGATGGCTCAGTGGTTAAGAGCACTTGGTCTTCAGCAACCAGAACCCATGTCAAGTGGTTCGTAACTGTCCGTGACTCCAGGGCATCCAAGAGGAAAGCGCCTGTACATACACACGCCTTTAATCCCAGCACTCAGGAGGCAGAGGCAGGCACATCTCTGTGAGGTCGAGGCCAGCCTGGTCTACAGAGTGAGTCCGGAAAAGCCAGGGCTACACAGAGAAACCCTGTCTTGAAAAACAAACAAACAAAGAAGCTACCGTGTTTCAGTGTGTTGATCCTATTAATGTCTAGATTTAAGGCAGGAATTGTGACTGCCTGGAGAACCCTGTTCCCCAGACACACGCCACAGCACGCCTGGTCTTGAGGAGACCGACTGGTCCTGAGCCAGTGAGCCAGAGGTGCTTCATTCACAGCTGGCGTGGCGACTTCTTTGCAGCTGGAGTGCCATCTCCAAACTTTCCACACCCAATTCTTTTTAGGCCCAGGCAGGAGCGCATCTCCAGTCTATCTCACACCCAACACCCACTGGCCCTGTAAGTGGGCTCTCTGACTGGAGACCCCGGGGGCTGGGAACCACATGGGCTAGACCAAAACCTCCCCCAAATAGCTAAGCCTCTCCCCCTTGACCCCTGCTTCTAAAAGACAGCCTGTGGGAGGAAGGGCTTTTCCTCACACAATCCTATCCCAGGGCGCCAGCAGCAAACACGGCCACCCTCATACTCTGTCTCCTCAGAAACCTTGAAGCATATACACACGTGTGCATGTGCACACACTGGTACCCTCATGCACATAAGTGCACAGACACACACATACACTCACATACTGCATACCTACTGACCTACACATAGGTAGACTTGGCCACCTCTAGTGACTTGTTTATTTTTTTGTCTCCAACCTCTGCCATCATTAGAACCTCTGTCCCTGACAATTTTTCCCTCTTACCTATAGACTGATCATTCAGTGACACCTTAATAGGGCACATTTGCTGAGAGTCTGTCAGAGGTAATACAGGACACCCATAGAATGTGAGTGTAAGAAAAACAGTGGATGGAGGCTGGAGGGATGGCTCAGCAGTTAAGAGAGTTTGCTTTCCTCCTGGGGACCTGGGCTCAATTCCCAGCTCCCACATGCCCTGTAACTCCAGGGGACCCAAGGCCTTCTTCTGGCCTCTCATGGAACCAGTCACACGTGTGGTGTACAGATATACAGGGAGGCAAAACACACAAAATATAGTGTCTATGTTTCAATTATTTTATAGGGTGCTCTTCTGTGAAGATGACCAGCAGTTCATCAGAGGTGTACGTGTCCAGCTTCTGCTTCTGGTCCTTGAATACACTAAACAGGCAAACGTTTCTAATGGCCATGTACGGACACAGGCCAAACGTACTAGAGGCTGGGAAAGGATTTTTGTTCTTTCTTTCTTTCTTTCTTTCTTTCTTTCTTTCTTTCTTTTTTTTTTTCTTTCTTTTTTGAGACAGGGTTTCTCTGTGTCACCCTGGCTGTCCTGAACTCACTTTGTAGACCAGGCTGGCCTCGAATTCACAGTGATCCACATGCTTCTGTCTCCCAAGTGCTGGGATTAAAAGCTTGCACCACCATGCCTTAATTTTCTAAGACATTCTCTGATTATAGAATTCTCTCTCTCTCTGTCTCTCTCTATCTCTCTCTGTCTCTGTCTCTGTCTCTCTCTCTCTGGGTGGTGGAGGCACACCCCTTTAGTCCTACCACTGAGGAGGCAGAGGGAGGATCTCTGTGAGTTCAAGGCCAGCCTGGTTTACAGAGCTAGTTCTAGGACAGCTTAGCCTACACACACACACACACACACACACACACACACACACACACACACACACACACACACACCCTATTTTGAAAATCACCAAAAGGTGAGAGAGAGGTGTGTGTGTGTGTGTGTGAGAGAGAGAGAGAGAGAGAGAGAGAGAGAGAGAGAGAGAGAGAGAGAGAGAGAGAGAGAGAGAGAGAGAGACTCACTATGCACTCCTGACTAGTCTGGAATTTTCTGTGTAGTTCCAGGTCAGCCTTTGTCTGCCAAGCTGTGGGACTAAGGGCATTCACCATCATTCCTTGTTTCAGGATATTTTATCCCATTGTGATCCCCAAGATTGCGAGCTGTAAACAAAACCATCTTTTGGGCTGGAGAGATGTCTCAGCGGTTAAGAGCACTGTCTGTTCTCCCATAGGTCCAGTCCTAAGTTCAATTCTCAGGAACCACATGGTAGCTCACAACCATCTATAATGAGATCTGGTGCCCTCTTCTGGTGTGCATGAAAACAGAGCACTCATATACATAAAATAAATCACACACACACACACACACACACACACACACACACACACACACACACACACACACACATTTAAACCTGTCTTTTGTTTGGTGCAGTTGAGCCCTACTGCACATACTTTTAATCAAAGAGATTTTTGTACACAGGATTTAATAAAGTTAACCCTAGGCCAAGAAGAAGAGCAAGAAACCAGCTGACAGGGATTAAAGAGTAGGAGGGACTTTAAGTTGAGGGGTATTTAAGACAGCGTGTACAAGCAGAAGGAGCTCCTTAGCTCTTGGGCTTTTAGATTTTAGCTCTTTAACTCTCAACAAAGGGCTTTGTGAGCCTTGAACTAGCAAGCTTTTGGCCTTGGGTTTTTAGGCTTTTTCTTCCTGGACTATCAGCTGAGCTTGTGAGACTTTTGGGCCTTTTCCATTGGGCCATGAGCTGAGCAGGAAGGTCAGCTGGGTGCTTTCTCTGCCTCTCTGAGCAAGCAGGTTTTCACCCCAGCATCTGGCTCCTGAGTCTTTATTGGTAAAATAGAATGTTTGGGATTTTCATTAAACCAAACGGCTATGACTGCTTTTCTAGCAGCACTTAGAAACACTGTGTTGCTTATAAACAAGTCCAGGAACAGGCATTAGAGGAGATAGGAGTTAGAAGTTTCTAGAGAAAAAATGTTGGCTGGTTAACGGATGTCTATATAAGACACAAATTTGGAACTTTGAGGTAGCTTGTAAGTGATGTAATTAAATTCGGTTGTGGCCCGGTGGTTGAGCACTTGACTGGCACACTGGGGGCCCTGGCTCTATGCCCAGCGCAACTACAGTAATAAGCAAGGACTCTCGTCTGTCATGCTCCATTCTCTCAACAATGTCACATAATGTATAAGTCCACTGTGTATGAAATGAGCCCTGGGGGCAGGCCTGCTATTTTCCACCATCCGGAATGGATCCTTCCTGGGACAAGACTCTCAACAAACATTCACCTGGCATCTGAAAGTGAAAGAATTAAGGTGTGTCCCCCAGAGGGGAGGTAAGTTCTGGAACACTCGAGGTAACGGCATCTTTGGATGAGATTCAGCATTTAAACCACCCTGGCCTTCCTGAACGTCTTGGGTCATCAGTATTTACCTGGAGCACATCTTAGCCAGCAGCAGCAGGAAGAGGCAGGAAATCAACAGTATCATTCTCTTTTTAGCTCTCATTCCTTCCTGTGGGAGGGAAGGAAAAGGGGCTTCTGAGTGTGGCTTAGAGCCATGCATCCCAGCATCCCTAACCAGTGCACACACTTGGCACAGCTCACCAGCTTCCTCCAGAGCAATCAGAGGGGAGGAGTGAGGTTGTCTCCGCTCTGCATGAAACGCCTTTGGTGTGAACCTCAAAGATGTGGAACGTGCTGATTCCTCTTATGTTCTTTGGGGAAGCAAGTCCGTGTGTGTGTGTGTGTGTGTGTGTGTGTGTGTGTGTGCACGCGCGCACGCATGTGTGTGTGCATGTGTGTGTGTGAGCACGTGTATGCGTGCGTGCACGTGTATGTGTGTGTTTATGCATGCATGTGCATGTGTGTGTGTGCGCGCATGCGTGCACATGTACGTGTGTGTGTTGTGGTTGTGGTTGTTGTACACAAAGGTTGATAGTGGGTATCTTCAATTGCTCTCCACCTTAATTTTTGAGACAGGGTCTCTCGGAGCCTGCCTCTTTTCATTTCACCTAAGCCAGCTGGCCAGAAAGCTCTGGAATCCACCTGTTTCAGCCCCTTCCTGCCAGGACTCCAGGCATGTGCCACCCCCAGCGTTTTACAAGGGTGCAAGGAATCAAACCCAGGTTCTCATATTTGTTCAGCAGCAGCTCTCTCCACTGAGCCGTCTCCCCGGCCTCCAAGTCTGTCTTGCTCCCATGAAATTGCTGCCATGAATCCCTCTCATGGGGCTGTGGTACAGGGTGGAGCCTGACGGTGACGTCTTCCTAAACCGAGCTGGTAAATTCTGCCCTCAAAGTTGCCCTTGCCATTTCTTCCCTAGCAGGCAGAGTGAGACAGGCCAGCCGGGGCCCTTTAAGCTGAGACTGCAAACAGGATCAGGGGCCGGTCACATTAAAGGCAGGAGGCTCCATAGCTGAAGCTGAGCTGCGGGCAGCATGAAGCCTCGGTTGGAGGTTTCATGTCGATCTGCTTGGGTACTCTGTTCGGCACCAGCATGAAGTGCAGGGCTCTGCTGACTTGCTGCTGAGGCACAGATTTGGGGGAGGACGGGCCTGGCCCCGAGTTGAACTAGACTCTAAGTACGCAGAACACACCGGCTTTGGACCTTGAGCTTGTTTGGAGGGTCTGGCAGAGCAATGCTGCTACTCCTATAACCTTGACAGGAGACCGGTCGGTCCTCCTTTATTGGGGAAGGTTGTCCTCTTTGATGGAGCATGCAGCCACAGGAGGGATGCACATGGAGTGCTGAGGGAGGAAGGGGACCGCCTCACCAACCGTGGCAATCAATGGGGTAGCAGATGTCACAGCCAGATCGCCCTCACATCCCACACCAGCTTTAGAAGCCAAGCAAAGCAAGTGAACACATTGCTTACTCACCGCCCTTATAACAGTCTGGGTGTCACAGTCCAGACAGAAGCTCATGAAACAAATGTGTAAAGTAAGTTCACCTGTTCCTTTTGTCCTTTGTCACATGGCTACCAGGAAATGGGACATTAAGTGGCTCACATTCCTGACTACACTGGGTGATTCTTCATGAAATGTTTCCCTTCTTGGAGATGTTCTTGCTATTTGAAAACAGACATCTTTTAGGTTCACTGCCTTTGGGAATGCATGGTCAGGTCAGCTGTGCTCCAGCCAGCCAGCTGCTCTGTCCCCAGTTGGTTTCCAGTGTTTGTTTGTTTGTTTGTTTGTTTTTGTTTTTCGAGACAGAGTTTCTCTATGTAGCCTTGGCTGTCCTGGACTTGCCTAGTAGACCAGGCTGGCCTCGAACTCATAGAGCTCTGCCTGCCTCTGCCTCCCAAGTGCTAGGATTAAAGGCGTGTGCCACCACACCTGGCTCAGTGATATTTTTTAAAATAAATATTGATTTATTTACACATACAAGTGCTCTTTTTGCATTTATGCCTGTATGACAGAAGAAAGCATCAGATCCCCTTATAGATGGCTGTGAGCCACCATGTGGTTGCTGGGAATTGAACTCAGGACCTCTGGAAGAGCAGCCAGTGCTCTTAACTGCTGAGCCATCTCTGCAGCCCGCCCCCAGTGATATCTTGAGGTACTGTCAACAAATTCAGAGGTCACCCCTACACTCAATATTTTGTTTTGTTTACTGAAACAGGGTCTCATTCTGTTGTCCAGATTGGCCTTGAACTCACAATCTGGGATTACAGGTATACACCAAAAAAGCCTAGCTGGTGGTTATAGCTGTCCAAAGTCCCAACACTTCCCTTCAAAGGATCCCTTACCTTGGATCAGGTGGTGGTAGGAGACAGCCAAAAAAAATGTTCTTTGAGGACAAGTATTCCCTGGGGAGTATATCACTAGGGCTTTGCTGAGTGAAGTGCCTGGTTGTATCCACTGCTTTTGTAGTGTGTGACTCTTCTGTGATGGTGATGTCACCAGCATCACAATGCTGGTGCCTCTCTGATGGACTCCTCATGGCCAGAGGACATGACTTGGTCCCACTGGAAACATGAAAAGACCTAGAACATTCTGTTGCTCTTGCTTCTTTTGTTGTGGCGCTTTTTCTAATCACTGATTCTTCCTCGTAGAGAGGTTTGGGGTGGCATGTGTGCTGGGATTCTTGTATGTCCTCCCTCTCTCCCTCCCTGCCTCCTCCATCCTGCTGTGGACACTACTTGTTAACCTTCTCCGATGTCCTCAGACTTTGCCTTGTGTGTTCTCTGCCCACGAACGGAGCACAGGCTTTTATTGTAGGCATCACACAGCCCACTATCGCCACACAGTTATGTGTAATTATAACACAACCCTGTATTCGTCTTTTGTTTGTTTCTAGCCTCGAAAACTCAGGAAACCCAAAATGTGAGTTAGGAAGTTTAAATACGTGCTTAGGCTCTGACCAGCATCCACGAGAAAAAGAAGAGAAGAAAAACAAATTCCACCCTCCTGATTCAGGACTCAGAACGGGAGGCAGACCCTAGCAGCAAAGAATTCTGGGACAGAAAAACACCATATTCTAAGGTGAACCCACATTTCCTAGGCAGGTCCCTAATCTGCTCACTAAAGAAGAGACCAGGCTGTGTGTCCACCTAGAGGCGATGCTGGCACTCCCACTTACCACTCCACCCTTCATGCCAGTCTGTATCTGACCTTCACTGCCTCGTGAGGCCCAGCATCCGCCGCCCTCCCTTTCCTCCACCTGGATGCTCTTCAAGCAGGAGTGGCTGAGGCCCACATCTTCCTACAGAGGCTGTTCACCCCAGTTCCCAGCCGCTTCCCACAGCCAACAGCACTGATACCTGTACGGAGCACCTGCCAGTTAAAGCTTACTGTTTGGAATTTAAACCCCAAGGCAGTCAGCCCTACAGGGGATAAGATTAGGTCAACCAGTGTTGGCTCTATTGGGTTGTATAATAAAGTTTAATTGTTAAGAAACAGAGCCAACAAACCAGTAGGATGCAGCTCCATGGCTCAGCCCTGGGGCTTTGTATTTGTGTGGAGTTATGTCTCTGCGTTGCCTGAGCTGGCACCCGACTTGCTATGTAGCCGAGAACAGCTTTGAACTTCTGACTCTCCTGTGCCCACCTCCCAAGTGCTGGCATTACAGGCATTTTCCACAGTGCCTGCTCTGTGTGGCGCTGGGGACAGGGCCCAGGCAAGTGCTCTATCAACTGTACCCCCAGACGCCCAATGACTTTGCTTGTTCTGCTCCAAGCTTGACATTTTAAGCTGTCTAAGCTGAAGTCAAACTCCTGCATGGAAGGCAATTCTCCCTCTTTACCCTCCTGAGTAGCTGGAATAATAAGCCAGACACTGTGCCCAGTCCAGAGTGAACACACACATGCACACACACACAATGCACACACACACATGCATACACACACATACACACACATGCATACACATGTGCACACACATGCACACACACAAACACACACAAACACACACATGCACACATGCATACACACATGCATGCACACACATACACACACAAACACACACATGCATGCACATGTGCACACATACATACGCACACAAACACACACATGCACACACACAAACACACATGCATGCACATGCACAGCACACGTACTCGTGTGCACACACAAACACAAACACGCACACTTATTATTATTTTTGTTATTCTCCTATACAATACGTCCTGACCACCACTTCCCCTCCCTCCACCTGTCTCAGTTCCATCCCCCGCCCTCCCTCCCCCCACCAGATCCACTCTTCCTCCCGTTTCCCTTCAGAAAAGAATAGGCCTCCCAGGGAAAGCAACTGAACACAACAAAACAAGATACAAGACTAGGCACAAACCCTCACGTCTGGCCTGGACAAAAGCAACCTAGTAGGAGAGAACGGTCCCAAGAGCAGGCGAAAGAGTCAGACACCCCGCTCACTCCCCACTGTTAGGAGTCCCACATAACCCCAACCTACACAGCCACACACACATGCAGAGGACCCAGTGAAGACCACGCAGGCTCTGTGATGGCCGCCTGAGTCTCAGTGAGCCCCTGTGAGGCCTGCTTACTTGGTTCTGTGGGCCATGTTCTCCTGGTGTCCCCAACCCCCCGGGCTCCTACCGTCCTTCCTCCTTCCTTCTGCAGGGTTCCCTGAGCTCTGCCTGTTGAGGGACATCTGGATTGTTTCCAGGTGCTAGCTTTTATGAATAAAGCTGCTATGAACATAGTTGAGCAAATGTCCTTTTGATAGGCAGGAACATCTTTTGGGTATATGCCCAAGGGATCTTTCTGTTGAGAATTATGCTTAGATCTGTACCACATTTAAAATACGTGTTTACTGGGGGCTGGAGAGATGGCTCAGAGGTTAAGAGAACGGACTGCTCCTCCTTCAGAGGTCCTGAGTTCAATTCCCAGCAACCACATGGTGGCTCACAACCATCTGTAATGTGATCTGATGCCCTCTTCTGGCCTGCAGGTGTACATGCAGGCGTAATAAATAAATAAAATAAATATGTATTTACTTACTTTACATCCAGTTTGCAGCTTGCCTTCCCTCCTCTCCTCCCAGTCTCTCCCTCTGACCTCCTCCCCTTCCCTTTCTTGTCAAAGAACTAGGCAGATCTTTTCCTATTGAGACTAGACAAGGCAGCCCAGTTAGGGGAAAGGGATTCAAAGGCAGGCAGCAGTCAGAGACAGCCCCTGCTCCTGCTGTTTGGAGGTCCCGCACGAGGACCGAGCTGTACATGTTACATATGTGTAGATGCCCTAGTCCCATCCCATGCATGCTCTCTGGTGGGTGGTTCAGTCTCCATGAGCACGTGTGGGCCCAGGTTAGTTGATCCTGTAGTTTTTCTTGTGTTGTCCTTGACCTCTCTGGCTCCCTCAATCCTTCCCCCAACACTTCCACAGGACTCCCAAGCTCCGCCTGACATGTGGCTGCGGGTCTCTGCATCTGTTTCCACCAGCTGCTGGATGACAGTTATGCTAGGCTCCTGGCTGCGAGTATAGCAGACCATCACCAATAGTGTCAGGGTGGACTCTGTCTCTGTGGCATGGGTTTCAGATTGGGCCAGTCATTGGTTGGCCGTTTCCTCTTTCTCTGCTCCAACTTTACCGGTGAACATCTTGTGGGCAGGACAAATTGTGGGCCTGAGGTCTGGTGGCTGGGTTGGTGTCCTCATCCCTCCATAGGAAGCCTTGCCTAGTTACAGGAGAACTTCAGGTTCCACATCTCCTGCTGCTAAGAGTCTTAGCGATGGTCACACTCACAGATTCCTGGGAGTTCCCACTGTCCTAGGTGTCTAGCTTGTCCCAGAGAAGCCCCCCTCCCACTGAGTCTAGTTCTCTCGCCCTCCATACTTGATCCTCCTGTTCCTCTCCCTACCCTCCCTCCCACGAGCTCCCTCCATCCATCCACCCCCGACGCCTATTTTATTTTCCCTTCTCAGTGAGATTCAAGCATCCTTCCCTTTGCCCTCCTTGTTCCTTCCTTTCTTCGGGTCTGTAGATTGTAGCATAGCTTTCGTGTACTTTATGGCTACTGTCTACCTATAAGTGAGTCCATACCATGCCTGTCTTTCTGGGTCTGGGTTACCTCACTCAGGATAATATTTTTCAGTTCCATTAATTTTCCTGCAAACCTCAGAAAATTAAGAATAGTTCTGCTTCGAGACTCAGCTGTACCATTCCTGGGCATACGCCCGAAAGATGCTTTACCATTCAACAAGGGCACATCCTCAACTGCGTTCATAGCAGCTTTAGTTGTAATAGCCAGGAACTGGAAACAACCTAGATGCCCCTCAACTGAAGAATGGATAAAGAAACTGTGGTATCTGGGTGTGGTGGCGCACGCCTTTAATCCCAGCACTCGGGAGGCAGAGGCAGGAGGATCGCTGTGAGTTTGAGGCCAACCTGCTCTACAAAGCGACTCCAGGACAGCCAAGGCTACACAGAGAAACCCTGTTTCAGGCAAATGGATGGAGCTGTACCTCATTTTAAAATTGGATTGTTTGGTTTGCCGATGTCTAGTTTCTTGAGTTCTTTATATATTTTGGATATTAGGTATCTATCACATGTGGAGTTGGTGAAAATCTTTGTCCAGTCTGTAGGCTGCTTCTTTGTCAATTTTCTGGTGTCCTTTGCCTTACAGAAGCTTTTCAGTTTCATGAGGTGCTATTTATTGATTGTTTTTCTTTCTTTCTTTCTTTCTTTTCTTTTGTTTTTGTTTTTTGAGACAAGGTTTCTCTGTGTAGCATTGCCTGTCCTAGACTCACTTTGTAGACTAGGCTGGCCTTGAACTCACAGCAATCTGCCTGCCTCTGCCTCCCGAGTGCTGGGATTAAAGGCCTGCGCCACCACACCCAGCTTTGACTTGAGTTTTGTGAAGGAGATAAATATGGATCTATTTGCACCTTTCTGCATGCAGACATCCAGTTAGTCCAGCACCATTTGTTGAAGATGCTTTATTTTTTCCATTGTGTATTTCTGGCTTCCTTATTTAAAACAAAACAAAACAGGGTGTCCATGGGTGTGTGGATTTATGTCTGGGGCTTTGGTTCCATTCCATTGAGCAACATGTCTGTTTTTATGCCAATACCATGCAGTTTTTATTACTACAGCTCTGGAGTACTTCTTGAAATCAGAGACAGTGATACCTCTGGAAATCTTCTATTGTTCAGTATTGGTTTAACTATCCTAGTGTTTTTGTTTTTCTATATGAAATTGAGTACTGTTCTTTCAACAAAATTGTGTTAGGATTTTGGTTTTTTGAGACAAGGTTTCTCTGTGTAGTACTAGCTATTCTGGAACTAGCTCTATAGACTGGGCTGGCCTGAAACTCACAGAGATCTGCCTGCCTTTGTCTCCCAAGTGCTGGGATTAAAGACACGTGCCGCCACACCCAGCTGTGCTGAAATGCTGATGGGAATTGCATTGAATTTGTAGATTGATTTTGGTGAGATGATCATTTTTACTATGATGATCCTCCCGATCCATGAGCATGGGAGGTCTTTCCATCTTCTGATATCTTCTTCAATTCTTTTTTTTTTTTTTTTTTTTTTTGGTTTTTCAAGACAGGGTCTCTCTGTGTAGCCTTGGCTGTCCTGGACTCACTTTGTAGTCCAGGCTGGCCTAGAACTCACAGCGATCCGCCTGCCTCTGCCTCCCGAGTGCTGGGATTAAAGGCATGCGCCACCACGCCCGGCTTCTTCTTCAGTTCTTTACTTCCAAGGCTTTCCCTTGCTTGGTTAGGGTTAAACCAAGATGTTATATATTGTTTGTGGCTGTTTCAAAAGGTGCTGTTTCCCTGATTTCTTTCTCAGTCCCTTTGTCAGTTGTATATAGGAGAGTACTGATTTTATTTTTGAGTTGATTTTGTATCCAGCCACTTTGCTGAAGGTGTTGATCAGCTGTAGAAGTTCCTTGATATGATTTTGGGGGTCGCTTACGTACACGACCATATCATCTGCAAATAGTGACAGTTTGACTTCTTCCTTTCCAATTTGTATCCCCTTCATCTCTCTCAGTTGTCTTACTGCCCTAGCTAAAACTTCAAGTACTGGATTGAGTAGATATGGAGAAACTAGGCAGCCTTGTCTTGTTCCTGATTTTAGTGGGATTGCTTTGAGTTTCTCTCCTTTTAATTTGATGTTGGCTGTAGGCTCGCTGCCTGTCGCCTTTTTTATGTTTAGGTATGTGCCTTGTATCCCTGATCTCTCCAAGACTTTTATCATGAAGGGGTGTTGGATTTTGTCAAAGTTTTTTTCAACATACAGTGAGATGATTATGCTGTTTTGTGGGGTTTTGGTTGTTTGTTTTCTGAGACAGGGCTTCTCTGTGTAGCCTTGTCTGTCCTGGACTTGCTTTGTAGACCAGGCTGGCCTCGAACTCACAGAGATCCACCTCTGCCTCTCCGAGTGCTGGGATTAAAGGCGTACATCACCGCCCCCAGCTGTGGGTTTTCTTTTGTTTGTTTGTTTTGTTTTGTTTTTAGTTTGTTTATATAGTGGATTACACTGAGTTTCGTATGTTAAGTCATCCCTGCATCTCTGGGATGAAGCCCACTTGACCATGGTGATCATTTGGATATGATCTTGGATTTGTTTTGCAAGTATTTTATTGAGTCTTGGAACCCTGCCAGCAGAGCCTCCATCCCAGACATGACTTTTTGATCTTGCACCTCCAGAACCATGAGACAAAACAACTTTTTTTCTTTATAAAATCTGTCTGCCTCAGGTACTTCATTATAGTAACAAAACTGAGAACTTTGCCCCATTTCGCAGAACACCAGGGAGCCATGGCCTCATAGGATGCCACTGAAATGCGTTGGACTCGCCTATGAGCACAGGCTTGCTTATAGAGACATTGCTTCCTTGTGGTTGAGTCACACCAGCCCAGTTTCGTGGGTGAAGCGCCCTTGCTCCAGACTCCTCAGGGGCGTGGGAAGTTAAATGCTGACAACTCGACAGAATCTATAGTCATCTAGGGGAAATTTTTCTGGATACGTCCATGCCCGTGGTTCCCAGTCAGCCTATCTGCCTGTCTCTCACAGCAGCATTGTGACTTCCTCCTGCTGTCGGCTTGTGGGCGCTGCCTGTGTCCCCCCAGGGGGTGTGTCCTTCAAACCTTCCTGACACCAACAGCGGGGCCAAGTATTTCCTTGGGTGCTGGGTGAGTTTTCCTCGTGTCATTTTGGCATCTTAGAAATGGTTCTAATTCTTCTTCAACTGTTGAAGGAAGAATTACACTAAAGCATCGTGCAGGGCTGGAGAGGTTCTCAGTGGCTGAAAGCACCAATGTCAAGTGGTTCACAGCCAACCTGTCACCTGTCACTTCCAGCTCAAGGGGACCTGCAAGAGAACTTTCTACAGTGAGGGGAAATGTCCTTGTCTTTCATAGGTCACCTACTGCCTGGCCTGTGTCAACAGCACCCACCAGGCACTTTCAGGACCTCTGCATATCACTGCGTGTAACCTTGACTTCAGCAGACACAGGATACCACAGGTAGCTATGAGCCTTGCAGAGTGGGATGCAGGTAGTCACTGAGCATCTGTGGCTGTGCCAACAGGGATGGGGTGGTACCCACAAACCCTGGGCCAGTCCCACTCACCTTCTCTCCTTCCAGATGGGCCACGGCAGGCACCTTTTCTGGGATTTCTAGACATGTTAGTCATCGAGTTGGGTTCCTTTTGCTCTACCCATGTAGTTAACAGGCTGGCCTTGACAAGTTTTGTTTCTCTGGGTGTTGGACAGCAGCCAGAGACAGTAGATGTCAGATAGGCGCAGCAGCAGGTGGCGCCCTCTAGTGTCTCAACTCTTGGTTAGCTTTAGGTAGCCAGCCCCTTCAGTCCTTCCAGCACTAGAGCAGTGCGCAGCCTTGTAAACTCAGGATTCCTCACCATGGACCATGGGCGGTGTGATCGCTCCCATCCCTGGGGTGTCTGGGGTCCTTGGTGCTGTAATCTTGACAGCTTTTAAGAATGCTTCCATTGTGCACGGACTGTGGGCATTGTCTCTTTACAGCTTTCTGTCCTTCCGCTTGCCCTCCACCTCTTCCCTGACCCAAATAGTCTAGGGTCTCATGTTACTATGGCCACTGTTGCCCTGGGGAAGCTGCTGCCGCTGCTGCTGCTACTACTGCTCCTGCCACTCACCAATGCTCTGCTTTGCAGGTGTCTATGCAGCCAGAGACTCTGATGTTTTTGTAACTTGGCCTGCGCACTGCTCAGCACCACTCACTGTCAGCTGTCAAGCAGCTGACTGCTCTGCCTGTTCTGCAGTTTGGCATGCCAGCCAGCTCTGATGCCTCAATGTCTCTCGTGCGTGCGTGCGTGCATGCGTGCATGTGTGTGTGTGTGTGTGTGTGCGTGCGCGCGCGTGTGTGTATGTGTGTGTGTGACTGAATATAGGCAAAACCAGCCAAACTGAACTTGGTGGTATCTGCGGGAAATGCCAGGATTTGGGGGAATGAAGGCAGGATGATCAAGAATTTAAGATCATCTCTGGCTACGTGGACCCTTGTCTCAAACAAACTTACAAACAACAACAAAAGTCACACAATTCGTCAAACCAGAGATTGGAATGCTTCGCTTCAGCCATTGCAAACTTGTTCCCCAGGGCAGCTGGGGAAGCAAGGGAGAGTCATATTGCCCCACCCCGACATCTTTGTCTGTTATAGGAAAATGTCACCAAAAATGGTGCTTACAAGCCAAAGAACTTACCACTGACATGAACTGTGTGAGATTTTAACAATGGTTTACAATGTGTGGCACCTGCCGCCTACCTTCCTCTCTCTGAGAACCACATTGGCCCAGGCAGATCGTTGGCAGAGCTACCCATGGAGGGAAGTGGCCGCCAGTGGGTGGCTGCCCTCTGCATTGCCTGCTGAGGGGGGTGAGCTGTTCCGGCCCTGGCTGCCAAGCTTAACCCTATTCCTTCAAAGGAACCGTTCCTCCTCTACTGCCACCAACGCACCTGTGCTGGAGGCCGTGGGCGCCACATCTGTAGGAGCTGTGCAAGCATTTTCAGGTCTCGGGTCACCACCACCTCCCACCGTCTCCGGCCAGAACAGGAACATGGCAGACCCTGTGTGTTCTTGAACCACCGTACCCTCAAATTCCAGAGCGCTGCTCTCTCAGGACCCCTCACTATCACTCAGGGGCTGACTTGGTTGTGTCTCCCTCCCTGGGGTTCTTTTCCTGGAGTTTTGGAGCCACAGCTCAAATTCAGGGACGTCCTCCAGGCGGGGTGGCTGGCTCTGCCGCAGGCCTGGGCTGCGTGCCACGCAGATGGCTTCTGAGGAGCCAAACTCCCCCAAACAGAGACCCCCGAGGCCAGGCGACAGGACTCAAACATCTAGGCTCCGAGTGTTCCCTCCCCAGCTTAGAGACAGAGAGCAAGAGCTCAAGCCTGGTGACCAAACCCTGCTGGTCCCAATGTCCCCCTGCCCCCGCTGCTTTCTGACCCAAGTCACATCAGGTCGAGTGGGTGTTGCGGCCATCTCTAGAATGTGAACACTTAACTGGGGGCTTTGGTTGCCTTCCAACAGGGCACAGGATGTCTGGGGACAGGATGTCCACACAGGCTGTCAACAACAGAGCACAAAAAGGCATAAGGGAGTGAGGTGCAGGCCAAGGCATCCACCAGAGAGAATGTTACTACTAGCGGTGTTGGGCCTGGTGCTGGGTCTCGGCGCTGCAGACGACAACCTGCAGATTGTGGGTCAGAGGAACTACAACCTGGCTAGGGTGAGCCAAGCCTTCTGGGGCTAGGCCAGGCTTCATGAAGAGCACCTGTCACCCTTTGACTGGCGGGGGGGGCCTGATCTGGAGAAAGGGTGCCTGGGCCATGAGAGCTCCTTCCATCCCACCCCACCCCTTAATGGCAACCCGAGGGTACCAAAGGAGCTTTGGGAGGCATGGAGCAGAGGGAGGCCTGGGAAGGCAGAAGGGTGTCCCAGCTTGGAGCCGGTGTTCAGGGACTCACCCAGGAGCATGGCCACAAGGGCCAAGCAGCCCCTGGGATGCTGCGGGACCCCGACGACTCAGCCTTTCCTTGCAGCTTTCTGGACCCTGGTACACTATTTTCATGGCCTCAGATAACATGACGCGCATTGGAGAAACTGGAGACCTGAGGCTCTATATGCGGCACATCAGTCTCTTGAGGAACGGCAGCCTGAAGTTTGACTTCCTTTTCATGTGCGCATTGCCCCCCCCCCCAAGCTGAAACAAGGGGAGACTATGTCCCCACGCCCGGTGGTAACTTCCTACACTCACACATCTGTACACTTGGCCAGTGCGTGGGCCTGTCACCAGCTCTTCCTTGGGGATCAGTGTCATGGGATCAGGGGGTGCTGGGCTTGTCGCTGAGCTCTGTGCTCCTCCCAGTGAGATGAGCTGGAAGGTCCCTTCGGGGTCAGTCATGGAAGCCAAGGTACTAGGGTGGGGGTGGGGGCGCTCAGTGACTTCCTGCCAGGGCTCAGGCACTGGGAAGGAGCAAGTGCTTGCTCTACTTCTCCCCTCACTCTCCTCCAGGGTGCAAGGAGAGTGTGTAGAGGTGGTCATGGTCTGCGAGAAGACTGACAGTACCGGGGAGTTCTCAGTTACCTGTAAGTGGGAGTCTAACAGCCAGGAATCTTTTCAGCTGAGGCCCTGCTCACTCCGATGAGCACTCATCCCACCCGTAAAGCAAGGAGCACCCCAGCCTGGGGGCAAGTCAAAGGCCACCAGCCTCGCTCTCTTGCTGTTTGTTGCTAGTCTGGAACTCCCAAAAGGCTGAGCACTGCTGAGGCGGCATGCAGAGGCCCAGCTTCAGGCAGCTAGGGGCCACGGTACCCTGCCACCCACACATCCATACTAGTTTCCTGAGCCAGCACTGGGGACCCAAACTCCCACCCTCCCAATGCCTAACCGAAGCTACTTCAGTCAGGTGGGGGAGGGGCGCCCCAGAGCCAGGGCCGAGGGTGTGCTGAGCTGTATCTCTGTACAGATGATGGGGACACCAAAGTGCTGCTCTTGGAGACTGACTACACAACCTTTGTCACCTTCTACATGCAGAACATCAAGAATGGGACGGTGACCCACGTGCTGGGACTCTATGGTAACCCAACCCCTGTTTTCTTGGGGACCCCAGCCTCTGGTAGAGGGTCTCCCATTATGGAACGGTACCTTGGGACCCCTCCATCAACACAGAGCCCCCAAATTTGCCCCCAGGGCGCATCCCAGGGCTTAGCAAGCCTTTCCTGAAAAGATTTGAGCATGTCTGCAAGAAATATGGGCTGGGCTCACAGAATATCCTCAACTTGGGAAAGAAAGGTAAGCCTCCCTGCTCTGGCCTAGAAAGGGCCCCAGAGAAGCCAACACTACAGCCTGGTATGCCTGGCACGGGCACCTTGAGGATTGGGGTTGGGGTGGGGCCTGGGAAAGGCTTAGCAAGCCATTTGACATCCTCTTGTCTCCCCAGATGTGTGCTTATCCTAGCAAGTAGAGGAGCCAATCAGGCCTTCTGGTAGGTGTCTTTTTTTATTTTATTTTATTATTATTATTTTTTGGCTTTTTGAGACAGGGTTGTCTCTGTATAATTGCCTTGTTGTAGAACAAACTGGCCTCCAACTCACAGCCATCCACCTGCCTCTGCCTCCTGAGTGCTTGGGTTAAAGGTGTGGGCCACCACACACGGCTGTGGTATATGGATTTTGATCTACATGCAAGACAAGGCAGCCCAGGGTGTTGGGAGCTGGACAGGGTAGCACGGAGCCAGTGTCGGAAGCTGAGGGAGGTCCATCTCAGAGTGACCATGGGCAGCACGTCTCGGGTCATACTCTGCCCGTCACTGCATTACCCTGCAGAAGCAAAGGAACACACAGCTCTGTGTAGAAGAATGCGTGTGCTGTATTCCCGGAACCAGGATCCAAATAGGGCCTTACACAGTGTGTCTCAGCAGGACAGGAAAGCCGGCCCGGTGGAACTATCCTGCATGCTGTGTGCACAAAGCACAGAGCTTGGGGCTTACTGTCTCGCAGCGTTGCAGCCCGGAGGCCCTGCGATCCAGGCAGCGTGGAGCGAGTGCCGTGCACCCTCTTCCTGATGCTGGCCTGTGTTCATCTCCCTACTCTCCCTCTGTCTTCACGTGGATGCATGTGGCTGCATCTCCTCCTCCGTCGTTAGATTTAAGCCACCCAGGCATCCAAGCTGATCTCACCTGATGTCTGAAGATTCTTGCCAAATAAAGTCCCTTCTTTGGTCCCAGCATGAGGACAGGCACATGTTTGGGGACACAGAACTTGGTATTCCTAGGTCCTTTCTTTGAAATGAGCTTCATGGTATTAAGGATCAACATCTGAGCATCCCAGAGACTGGCCCCAGTGTCACCTCATAAAGGACCCCCACATAGGCCCATGAGGGTCTATGGAGACAGAGAACCAGGACGGCCCACTGAGGGACTGGGCCCCTGTCTGACCACCCCTTGGACTAGACTCCCTGGGGGGGGGTCTGTGATAGCAGCCCAGCTGGAACAAGGGTCTGGCCCCACGTGTTGGTGAACACACAAAAGATAGAAGGCTAGTTACAGTGCTTTGTGGCCTGAACGTGAACCCACAGGGCTTGGGGCAGAGAGATGGGAACACTGTACCCACACAAGCAGTCTGCAAAGATGCTCACAGCAGCTTCATTGGTGACCACAACCCTGCAACAGGTGACAGACTCCAGCAAGCCAGGGCCTTGGGTCAGTGTAAGAAGGATCAATGACAAAACTGTGGGAAAGGGGACAGATCAGAGGACAAAGAGTCAGGAAAGAGAAGACAAGGTGGCTACAGAGGGGCAGCGAGATGATCCGATCCCAGCTGTGCTGAGCAGTGCTGTCTCTGAACAACAAAGGTGGCGCATGCACAGCCCTGCCAAACATGCACATGCACACACACTCACACATACAGGCATACACAAACACACAGATGCTCGTGTGCTCAGACATACACTTGTTCACTCATATGCACATGTGCAATACGTGCGTATATACACGCTCACTCACATATACACACATACACTCACATATACACAAGCCCACACAACACAGGCAAGCACACTCAGACACATGCACACGCACACATGCATACACAGCCACACATACATATCCACACGGGCAAATATGCTCACATATGCATACACATGTGCTCACTCACATGTGTACATACGTGTACGCATGCTCACACCAGCATACATGCTCACTCGCATATGCACATATGTACTCACATGCACACACACTCCCTCCTCCATCACAGGAAGTAGGAAAAACCTTTCAAGGCAGGATTGATCTTGGTGTTGACAAGTGTTACCTTGGGGGTGGTAGGCAGTGCTGGGGACCACTTTGAATTTCTTCTTATGACTATATGTGAATCTCAACCCTCTCCAAATAAAAGGTTAAAATGAAAATGTATTTTTGTCCCCCATCTCAACTGACATCTTCTTGGTCCTGGCTTCCCACCGCCTTTCCCACGCCCTACTATCAGCAGCATTTTTGCTTCTTTGCTGGCAACCCAGGTCCCCAAGTCCCCTGGGACCAGGACCACATTCCTGGCACAATCTGGTAAATGTTCCCTGTACTGCTGAGCGGTAGTGGTGGAGAAGGCCGGAGGAGGAGCAGGGGCACCAGGCCTCTGGCCAGCCCAGTCTGAGGAGTGGCCAGACAACTGGCTGGGCAGACTTGGCTGCTCTTAGTTCTCACAGTGCATGCAGGATGCCCTGAGGCTACTCCGCTGATCCCAGCAGCCTACTTCAAGATACTGCAGAGGAGGCAGTCTGTCCCTGGAGCACTCTAGCTGTGGGGCAGTGGGGCTGGGCGGAGCTTAGTTGCCTTCTGAAGGACTGGCCAGCAGGCAAAATGGCTCTGTTGGGTGGGTGGAAGGTACCTGGCACTCCCAGGCAGCCTGGCCTCCGGATCTTTTGGTACAGCCTGCTGAACTCCAGCAGGGACAGTTGTGCACGAAGCCACCACATGACCAGGCTCTGCTGAATACAGTGCACCAATGTGACGTCTGTGGAAGAGACAGACGATCAAGATCCCTTCTGACTGAGCTGTGACACAGGGCTGGGGAGTTGTTAGTACATCCTCAAGATAAAACTGTAAAGGCAACCTGGCTGGCCTTGCCCACTGAAAGCAAATTGCTTCTGGTGGTCCTTAAGGACAAGTATTGAGAAAATAGCATGGTACCATGAACAGGAGATGTGTTCATCTGCTCAAGTAAGGACACCACATCTGGTACAACAGCAGCGGCAGTCAGACAGTGACTGAGTTTGCGATAGGCATCTGTCAGTCTCCACCATCCATCCAAAGGGAGACGTGGGGAGCACCATCCTGTCTTTCAAGTCTTTGACGGTAGCACTGACTTCTGCAGCTCTTGTAGGGACATGATACTGTTTCTGATTCACTATTTTCCTGGCAGAGGCGACTCTGTTCCATTTGGCCTTCCCAACCATAACAGCCTCACTCCACAGGTCAGGGAGCCAATGGGAGAAGTCTGCTAACTTCTCAGTCTCTATCCCAATTAAACATTCTGGGATTGGGAAAATAACCACAGGATGAGTTCAGGGGCCCAGATTCTAACGTTTGCCACGATCCAATGTGGTCTTTCTTTCGTCTGTTTGAGAAATTTCCTGCTTATACTGATCAAACAGAAATGCCGTAGGCTTCTTAGCTATTTCATGCCTGGAAACACCATGATCGATCAGCCAGTATCATAAGTCCATATGAGTCATGGCGCCCTGAAAATCACTTTGCCTGTGTTGCCCGCCATGGTTCAGGCTGTTATGGTCATTGCTTTGTCCATGCTGCCCACCACAATACCTATAATCACCTTTGGTGACTCACTGCTGCCACCTGGCCCCTCCTGTTTTGAGGCCCAGTTAAACCCACTGTGTTTAAGTCATTCAGCTGAGTAGCAGCGTCTCCAACTCTAATGTCTGTCACAAGGAAAAAGGTGACAAAGCTCTTCAACGTGCTGCTGCCCCTCTCGCCATTTTGCATCTCGTAGGGTTAGTGAAGGGCTTGTCTTCAGGCCTTCCTACTGTGAAGGGTTAGGTTTTACAGTGTCCCCACTATAGCACTCAGTGTACCCACTGAGCCTGAAAAATCCCTTCATCAACACTAAGCCAAAGGGCACCAGGCATCTCCAAGTCCTTCCCAGTTGGCCAACTTTTGACAAATGCTTCAGCCAACTGTTCAAACAAACCTTTGACACCTTAAAAAGAAATTTTTTTGGCTATGTGAGCTTCTATATTAAGCCTAGAATCTCCATTCAGAGGGTCCATGTTAATAAACTCATCTTGATCCATTTTATGTTCCTTCCACTATGACGAGGGCTGCAAGTTGACTATGGTGACTCCATTTTGGCACCTTGGGTGAATTTGGTCTTGCTGGTAAAAGTGCCAATAACTGTAAGAGGGCCTAAGGAAATCAATTCCGGAAGAAAAGCAACTCAAGGATGTGGGCTCTTTGCAACAGTCAGCCTGACCTTGCTATTTTTGCTAATCTCACATTTTGGCTTTTTAAACTATCTGCTTAGCTTGCAGCCGTGGGAAGGAAACCTTGGGGACTTTGCAGCCAGTGTATGGTTTTCTTGGTTAAATATGGACCCTGAGGAGAGCTCACTACGGTACTTGGGTCCCCAGTACCCAGAGGTAGTCACCAGGGGGCTGGAAAAAGACTTTCAGTAGGCTCATAAACTGTTTCCGAGTGGTCTTTTTTTGTTTTGTTTTTTGTTTTTTTTTTCAAGACAGGGTTTCTCTGTGTAGCCTTGGCTGTCCTGGACCTGCTTTGCAGACCAGGCTGGCCTCGAACTCATAGCAATCCACCTGCCTCTGCCTCCCAAGTTCTGGGATTATAGGCGTGCGCCACCACGCCCGGTTTTTCTGAGTGGTCTTAACAGGCCCCCAGACCTTAGCACAACTGACTCCATGATGGAAGTACCATTCAGGCTTTAAGACTCAGCATGTAGACAGCACCTGCCAAAACTAAAACAAAGACTCAATCCGTCAAAGTCCACAGTTCTGGGAAAGTCCCTAAATGCACTAACCTTGCTTTTTGGCTTCTGTGCTTCGGCTTCTAGCCGACTGTTCTTGTTAAGCATGTCGACCCAGAACGTGGTTTTTATGCTTAAAAGCTCACTCTGAGAAAGGCTCAGTGCTGCACTGGGATTCTAAACACAGTGTAGTTGCTGGTCAGCTAATAAAGACTTTCTATTGGCTTAAATCCACGTCCGAGCAGTCTTCTCTGGCGAGCACCCTACAGCAGTCACCATTACCTCACACCCTTAAGATCCATTCCCACACACACTCCCCAGACTTCTAGGTTAATGAACCAGTGAAGACATTAAGCTCTGTAGTGGTGCAGTGCATCTCCTCATGGACCACACTTTACCTCCCCTGTGTCAATCAGCTTCACCTTAAGTCTGGCTATAGGTCTTGAGGCAACCATTGGTGAGCACTGAGGGACATCAGCATGGCCGTGCCTGGCATCTCCTTCAGAGAAAGTCACTGCTGGTTAGCAGACAATGAAGGACTAATTTCCTCAGTCAAAGGTGAAAGGCAGCATTTCAGGGGTGACTACCTCCTTAGGTGCCATAGACCCCTGAGAATCAGGGCTCAAAGTTCAATAGGGTCCTCCCACACACCCCCAGCTGGAGTTACCAGATCCCATTCTCTACCAAGGGATGTCCTTCCCCACCACCACCCTTGGAGGCTGGACTTGAATTCTCACTGTAATTCAGCCGACCTCATGAGAACTTGGTTTGCTTTTCCACGTGAGCTCCATGGCCGCTGGAGAGAAGACGCTCTCCCAGAGTACGCTTAGAAACCTTTGGACATTTATGCACATCTGGAGCCAGTCAGTTTTATCACTGAGGTCATTGTCCTTCACCGTCTTCTGAGATGCTAGAAGCTGGTTCTTTTTTTTTTTTTTTTTTTTTTTAATAACTGAGCTCATTCTTTTCCTCGGTCAGTTCATCCAGAGGCGTTAGGAGCAACCAAACAGCATCACTGTTTTTCTTATTTTTCCACAAGTTGTCAAAAGTTTTATACACAGAGTCACAAAACCCATTGCCTCTCACAATTGCTGAGTCAGGAGAATCAAATACACGTGCCTCTTTAACTTTGTAAAATAGTTCACACCGTGGCTTTCGGTTCTACATGAGCTTCCAGGGGGAGGCTCCAGGAACTGCAGGTGCTGACGAACTGGAACTTGAAAGAATAACCCTTATACTTCTGTGGTTCTAGAACCACTCCTAGTGCCTGTATCTTACTGGTCTGGGTCCTCAAGCAGAACATATGTACGGAATCTATTAGAATAGCTTGTAAACAGTGGTCTGCCCACTTCAGTAATGGCTGTCTATCAAGGAAGGTCCTACTGCCCAGTAGTCAGCTCATAGGGCTGGCTGCCTCAGCTGGTCATCAGTGATGCTGGAATCCCAAAGAAGTGTAGGCACCAAAGCCAGTGAAGAAATGGATTTACTAAGGAGAGTGAGCAAGCAGGGAAGTAGAGAGGGGGGGAGGGGGAGAAAAAGGGAGGGAGAGAGATGGAGGGAGGGAGAAAGAGAGGGAGGGAGGGAAAGAGAGACAGAGAGGGAGAGAGAGAGAGGGAGGGAGGGAGGGAGACAGAGGGGGAGAGAGAGAGGGAAGAGAGAGAGAGCGAGGAAGAGAGAGAGGGAGGGAGGGAGAGAGGCAGAGGGAGAGAGAGAGAGGGGGCGGAGAGAGAGAGAAGGGAGAGAGACAGAGGGGGGGGAGGGAGAGGGGAGAGAGGAAGAGAGAGAGGGGGAGGGAGGGAGGGGGGGGGGGGGGGAGAGAGAGGGGGAGAGAGAGGGAAGAGAGAGACAGAGGGAGGGAGGGAGAGAGGGAGAGGGAGAGAGAGGGGAGAGAGGGAGGGAGGAAGAGACAGGGGGAGAGAGACAGAGAGGGAGGGGAGAGAGAGATTCCTTCCTCCACCTCCTTTATATAGGCTGCCAGTGAAGATGGAGCCCAGAATAAAGGTGGATCTTCTCACCTTAAAAGAACTGGATAAAAGTAAGTCCTCCCACCAGGTAATGGTGGCTCACTTCTTTAATCCCAGCCCTTGGGAGGTAGAGGCAGGTAAATCTCTGAGTTTGATGCCAGCCTGGTCTATAGAGTGAGTTCTAGGACAACCAGAGTTACACGGAAAAAAAACCCTCTGTCTCAACAAACAAAACAGAGAAGTGGGGAGCGGGGGTGGGGTTGGGGGAGGGGGGAGAAGAAAGGAAGGAAGGAAAAGAAAAGATCCCTCATAGGTGTTTTAGTCAAGTTGACAACCAAGAAAAGCCATCACAGGCAGAAGCCCTGGGTCAGTAAATCCCAACTGTACCCAGAACCAGGAACAGTGAGGATGTGGCCCCTCCTGCTGATGTGGGCCTGGCTTTGTTCTGTGGCCCAGGAAAGGCTGTCCAGGAACTGGAGATAGAGTTGTTAGAGGTGAGTTGGCAGAGAGTCCCAGCAGGGGCTGATAGGGCAGACCCAGTGTCCCTGCCGGTACCTTGAGAGCCCCTAGTCACAATCTAGGCAGCAGCAGGAGCCAACGTGGGTGTAGGAGATCTGGAACCCGGCCTGCCAAAAGATCAGGGTCCCCTTTGACACTTGCAGTTCTGAGAGCAGCCACAAGGTGGCAGTGGCCTCCAACAGTTTAGTCTTATCAGGCCTGATGGCTTATCTACCTTTAGTCTCTGAGTGTGAAGACTGCTTCCTTGTGCCATGGTCCAAGGCAGGGGCAATATGCTCAGGGTTAGAGAGAAGTGGGGTGGCCCAACCCATGCCCTACTAGCTCTCAATCACCCTGTCCCTGTGCAGTTACTCTAGCTGCTCCCCCCCCATTTGCATCCCTGCACCATACCAGAATTGCAGGGATGTCATTATGACACATCTGTGGGAACCCACAGGAAGTCCAAGACTGAGAACAGTTATGGGTGACAATGACATGCTGGTGTAGGCTCATAGACAGTGACAAATGGGCCATACTAGTGGGGTGAGGTGGCTCCGTACATACTCCTCCGCCTTACCATGAGCCTCCGACTCTGGATATTAAAACACACGCATGTGTGCGCGCGCGCGCACACACACACACACACACACACACACACACACACAGCACACACACATGCACCCCTCCTGCCCCTTCCTGCAGGCGCACCTCTGATCACACCTAGGACCCATCTAGGCCATCTGGGATCATCTCAAGGCCCTGATTTAGTCAACTTCAGATGCTTTTTGCATACAAAGTCACATTTTCAGAGAACTATCCATCATGACCTGGCTCCATTACTTAGCTCTACAGACAATGGTAGAGTTTTTAGATTGAAAAGTTAGTAGATTAGCTGGGTATGGTGTTGTACATTTAATCCTAGCATTCATGGAGGTGGAGGCAGGGGGATTGCTGTGAGTTCAAGGCCAGCTTGGTCTACAGATTGAGTTCCAAAACAGCCAGGGCTACATGGGGAAACCCTATCTCCAAGCAACAACTAGAAGTCAGTAGATGTAGATGTGAGAAAACGTACCATACACTTGACATGCAGAAGCTCCACAGGCAGCAAACACGCAGGCAATAGGAAAGGCAAAACAGCATCACGCAACCGAAAGCTCGAGGTCAAAGGATCCTGACGACGGAGTAAAGAGGCAACAGCCTGGGATCACCGTGACTCACCAGGCAACAGAGCTTGCTGCCAAGCCTGACAACTTGATTTCCATCTCTGGGATCCATGAGTGGAGGGAGAGAACCAAGTCCTGTGAGTTCTTCTGGCCTGCACATGTGTGGTGTCACACACAGACACATACACACACACAATTAATTAGAAGACAACAGGCTGGGCATGGTGGCACACACCTTTAATCACAGCACATGGGAGGCAGGTGGATCACTGTGAGTTCTAGGCCAGCCTGGTCTACAACGTGAGTCTAGGACGGCCAAGGCTACACAGAGAAACCCTGTCTTGGGAGGAGGAGGATGAGGAGGAGAAGAAGAAGAAGAAAAGAAGAAAACCCACAGAAATAGGAGAGACTATTCACAAATCATGTCTGACAAGTGTTGCTATCCAGAATCTCCCACATGGCGGATGACAGCCACCACATACATGCATGCATGCAGGCAAGACACTCATGCACATAAAATAAAGTTAATAAACCTAAGAACCAAGATAACAAAATTCTGATACACGCTCCAACATGGATAAAGCCTGAAGACATTATTACAACAGCCACAAGGCACAAATTCAGAAAAAAGGAAATTTTCAATGTGGGCTGGTTGGGAAACAGCTCAGTTGGCCAGCCACATTCCTAGCACCGTCAAGGCCCTGGGTTTGATTCCCAGCACTGCATAAACTGGGTGTGCTGCCAGAGTACCTGTAAGCTCAGCACAGGAGAGGGTGGGCACAGAAAGGTCATCCTCAGCCACAGAGTGAGCTCAAGGCCACCCTAGGAGAGATGACATTGTCAAAAAAAGAAAAAGCAAGCAAGCATGCAGGCAAAAGGAAGGAGAAAGGAGGGAGGGGAGAGTCTGGCAAACAAGAAAATGCACTGAAACCCCAGAATCAGGAGGCTCTGCTCCATACGATGTTTATATACATTTCAGAAACAGGACAAAAGTAAAGTGTTTAAGAATGTAAATTATGAACCGGATGTGGTGGTGCACGCCTTTAATCCCAGTGCTCGGGAGGCAGAGACAGGTGGATCTCTGTGAGTTCGAGGCCAGCCTGGTCTACAAAGCGAGTCTAGGACAGCCAAGGCTACACAGAGAAACCCTGTCTCGAACCCCCCACTCCAAACCAAAAGAAATGTACATTATGTACAATTGTGAGGGGCAGCGAGGTGGCTCCTATAGGGGAGGGTGGGTGAGAGCAGGCGGGTGGCACAAACTGCTGGGCTGCACTTGACAGCAAGTGCTGGGTGAGCTGCCAGGCTGAGCTGTGATGCTGAGGGCCTGGGCAGATCTGAAATTCCTGTCCTTTGTGTAGCAGCAACCAGGTCAAGTGACTGTGACTGCCACCTGCAGGCTGGCGATGCTCAGCCCGGGCCACACACCGCTGGCTGTCTTGGTTGAGCAGTTGCCTAGGGCACATGTGCCCATGAGCACATGCACACGCAGGCATGCACGTGTGCACACAGGCGGGGAGGGAGGGGGAGGAGAAGAGGGAGAACACCCCTGGAATCGTTGAGAACGAGACAAGAGCCACCTGCAGGCCCGTCAGGTGCTTTTGATCACAGTGCTGCACAGTGGCAGGAGCAAAGGTCATGTCAGGAAGAAGCCGGATTGGAGCTTAGGGACCAGGGTTTAGAGGGAGGACAGCAGGGCTACTAGAACAATCACCTACCTCCAGTATGAGCTGGTGAGGGTGTGGGCTGGACCCCAGTGGGCCTCCTGCCTCAGGTGTGGGTGCCCCTCACTGACCACCTGCTATGGCCAGGCGCTCCCTAGCCGTTGTAGAACCAAGTTTGCCATAGTTAAAGCTGCTGGTACTCTGTCTCCTGCCCTGGGGTTTCCACAAAGCTTGGGGTAGGTCAAGTGACGCAAACCCCACATGGGTAGCAAAGTACAGAGATCCATGACATTTTCTGTTTCAGCTGCAGGGTTCTGGGGGCTAGACAGCCATTAGATTTTGTTCCTGGGAACTTGATGTGCACAAATCCCTTAAAGTAGGTGCCAGGGTGCTTGTCACTGTCGTCCATGGTGGTGGTGACAGTCAAGCTGAGGGAGGGGCCTTCTGAGGTGCAGCATTTGCCAGAGGCTGAGAACCCATGGGGAGCTCAGGGCCCATGGCATCTGTCAGGATAAGGGACCGCCTCCTGCCTCCCCTCAGACTGTAGTCATACCTCCGTAGGCCGACCTGAATGAAGAAGAAAGCAGCAAGGCCAGCTGAGCTGTCACTATCCACACTAGAGCTGTCCCATGCCGCCCCCTCTCCCCCGAATCCCAGCAGAGAGAGCTAAACCAGGGCCACATATCAGGAAAAGACCAGGGGAATACAGGGGCAACATGCAAGGATGTGGAGACCACGGCCCATGAAGGGCAAAACTTCAAAAGAGGTACAACCATCGACTTCCTGATGGCTGACTGTATAACCTGACTACCCAATCCGGGGGGGAAAAAAAAACAGAAACAATCCAGGGAGCCCTTGGAAGGCACACCGCTGCCGCAGCCCGGAGCGGCATTTCCCAAGCCTCTGTGACCGCCGGCCTCTGGAGGCCATCTTTTAGCCGGGACTGTCCCTTGTGCCCCCTGAAAAGTACTGTGAATGCCTTGAGCCCCTAGACATTCTTCAAGCAACCCAGACTCCCAGCTGGCTGGCTGAAGGCTGTTAGAGGATCTGCAGAGCATGGGGGAACACTGGGCAAGGACACTGGAGGATGACGCCAAGGGATAACATGAGGGTAAGGGAAACCGGGGCCCAGGAATCACTTTGCTCCATCTATGGTTTCAGATGTCTGGATCCCAATACGGTAGCCAAGAGAGGAGGACCTACCGGAAGGGAAGCATAGCCCAGAATGCATGCATGCACATGCATAAATCCCTATGTGCCACATGACAGGCATGCAATGCCCCACAAGGCACACACATCTCTATGCACCCTCACTCTTCTGCCAAAGGACACACCTTGAGCTGTTCCTGTGAGGGTCTCCCAGTATGTCAAGACATACATGGGCAAACCTGACTCCTACCCCATCCATCCCTCTTTGCTGGGCTCCAGATACGAACTTAGCACGTATGCACAAGGAAACAAACATGGGCCTCATGAAAGCAGCTGTGTACAGTTTCACAGAAATGTGTGAAGTTGGAGAGGTTTGGAGTGGGGCGAGGCACACCCCTTCCCACAGCCATCCTTGAAGCCCTCAGAAGGGCCTTCGCTACCCTGGGTGCTGTCACTTGCCCAGGTCCCCTCACCTCTCTTCAAAGCCGTAGTGAGGCCCCATGGGCAGGCTCTAACCCCTCACTGGGCCTTGGTCATTGTCTCTGAGCATTAAAAAGTTCTCAGAGGAGGCTGAGGACACACACATAGGCATTGCTGCGCAAGCCACAGCCTGAGCACTTGCGGGGGAGGGGTTCTAAAGGAATCCAGCAATCTGATAGGTCCCAAAGAGTCTCACGCAGAGCCTGATGGGTGATCAGGAAGGGCACCTGCTGATGACGCCAGGACCCCCCGTGAAGTGTGATTCTAGTGCTGGCCTCCTGCTACCCCCCACTGGGATTCCCATCGTGAGACACCACTCTGAGGAAAACCCACAGAGCAGGCCGCACTGCTGTGTGCCATTCATGCCACCAGACTGCACACTTTCAAGCTTTGGGGGTTACAGTAGTTGCAGGGCATTGGAGAGAATAGTGGTGGGGAGGAAGCACAGCTGTGACACCCCAGAATCCAGCTTTCAGGCAGGTGAGCCCCTTTCCTCAGGAAGTTACCCCTGCAGGGTAGTCACTGCACAGAGGGAGCAGCTGAATCTCAGGGAGCGTGGCTAGGTCCACACTCTGGGCCTGGGAGCGTGTTGAAGCAATCCACATGGGCTGGGGCGCACAACCACCAGCAAGGGTATCCAGGGTGGCCGTTCACAGCTTCCTAAACCCCCCAGATGAACAGGGACCTACTCCAATCATAGCTAGCCAGACCAGTAATGTGGATTAAAGAAAAGGTGAGGTGCAGCTGCACAAGGAACCACGCCCACACCTACAGAGCCTTACCGGAATGGACGCCACAGCCAAGCTGGGCCAGCCAGCCAGCCCCTTTCCTATGTGCCTGTGTGGGCTGGATTAAAGCACCACTGGGAGATTGTTCTTACCCTCAGGACCCTGGGGCTGTGGCCTCTATTGCTGCTCCTGCCCACGAGCCAGGCTGGGCCTCGGGTTCATTCTCAGCGCTGGTTCAGGAAGAGACCACCTGCCTCCTGGCACGGGCCCTAGCCCTGGTGTCTGTGGAAACATCTTCCATCCCTCCGTGACTCTGAATGAGACAACTCAGGCTCCCTGCCTCACCCTCTCGGGTGCCACAGGCACAGCTGGGATTTAAGAGGTCCAAGGGAGGGGTGGCTGCAGAGCCAGCTTCAGGGAGGACAGCTCTTGACTCTTCATGACCTGCCTCAAGGCGGACAAAACCAGAAAAGAGCAGCAGGCCACACAACCCAGGCTCAGCCTGAGGCCACATGCCTGTGAATGCTGGACATGCCCAAGGACAAGTGAGCAGCCCTACAGCACCTGTGCCTCCAAACACCTCAATGCCCACCCTCCTACGCCTGCAATGTGCACATATCAATACATGGGTGTAAGCATACATTCATGGGCACACAAATGCCAGACACAAATGCATACACATTTGTTGGATGTGTGTTGGATGCGTGTGTGTACACACACACACCTGCCTTAGCACACACAGCATGCACATGGATGTGGCAGGTCTTCTAGAAGACACGTCAATCCCAGCAGTTGGAGTTGACTGCTAAGCTCAAACACCAGGCAAGCAGAGAGAGGCTACAATCCCTGTGCTCAGGGATCTAGTGTGGGTTTGGCACGCTGGCAGCCAGGAACCTGGAGGGTACTTCCTTCCTCCGACCAAGGTCTTCAGTCCTGTAAACCATGGTGGCGAGGCCCCGGGGGTGGGGGTGGACAGCTCTGCTCAGCACCCACCCGGACCACAGCGGTACAGTGCCTAGGCCCTCCTGGACCCCCACGTGCCCCTCTCAGCTCCTGGGATGCGTGATGATCTCAGTGCTCACAGCCCCCAAGTGCTTCATCCCACGCTACCTGCTCCCAAGCTTTTGTCTGCAGTGACTCATGGGAGTGAATGGAACATTCCACTGGCTGTGGAGGAGGCCCGATGGGAGCTCTGATCTCACACGCAAGGTTCTTGGAAGAGTCAGGTGGGGATGCTCTAGTCCCAGAACTGGGGGGGACATGGGGGAGGCAGTCCCAGGGACCTTGGGCTGTCTCCAGATGTTGACAGCAGGACAAGCCCCCAGCCGGCTCAGCACAGCGAAACATCAACACTCCTCTTCAGTCTGCCCAGAAGCCGGGAGTGCAGGGGTGTGGGCCAGACCCTGAGGGTCCCCAGGAGCCCATGTACAGCCAGATACAGGGGTGCCCGGCAGTACAAGGGGAGCCAGACTGTCCCTCAGGACATGGGTCTCCCAGAAAGGCCCCACCCAATCCAAGTAGCTGCCCCCAGGAATGAGGAGGAGGTCACCTAGTCTCCAGCGCCCCTCTGGAAGCAGGGCGCAGAACTAGGTTACTTAGGGATCCCACAAGCTGAGAACCTCTTGGGAAAGATCCAGGCAGCTGTCTGTGCTCTGAAGTGGAGTTGGAGCAATGTGCCCAGTGAATTGGATTAATTACTCAAAAGCCAGAGAAATTTGCGTCTGCCAGAGAAACCACTTCTCTCTTTTAATACAAACTCCACTCACAGCCCTGCCAGCCTACCTCAAATTAGGCTGCAGCTGTAAACCAAACCCAAAAATACAACACCCAGGCACGCACGGGACAGGGGCACAGGCTAGTCACGTGCTCCGCGCTGCCCTGCTTCCACCAAAATGACACAACTAAACCATCAGGGGAAAAAGTCGGGGAAGATGCTGTCTGCTTCATCCTTCAGGGCCAGACCAGGGCTGCCAAAATCCAAGCCCCACATCTCTGGGGAACCAGCCTGGGGCTCCTGGGGGCAGGGCTCGGGGTCCCCCACGAAGCGTGGCTCTACCCCATCCATTGGGCTGCTTCTGGCAAGAGCTGGGCCTCCTCTGCCTTCCACCGACCCTGGAAGAAAAAGGAAAAAGGAGCATCGTCAGTAAGGCAGGCTCGCATGGCGGGCGCTGTCAGCAGGCCGGCCATGGCGGGGGGGGGGGGGGGCTCCTATGCGACTAGCACCTAGCCCATCCTGAAAGCACTCTGTCCCCCTGCAGGAAGGGAACACAAACCCCATCTCTCTCCTCCCAGTGAGGTACGATGACCTCAACCCTGGTGGCCCCACTCTCGTGGCCTAGGAGAGCCACAGCAGAGTTCCCTCAACCCTGGTGGCCCTACTCTCGTGGCCTAGGAGAGCCACAGCAGAGTTCCCTCAACCCTGGACCCTAAAGGTTGTGGAGACAGAACATACGACTTGTCTCCCAGCTGTCCCGGTGCCACAGTGAGGGTGACCTGGGAACAAAGCTGAAACCATCCAAGACTCATAAAGCCATTTCTGTATCGCGTGCTCACACTGCCACACGTGGCCAGTCATTTTGACCATCACCAGACAAGGAGAGGAGAGAAGCTGGAGGACCTCAGGGCAGAGTGCAAGCTGGGCCTAAGGTACAGTCTCCCTGGTCCTGTCAGGGTGGACACAGGTCCCAGAGCCAGGACCCGTGTGGGGAAAGGCTGCCTGGGCTCACAACCCCACTCACCCAACCACCAATCAGGACTGGTGGTCAGCAGGAAGGATGTTCCATCTACCATGTCAGATCCTGTCCCTGTAGTGAACCTGGAGAGGAAAAGATCCCCTAGTGGCCACAGGTGCACCTAAACGCCAGAAAACTCAACAGAAACGCAGGCCAGTGGATCCCACAGAGGCTCACCCCAACAGGACCACGTGTAGAAATCACAGCCACCGGGCACAGGCCACAGCCACAGGGCTCTGATGAACAGAAATCCGTGCTGGCTTCTCCAGCCACAGCCTCTCATCCCTCCATTTGCCTCCCACACCCCAGCTGGTGTGTGCTCCCCAAACACAAAATTATTCTACCATCAGCCCAAACAAAAGACAATTAGGAGACAAAAATGTTTTAGAAACACTTATCAGAAAGCCACATGGTAAGTCTGGCTTGGGCCTGTTGCCTGGGCCTCCTCTCAATGTTGTAAAAGTCGGGGACAGAAGCTTCCAGAAGTAAAGAAAGGCACAGACCAGCGCTGTGCTGAAGGCAGGCAAGCAACGGCTGCCACTGACACACATACTCGGAAACACCCACCTGGCGTCAGGCACAGATGTCAAGGCCAAGTTGGGCTCCTCAACCAGCATGTCGGGAGATTCAGTGTCCCTAGCCAGGGATTCCACCTGGTGCAGCCCACCAAGTGCAGTGTCGCTGGGCTGGGGGGTGGCTGACTGCCATGAGTGATGAAGCCAGGGCGAGAGCCCAGGACCCAAGCTGGAGGAAGGCTCTAACAGGGAGAAGAAAGGTTAGCCCGCGTGGTTTAGGCCAGGGACTATCCTACGGTGTGCACGGCTGAAAGCCAGAAGTACATAACAGGTGACCAAGCAGGGCAGTGTCCAAAACCAGGTGTCCAACCTTGGGTCAGGGCAGGTTCCTGGAGAAGGGGATCCCTAGGCCTTGGGACATCTCGCATGGGCTCAAATCAGGAGTTCCCCTCTGCACTGCTCCTGTGACCTTGAGACAGGATACCTAACCCATGACCCCTACACATGTGGCTGCTTAGAAGCCCCGCCCAGCCAGCCGAGACTTCTAGACATGGTGAATATACAGGACGTGAGACAAAACAGCCAGGAAAGCCTGGTGCAAACTGGCACGAGAGGCTCCTCACCTGGTGACTCACTGGTTCCTACTGACCAGGGCTTGGCAGCGGGGAGCAAGACCCCACACACTGGAGGCATATCTGGGACCTCAGAGTCACCCCAATTTCAGCACAGACAGAGCTGAGACTCTGGGCATGGGAAAGGCAGGCCCCTTCAGCAACAGCGCCAGCGACTTCAGGGTCACAGGTCACCTGGGGCACTGAGTGACAACGTGCTCTGGAGCTTACCAGGGCAGAAGGACGGTCTCTCCTGTAGTTCCGACACTCTCCCCGTGGCTTGGCTCTGATCTATAGCCAGCATCCCACAGCATGGGGGGCTCTGAACCCTGAAAAGGTATATGACATTAAAGAGTTCAGAGCCCCATAGAACAGGAGAAAAGCCAAGTAACCCTCATTCTTCCCAGTGCCCCAAGAATGCTGACAAGATCACCCTGTGCACTGACTGTACTGTCACAGCAGGCTCTCAAAGGACCATCGTTTTTGTTTGTTTTGTTTTTCGAGACAGGGTCTGTGTAGCCTTGGCTGTCCTGGACTTGCTTTGTAGACCAGGCTGGCCTTGAACTCACAGAGATCCACCTGCCTCTGCCTCCCAAGTACTGAGATTAAAGGCCTGCGCCACCACGCCTGGCTCTCAAAGGACCATCTTAAAGACCCTTGAGCATGTTTGTGATGGGCTAGGTACTATTATGCAGCTAAACACCACTGTTCAGAGCGAGCCCAGGGCCCAAGGATGGGCCGCAGGGACACCAACCAAGCCATGCCAGATGCTTTTGCTGTCCCGGAGTCTGGCTTGCTGTCTGCCATCTGATTTGCCAGGGTCACCTGCAGAACATCACCCTGCCACATGTGCCACATCTCCTGGGAAGGCTGAGAAACCTGAAGTGTAAACACACACACAAACGAGCCAGAAACTCAGAATGGGGAACAGTGGGGATAAAGAGCTGCTGCCATCAAGCCGGCCCCCCAGGTCAGATGCCCAGGGATGCTCTTGAGTTTGGCCTTTGCGCAGCACACAGAAATGGTATGTGTGGGGGTTGGGGGGGGGGGGGGAGGCTGAAGCTTAAGTCTTCAAACAGCCCCTGCTCTTGAGTCAGGCTGTATCCACCTAGAGACTTGGCCACAGAGCCTCAAGCCATCAGAACAGAGCTCTCCTCACCTGCAGGCGCAACGAATGTACGAGACTGGGGGGTGGGAGGGTGGGGGTGGGGGGTAGGGGGGGGGGGGGGGGTAGGGGGGAGGGTGGGCAGCAGTCTTGGGATCAAACAGTAAAGGAGTGTAAGTGTTCTTGGCCAGAACTGGGCATACGGAGACCCTGAAACACCCACACATTGACATCAGGTATGGGCAACTGATCAATCAATAGTATCGGGAAGAGATAGTGGACACTTGCCCCTCTCAGAATAGCAACCAATACCGGTTGACTGTAACTTGAGGGTGCAGAACGCGTAGCCACCTTGGGCTGAAGGCTGGGGCCCAAGGAGATAAGGGACATGCTGACCCTACACAAGGGTATACACTGCACAGGCCTGGCGAGGCCCACCTGCTTACAACTCGCCGAGAGCTGATCCCAACCAGAATCCATGCTGTGAGCAAGCTGGAGGAAGTACACAGCCATCTCCAGGACCGTGGCCATGTCGTCCCGCCGGCCGTCAAACTGGGGCAGGAGAGCCCGCAAGCGCTCACAGCTCAAGGAGATCCGTCTCCTGCATCCAGACAAGCAAAAAGGAAGCCGGGAAATGAGCCTCGGGAAGCCACAACTGAGCAGCCCCTGGGGCCTCCTGAACAGCAAGCAGGCTCAGCCCTGCAGGCTCGTGGGTCCCACAAGACACGCAGTAACTCTGGGCTGAGGGCACAGGCCTGAAGCTGCTCTGTTCAGGCATGTGAAAGGCTGAATCCTAGTTTAGACTCTTTTTTTTTTTTTTTTTTTTTAAGATTTATTTATTTATTATGAATACAGCGTTCTGCCCACATGTACACCTGCAGGTCAGAAGAGGGCACCAGATGGTTGTGAGCCACCATGTGGTTGCTGGGAATTGAACTCAGAACCTTTGGAAGAACAGGCAGTGCTCTTAACCTCTGAGCCATCTCTCCAGCCCCCTAAGTCTAGACTCTTGAGAAGCGTGAATACACCAGAGCTTCCAAACAGGGTAGCAGCAGCGTGCCACCTCTGGCCTCCTCCACAAGGCTGAGTTCACGTGGCGATCTGGTTTTTAATCCTGATTGCTCCAGCTGGGTACCTGATTTAAACCAAAGACCTAAACTCCTCGCGCCGCTTCCCCCCCCCCCCCCCGCCTTCGTCGTACTGCCCACCGAGGCTGCCCGCACCTGCGTTCTCTCTCGCTGATCACGTTTCTCCGAAGGCAAGGACCCCAATCTGCAGCAGCCGCACGAGCTCTGCGGAGGCCTGAACCCTGTGAGGCAATCTGCAAGGCGCCCCGAGTCTCGGGCTGAGCCGTCTTGCTACGGAGAAGAGAGGCAAGAACACCTGTGAACTCCTCAAAAGCCACCAGTGCCCCACCTGGGAGAACTAGGGTATTTGGGGGTAGGTGTCTGTAAAGGAGAGGAATGCCACTTGGCCAGCTCATGACCCCCTCCTCCACCCCCTCCACTCCAGGGTGAGAAGCTCTGCCCTGATGTGCCAGGTTTGGTAAATACAGGAAGTAGCCCCTGGGCAAAGGCCTGACTGTCTCAGAGCCCGTCAACCCATATTTTACCTGCATCCCGTAAAGCCATAGGCTCCGTAATCCTCTCGGCTGCTGGACGCCATTGGCACGAAGTTGGAGGAAGGAGGCGACAAGCCGATGCCACAGATAGCCCCTAGCTCTGCCCGCCAGCCCGCCCTCTCACCCACACTCTGCCTAGCTCCAGGAGCTCTGCATCCAACCAGCACCCGGCCGGCCGTCCACTCTCACGCAAGCGTCTCGCCACTCCCACCCGCCACGCCTGCCCACCTCGTGCAGGGGCTAGCCCCGCCCCTCCTCGTGCTTCACACACTGCCTCACGTGGAGGCCTTCAGGACACGTGACTTGACTACAGCCCACGTGACGGCTTGCAGCTGTTTCTGGGCCCTTTGCCAGAAAGTAGCAGCTTGGTTGGACTCACCACTCCTCTAGCGGATTTCTGGGGATGTGGCCAGCCAGGTCCCCAACCCTCCGCTTGCGCTTTTGCCAAGCCTTGGTTCCTTCCCACTCGAGGTGACTCTGTCCCTACAGCTCTTTGGAGTGGCCACCAGGGCTAGTTTTTGGAATCCAGCCTCGCCCTCAAGAAGCTCACAACCTAGTTGGGAGAGGAAGGCTGGTCCACTGTGAAGGTGCATCCTGTGGGGCCCTGGCCAGTCTCAGGAGGACTGCAGGGTGTCCAGTGCCGTTCCAGAGTGTTCCTTCTAGCAGGTGGTCTTCCCAAGTGCGGACTTTCACCTGCCCAACAGAATCATCAGAGCCAGGCAGCACCTGACCTCCCCAGACTCAGCTCCACTCTTCAGCCAACAGCAGAGCGGCAGTCATTAGAGCCACGTGAGCCCCCGGTCCTGCGCCTACAGCCTGACATGCTAGCCACCTGCATTCCTGGTCTGGGCCGGTACTAAGGTTTGGGGAACCCCCATCTGGAACCTGCCCTTAAAAGCTCAGCCCTGGCCGACAGGAGTCCTTCGGCAAATATTCCTTGGGTGGGTGACGAGTTCAGGAAGGAGGAAAGGGAAAACAGGGAGAGGCCCGGAGAGACACGTAATGGTGAGAGATGGGTGCTAGGGATGCAGACATTCAGGAGGGACTTCTCCTGGGGATAGGTGATGCAGATCACTGCGACTCTCCTGGGGACCTGCAAAAAATGGGCAGGTAGCACCACAGAGGAATGGGGCCTCTTGCCTCTGCCTCTGCTTCCAGTTGGGGGTCCTGGGTGGAGCCATAGGTGATGGGGCTGGTGATCAGCTGGAGCAAGGTGAAGCTTACGAATTGTAAGAGGAACAGTCTTGTCCCTCTCTTTATACTTGCTCTGCCCAGGTACCAGGATGGTGAGGAGAGCCGGGGGTGCTGCTGACATGGGCTCACAGGCTCAGGCCACCTCGGACTAAGAAAAGGCACAGAGGGGCGGGAGAGATGGCTCAGAGTTTAAAGAGCACTGTCTGATCTTCCAGAGGTCATGAGTTCAATTCCCAGCAACCACATGGTGGCTTACAACCATCTATAATGAGATCTGGTGCCCTCTTCTGGCCAGCAGGTGTACATGCAGGCAGAGCACTGGATGCATGATAGATAAATAAATCTTAAAAAAAAAAAAAAAAGAAAAGAAAAGAAAAGAAAAGAAAGAAAAGGCGTGGAAGCTGGCATGGGATGTGGAGCAAGGGTAGCGGCGAGGCACGGTTACTCTTTGCCGTGGGGGTTCAGGGCTAAGGCAGGCAGATGAGGCAGCTACAGTGCTTGGGGCTCCCATTCCAGGCAGAGACACATGGATTTTGGTTTGAGTGGGGCCTGTGAAATGAAACCAGAAGTGCTTGGGGACACTGAGTTCTGAAAACTCTGGGGGCGGAGTTCTCAGCTTCCGCTGAGGGAGGAGCAGGGAACTGGCCCAGCAGGACCCAATAGGGCATCGCAGTGCCTCTCTTGCCTCTTAGGCTAGAGAGTGCAGGCAGCCAGCACCCTGGGACTTGAATCTTCCAGGGCAGAATGTGGGTGGCCAGATAGTCATTCATAGGTGACCCTCCAAAGTGTCACCCAGCTTGGTCACTTCCCTCTTGGCCTCTAGTCAGATGGTGACGACGTAGATGCAGGTAGCGTGTCCCTGAGTGATGATCTGGGTCCTCCTGGTGGGGAAACCTGCAAGAGGGTCAGCTGGCCATTGGGCAGATGGAGGTGAGGCATAAGAAAGAGAGGTTGGACCCTTCTCTCGGGTGGATCACAGGCTGCATCCCTTCCGGGGACTGTGATGCACCCCAGACCTCTGCAGAACCAATTGCACTCCTGCCTCCAAAGCATCTGTTGGAGCCTCTCCTCCTGCAGACTGACAAGTGGCCCCTGGTGGGTTGAGTAAGAATGGCCCCTGTGGGTTCCTATATTTGAAGGCTTAGTCATCAGGGAGTGGCACTATTTAAGAGGGATTAGGAGGCGTGGCCTTGCTGAAGGTGTGGCCTTGTTAGAAGAAGTGTGTCACTGGGAGTGGGTTTTGAGGCTTCAAAAGCCCAAGGCAGGCCCAGTGGCTCTCTCCTCCTGCTGCCCAGGGGTGCCTGTGCAGAGCTCTCAGCTGCTTCTCCAGCACTGTGCCTGGCTGCCTGCTGTCATGCCCTCCCATGATAATATACTAAACCTTTGACACTGTAAGCGAACCCTGATTGAACGCCTTCTTCTATAAAAGTTGACTTGGTCGTGGTGTCTCTTCACAGCAACAGAACACTGAGACAGGACCTTTGGAGAGACCTGAAGGGTGTAGAATCAGTGGCCAGCATACTGTGATCCCTCTAGTATACGGACCTGGGCTCCCAGCGAGAGACTGGGTTAGTGGGCTAGGCCTGGAAGAAAGCATGAATGGAAGTCAGCTTAGCCCCTCCCCCTCTTCTATGTGCCCCCCCCCCCCCACCTCTCATTGACGCAGTGCTGGCTTGGTGAGGGTTCTTCAAAACACTAGACAGCAAAGGCTCTTGGGGCCCGAAAGGCCCATGGTTAGGGTTTCATGGTGTCTTGTGAGTAGCTCACCTGACACAGTCTTACCTTGCATCACTGGGCTGTAGCACCTGAGGCTGCTGTCATACCCACTCCACTACCTGCTGAGAGGTGCTCATGGGACTGAGGGCTGGGCAGAGGTCACTGTGCTACCTGGGGTCTAGACAGAACTTCAGCCTGGCAGGTTCCTGGTAGTGGTGCCCTGGGCACTGGGGAATTGAGGTGCAGGCCTCCACCCAACTGAGCGCTGTTGGAAGGCAAGAAAGAAGGGAAAGCTGGCAGGACACAGTATCAGTGTGGTGCTATTGATGCTTGCCCACTTTAAATGTAGAAGTCCTCCCCATCCCCAGTGTCCCATATAAGCCAAGTCACCCAACAAAGGCCACATGCCTCTGGGGCACAATTGGAATTTCTAGCTGTTAAGGGTTTCTTTTCTGGGTTTCCAGGTAAGGAGGCTTTTCAAACTCCAGTGATGAAATAACGGTCCCCAGCAAAGATGTGCATGGGACTTAGAATCAAGACAGACCCTTGACACACTTTTATACCCCAGCTTGGACCAGACACCAACGCTGTGAGAGTACAGCCAGCAGGGGTGCATGGGGACAGGCACCTGGACCACGACGCGTTTGTTGTTGGTGCTGCTGCCACCCTCTTCCAGCCCCCCACCCACCCAATCTTGGAAAAAATACTAAGTGTTTGGAGAAAAGTGAAGAAAGAGGTGATTGTGGGTTCTGACTCCTGTGCCTCACCACCAAATCCAAATGCCCCTTGCCGACTGGGCACACAGCTGGGGAAGCATCTGCTGAGAGGCACCGTGGAGGGCTTCCCCAACCCAGCCTTCTGGAGTTTGATGGCTGATGCACTCCCAAGGATGGGCGCTCTACCCCACAGGAGTTAGCGCCCCCCGTGGGAAGTCCCTGGGTCTCCTGGTGGCTCACCAGCCAGGACACCCTCTCCAATCCCCTGTACCAGGCCTCTCATCCCCAGGACCCTCTGCAGCCAATCTTGGGGAGAAGCATTTCTTTGGACCAGCTTGCTGGCACCACAGGGGGTGTGTTAGAGGCGGTGGTGGCTGAAACACAGCCATTTCTAAGTCCGGAACTCAGGGACTGTCCAGATATTTGGAGGTGAGAGTAAGGTGAGGAGCAGAGTGTGCAGGCGTGGGGAGGGACACACAAGGTATGTCCATATGAGAGTGGCAGCACTGGGACCAGAAGTGCGCCTCACAGAAGGACAGCCCCTCCCAAGCAGAGCCACTGGGAAAGGGTGGAAGGGTTGTACAAGGCTGTAGTCAGTGGTAGTTTTCTGTCAGTCACTTCTTTGCAGCTACTGACTATGGATCACTGTGAGGGACGGCTTCCCTTACCTGGCAGCCAACCCTTCTAGACAGCAGGAACACATCGCTCCTGAGGGACGGCTTCCCTTACCTGGCAGCCAACCCTTCTAGACAGCAGGAACACATCGCTCCTACCTAGCCAAGTGCCTGCATGCATGCAACACTAATGAAGGAGCCCAGGGTCAACAGTAGCACATTGATGATGGCAGTGGCCTTGGTCCTGGTCCTCCCTGCTCCCTTCCTGGCCCCTTTTCCTGTCAGTCTCTGCTTTTCTGAGGCCGAGTACACTGAAAGGCAAGCAAGATATGTTGCTACTGATGGGGCACTCAGTTTCCCCTGAGAGGTGGAGCTGGTCTTGAGGACCATTCTGGGTAAAGATACAGGATGTACCTGAGGCTTCAAGGGCCAGGAGCACACACCTAGGGGTGCCAGGGAGGCAGTGGTGGGGCCGGGAGCAAAAGCACTGAAAGCGGGCAGTGTCCTTGGGAGGTAAGCAGCACCCGGCCTCCCCTGGCTTCTCTGGAGTCCATCAAGTGGTACCAGTCTGGCAGAATAACCCCAGGAGGCCTCTCTGGTTTCTGTGACCTTGCTGTTCTGGGACCCTCTGCCACATATCTCCGTGACTTGGTGTCACAATTCACTGTGTAATCTAGTCCAAGCAGGACCGCTGTGTCCTTGCAGCATAGACTTCAACATCTTCCACCTGGCACTGTCTACAAAACCTTCGTCCCACCCCCATCTGAGCCTGGCCTCTGTCCCTGCAGATTTGCTCTAAGACCTGCAGGTGGAGCTACTGCTAGGACTGCAGCTGGTGTCAGAGAGGCAACATGAGGAGGGCGGGGAGGGAGCGGGAGGTGAGCTTTGCCTGATACCCAGGCTGGCAGTGCGCAGTGGCCTCAGCAGAGGTTGAGGAGCGGGGAGCTGGGAGTCCTGCAGGCAGATTCCTGTACCAGCCAGGACTCACAGGTAGGTAGAGTGGAGCAGCCCTGCCTTGGATGCATCTCTGTTTTATAGGTGCTGGGAGTGCCAGCCACAGACTTTTCTCGGGAGACTTGGAGTCTCACGGTATCCGCCACTTCATACCCCCCAGCCCCGCACTGATGCTGCTGACACATCCAGACCTCATGGCTGAAAAGTAGAGGTCTAGAGAAGAGCGCTTGGCCCTTCCGCTAGCAACTCTCTACCCTAGCCTCATAATCTTACTTCCCTCTCTGCCTCATCCCAAGGTCCCTGCTGTGTGGTCCCAGGCCTCAGCAATCTCAGGGTCACTGGACTTTGTCCTCTCCTGTCATGCCTCGTTTGTGATTCAAGATTCTTCTGCCCTGAAGTGACAACCACTGTGTGACAGAGGGAGGGGCCATGACATTGCTGTCTTTTTTGTTCTGGTTTGGTTTTTGGTTTCGGTCTTTCTCCCACCCCCACACCCCAAGACAAGGTTTCTCCTTGTAGCCCTGGCTGTTCTGCACTCACTTTGTGGACCAAGGTAGCCTTGAACTCCCAGAGATCTTAGTCTTTCAAGACAGGGTTTCTGCCGGGCAGTAGTGGCGCACGCCTTTAATCCCAGCACTCGGGAGGCAGAGGCAGGTGGATCGCTGTGAGTTCAAGGCCAGCCTGGTCTACAAAGCGAGTCCAGGACAGTCTCGGAAAAACAAAAAACAAAAAACAAAAACAGGGTTTCTGTGTATAGTCCTGGCTATCCTGGACCTCACTCTATAGACCAGGCTGGCCTCAAACTCAAAGATCTACCTGCCTCTGCTTCCTGAGTGCTGAGATTAAGGCCTGGGCAACATTGCTGTCTTAGCCCCAGTGTGTTCCTCTCTCCCACTCCAGTGCACTTCCCACCAGAGCCAGGACCTTTCCTGGAACTGCGTGTTCTGAACAGCCTGGATCCAGGCCATCCTGGGACCCTCTGGGGCCTGAAGACTAAGGCACAGAACTTGTCCCTGGCATCCAGCCAGTGTGCGTGCCTGGCTAGCCCTCTAGGGCAGCAGGAGTTGCCCACGCCCCATGGGAAAGATTTGAGGGCCCACACGCAGCCCTGGCTGACATGAGTGACAGCTAGACAGCTCTGCAGCTGAAGCTGGAGGGAGCTCAGGATGCTGCAGGCATGGGGTTCAGCAGCCACTCAGGAGGGAGCAGAGGACAGACTAGTCCCCAGAATTCCAGTGCCAACCGTAGATGTAGCCTAGGTCCGAACACAGCGTGCCTGAGAGTGCTAGTTTCGGCCACCGGTGATGTTGCCTGGCAACTCTGTTTATTGTCATGACTCATGCCTCGGAGGGTCTCTTGGTGTACCCCTGAGGTTTCTTGACCTGATTCCCAGAGATGTAGAAAGATTTTCAAATTTGTTTTGTTTTGATTTATTTTTTGAGACAGAGTTTCTCTGTGTAGCCCAGGCTATCCTGGGATTCACTCCATAGACCAGGCTGGCCTCAAACCCAGAGATCCACCTACCTCTACCTCCCAAGTGCTGGGATTAAAGGCGCGCACCACCACCTTTAGCATACTGCCTCAGACTGCCTGGCAACCTGCTTTCCACTAGGTGTGCCCCTGCCCAGGAGTATATAAAAGAACAAGCCCTCTTTCTTGCTCTATTACCTCTTTCTTCTCTCTTCCTCTGTCTCTCTGTCTCTGTCTCTGTCTCTCTGTCTGTCTGTCTGTCTGCTCTCTCTCTCTCTCTCTCTCTCTCTCTCTCTCTCTCTCTCTCTCTCCCCCTTCCTTCTCCCTCCTACCACCACTTTTAAATAAACTCACCACTTTTAAACACAACACACTAGATTCTACGTGTCCCTGCACACCTGTGTGTGTGACAAGAGCCTGGTATGCACCTGGTGTGTAAGGGCTCGAAGTGGCCAGGAGCAGCCCACCAGCCAACTCTACCTGTGAGTATGGGGGTCTTAGGACATCCAGAGCTACAGAGACCCAATGAGGGCAGAACCAGGGCATCCCCAGTGCTGAACTTAAGAGTCTGGCTGGCTCAGGAAAGGAAGACAGTGTTCATAGTTAACAGTTCAAGATGGAGGGGCTGGAGACATGGCTCAACGGTTAAGAGCACTTGATACTCTTCCAGAGGACCTGCGTTTGATTCCCAGCACTCACATGGTGGTTCACAGCCGTCTGTAACTCCAGTCCCAGTGGACCTGACATCCTTTTCTGGCCTCCACAAGTACAAGGCACATACATGGTGCACACACATGCAGGCAGGCAAACGATGCATATGAACACAGGGTGGAAGCAGGAGGAAGGAGAGGGGGAGGCGGAGGCAGGAGCATGGCTTCAACCCATGAGTTGGAGACCAGTTTAGCAATGTAGTAAGACAGGGTCTCTCTCCCAAAAGGAGGAGGACACAACATGGCTAAATATCCTTCAGGACCCGAGTAGATGCCACCACCAGTAAGCATGTCTTCACCGAGGACGGAAAGCTCATGGGGCTGCACCCTGAGACAACGAAGGATGCTGAGAGGGAGAGTTAGTCTTCCCCAGGGATGAACGCTCTAATTGGTTATCCAAGACCAAGTGGTCAGCCCTGACATACAAGCATACATACAAGCAACACCAAAACAGTCTCAGTATGTCATATTTCATGCATTTATGTAACTAATGATTTAAAGAGCCCATGAGTTTGAAAAGGAGTGAGGGAGTACATGAAAAAGCTGGGAGGGATAAGAGGAAGGAGGAAATGGTGTGATTCTATTTTCACTTTAACAAATACACACACACACACACACACACACACACACACAGGAACAGAAGCGGCCAGGGGAGGAGGGGCTCCCTGAGGGGGCCTCTGGGCGGGTTTTCTCAAGGGAGACCTGTAGCTGATCTTAGATGGAGCAGAGGGGCTGGAGGGCTCTGGAGGTCAGAGCCAGCCCACCCGTCACCGGTCTCAGTAGCTGTATGAGTGCTTGGGGTGGGAGTGACAGTTCTGCCTTGAGACTCAGTAGTGACAGTATGGGTCAGCAGTGATCACAGGGCTGTGCCAACGCCTCTTCATGCCACCTTGCACCTGGGAAATGTTATCTTAAGCAACTATGTGCAGATGTGTCTGGGACACAACATTTGTCTACTGACTTCCCTGATGAGGACATTTAAGAATGGAATTGCCAGGTTGAAGAGATGGCTCAGAGGTTAAGAGCACTGACTACTCTCCCAGAGGTCCTGAGTTCAATTCCCAGCAACCACATGGTGGCTCACAGCCATCTATAACGTGATCTGATGCCCTCTTCTGTCGTGCAAGTGTACATGCAGGCAGAGCACTGTATACACAAAAATAAATAAATCTTTAAAGGAAAAAAAATCACCTCTTTCAAAAAAAAAAAAAAAAGAATGGAATTGCCAGGTAAAAGGATCCAAACATCAAACATTAAGGCTTCTGCCATGTAGACCCCTTTAAACAAAAGCCAAGTGTCATGGTCCTTCTCTTGACCCTGCCTTTCCCAGAGCCTTGATGCAGCCGGTGACGATGGTTCCCAGGTCCACACAGGCCTGTGTCTCCCTGCAGCTGCCAGGCTGCCTCTCTCTTCCTTCAGGCTGGATGACATGAAAAGCTGACTCCAAGTGTCACTCCCAATGAATGGAGTCCCAGTGCCATAATGAGGATTCCGGAATTAAGAACGTGCTTTTTGTTTCAATCCCAGGTTTGGGGATGTGATCTGTTTCTCACTGCCCGCAGCAGCTGCCTGTGATTTGCCTCGTGCTCTGGCAGAAGCATGCTTTTGCCAGCTGCAGATAGTTTCTGCGATTGTGTGATGTTAGGAATTCTGGGACAGTTTCAGAAGGCCCCCGAGAGGTGGGGTCGGTCATTTAGGGAGGTCGGTTGCAGTTTGTTAGTAGTTGTGCTAAAAAAAAAAAAAAAAAAAAGCAAGAAGGAAAGAAATTAGTGTCAAGGGTCTTTCTCTGTGCCCCATAGCCTCCTTTCTCTCCTATCTAGTGAGAGGGGTGAAAGCAGGGGGAGAAAGAAGAACCCACACAGTGCAGCTCTTCTGAGAACTTTGGGATGACGTGTGCTTCATGGCAGCCATGTGTGACGTAGAGACCGAGTGCCTTCCCCCAAGGGACAGCTGCTACCCAGCAGCCTGGCAGCTCCAGCAGCTCCGACATTTCAGCTGTGTACAGGAAGCAGCTGGACTTTCTGCCATGGTCAGCAGAGAGCCGCTGCTGCCTCCCACTCATCGGGCACCAAGCCCGGTCGGCACTCAGCTGTCCCCTCCGCAGCGACACAGCAGGGTTGCCTTCAGGACTCCCTCAGATGCTTGGTGGGAATATCCAGGAGCATGCAGGCATGCAAGCTCTAACACAAAAACATGCATATGCCATGTGCACACACATGCAGATGCATATCCAGGCACACACAAACCATGTCTGGCTTTATAGATGCATGTGTCCACACAAGTGTTAAGTCTGCCCACATGCAATACACGTGGAAATGCACACAAAAAACGTACATATTCACATGCAATCATACCTGTGCAGGTGCATAAACACAGATGCATACACTTGCCCATGTGTACACATGGAGGAATACACATTTTTGTACATAAAGGCAGGTGTGCATACATGTGTGTGTACCCATGTGTGTACACCTGTGCATATTCCACATGCAAGAGCATGCATGCATATTTCATGCACACCTCTGTGCACATGAATGTGACTCTGTATGTATACATGATGCACCCATCTCGGCCTCTGTCACTCACAGGTCCACAAGCTACTTGAGTGTGATGCCAGTGTGAACAGTGGAAGTGTGAATCCCAGCAGGGGAAACCCCCTGCCCACAGATGATGGTTCCATTCCAGCTGGTGGGACAGTTTGATCACAAGGCACTTTAGATTCTTAGAAGGAATCTTGCAGGGAGAACATTTCCCCTGGCTTCCTCACTAGTCCCGCCCGGGAGCCATCCTCTGAGGCCCTCCTGAGACCAGAAAGGCAACAGGGACTGCTTGACTGGTGAGGTGAGGAGGAGTGTCAAACAGCGAGATCAAGCACTATGGACGAGCCCCACTGTGATGGCCAGATGCAGGGATCATTGCCTTCAAATGAGAATCCAAAGAAATCCCCTACTCTTTGGATCCTCTCCAGAAGAGCAGACATGCCTAGGCTCTCACTACGTAGCTCTGGTTAGTCTGAAACTCGCTGTGTTCACCAGGCTGGCCTCAAACTCACAGAGCTCTACCTGCAGTGCTGTCTGAGTGCTATGAGATGTACACTGCCACGCTCAGCAAAAATGATATCTATTTCTGTATCTGTGTGACAAGGGGAAGAGGTCAGGCTTGGTGGCAAGTGCCCTTACCTTCTAAGCCATCTCTCCTGTGCCTAGTTTTGTTTTGTTTTGTTTTTTTTGGCGGGGGTGAGGTGGGGGTGGGGGTTTGTTTGTTTGTTTGTTGATTTTAATGGAATCCTACGAAGAGGCCTGTATGCTTGCAGGATTGTGTCCTTTCAGACTCTTGTGGGCTCCTAGGGAGCTGTGAGTTCAGAGTGGCTGGGCGCAGAGCTACTAGCTACTCCTGAGTTATTCTGTCAGGTCTCTGCAGGTTTAATGAGACCTTACAAATACAGCACTGACGAAACAAAACAAAAGAATAAGCCTTGCCCAGGCCTCCTCTGGAATGGAGTGAGGAAGTCTCCATGATACTCTGGAAGAAAAGTGGCCCCCTACCACATCGTGACGCATGGCTCCTGGTGACGATGATGACGCCAGCATGTCTACAAACCCACGTTGCCCACCATGCTATCTGTGTCAGCTAGGTCCTGCTGCCCTGTGACTTTCCCCATTGCTAAGGAGGCAGAATGTCTCTTCATTTCCTTATTGACTTATTTTCTTATCTTTGGACAGCCACCAGCCCAGGCTGCCTGTCACTTTCTGCTGGGTGGCTTCTCCTCCTCTGTGGCTTTGTGGTCAGTGAGGTAAGCGTTCTTGTGTCTCAGTACTTTGTCCTCTCTGTTGTAGACAATGTCACCCACTGCAGAAGAGGTTAGGAGTCAATTTCTCTATGCCTTTGGGGGTTTTGTGTCTTAAATAAAAAGCCTTCCCCAGGCTACCATTTCTCTGTGTTGTCTTTCAGTTTTTTCCCTTGGCTCCAGGCTATGGGGAAGTCTGACTTGATTCCGTCCTGTCCAGTGGCAGACGTACAGCTTTAGGAGCGAGGATCTGGAGCCTGGGCTCAACCACCGACCCTGCCAAGGACAAGGGAACAGCAGCCAAATGAAACAAGCACTGACGTTGAGTCAACATCCCAGCTCAGTAAATTACCCCTGCCCTCCGCAGCTATGTCCCCATCTCTGAGAGGCTCATCATCTACCTAGTAGCAGTGCCACTGTGTCACCCACCTTGTCCCTCAGGATGGGGCTGGTGGTGTCACCCCATGGCAGGCTGCCTGATGCTAACACAGAAGTCGCTCCATCAAGGATGCTTGGCTGTGGCTTTTTTTTTTTAATGTTCTCTCTCTCTCTCTCTCTCTCTCTCTCTCTCTCTCTCTCTCTCTCCTTTTTCGAGACAGGGTTTCTCTGTGTAGCCTTGGCTGTCCTGGACTCACTTTGTAGACCAGGCTGGCCTAGAACTCACAGCGATCCGCCTGCCTCTGCCTCCCGAGTGCTGGGATTAAAGGCGTGCGCCACCACGCCTTGTTTTCTCACAATTCATGTGGCCGTTCCTGAGCATATTTTCTTCAGTATGAATTTTTGAAACAGTCTTATCAGATCCTGAGAAAATAATGTGCTCTTGGAGTTGATGATCTTACTCATTTGTTGGAGAATGTGCTCAGGACCTGGAGGACCCGATGCTGCCTCCTCCCATTCGGACCAGCTTCTAAGCAACCTGCAGGAAACTCTGTAGTCAGTGGCTGGGAGAGGGGCAGGTGGAGCCCTGGTCCAGTTGTCTGTGGCTGTCAGTCATTGGCTGGTCCAGTTATCTGTGGCTGTCAGTCATTGGCTGGTCCAGTTATCTGTGACTGTCAGTCATTGGCTGGTTCAGTTGTCTGTGGCTGTCATTGGCTGGTCCAGTTGTCTGTCTGTAGCTGTCATTGGTTGGTCCACTTGTCTGTGGCTGTCAGTCATTGGCTGGTCCAACTATCTGTGGCAGTCATTGGCTGGCTCTATTTTCCCAGCACTGCCTCTGGCTCCTTGGTGATCTTGCTTCTGGTTTGTGAATACCCTGTGCTTGGTTCCTTTTAGATGGTGGTCTTGATTTATTCTAATTAATTTCCCTTTGATTCCTCTTGAGTGTCTGTTTAAGTGACTTTACTTATTGTAGACACAGCTGCCAAAGTTTTCTTTCCAGTCCTTACTCTTTCATCATGATGTCTAGGCAATGTATCCAACAATAGGCAACTTCCTTGTATTCCTCATACAGAGGTGCCTATGAGCCCCACCTCCTCCTGGTCATCTCATCCAGTCCTCTGCCTGACACCTTGGTTGGTCCATCCTGGCCATCATAAAAACTATACTCAGATGCCCAGAGGCAGTGCTGCAGTAAGTTAGGGATTATATGTTTGTGAATATTATTAGAGTGATAGGACTTAGAATCACCTAGGAAACAAACCTCTGGGTGTGTCTCTAAAAGATTATCTAGATTGTGTCCACTGAAGTGGAAAGAGCCACCCTAAATTTGAGTAGAACCATCCCATTGGCTGGTGTCCTGGACTGAACAACAGGAGGAAAGAAGCTCAGTGTCTTAGTTGGGGTTTTATTGCTGTGAAGAGACACCATGACCACAGCAGCTCTTATAAAGGAAAGCATTTGGTGCTGGTTTACAGCTCAGAGGCTTAGTCCATTGTCAGCATGGTGGGAGCATGGCGGCATGCAGGCAGACATGGTGCTGGAGAGGGAGCTGAGAGTTCTGCATCTGGATCCACAGGCAGCAGGAAGAGAGTGACACTGGGCCTGACTGAGCTTCTGAGACCTCATAGCTCACCCCCTGGGACATGTAGCCTCTAATAAGGCCACACCTACTCCAATAAGGCCACACCTCCAACAATGCCACTCCCTTTGCGTCTATGGCAGTTGCTTTCATCCACACCAGCACATTCAGCAATCAGTACTTATCTCTCTCATCTTCCTGATTGCAAGTACATTGTGGCCAGCTGCCCTGGCTTCTGCTGCTATCACTAATCTTATGCCAAGATAATCTCAAAATAAACCTTAAGTTACTTTTATCAGATAGTTTGACATAGCAACAAGAAAAGTAATAGAAACATTGGTACCTAAGGGTAGGCCTGCTGCTGTGATAAACCTGACCAGGTGCTTTGCAGAAGGAATATGTTGAGAGAATCTCTTGTATCTGTATGGATGCAACACCCATCAATTAAAAAAATCCTATGGCCTATAGGATAGGTAGACAGAGAAGGTGGGACATCCAGCAGGTAGAAAGGATTCTGGAATGAAGCCAGGTATGGGAGAGTCGCCAAGGAAGGTGTGAAGAGGACAGACACATGGTACCTGAACAGAGGTAACCAGCCATGTGACAAAATGAAGATTAATATAATGGGTTATTGTAAGTTATGAGTTAGTCAGAGAATATGAGCTAGCTATATGGCCTAGGTATTTGTAAATACATTTTGAGTCTAATGAGTCAACTCCATGAGGAATATGGAAGAGTTTGGACTTGAGGCTAGAAATGCTATGGGATGCTGTGGGCAGAGCCTATCATTCTGGTAGAAGATAAGAAGCCGGGCGTGGTGGCGCACGCCTTTAATCTCAGCACTCGGGAGGCAGAGGCAGGTGGATCTCTGTGAGTTTGAGGCCAGCCTGGTCTACAAAGTGAGTCCAGGACAGCCAAGGCTACACAGAGAAACCCTGTTTCAAAAAACAAAAAGACAAAAAACAAAACAAAACAAAAACAAAAAACAAAAAACAAAAACAAAAACAAAAACAAAAAAAAAGAAGAAGAAGGAAAAGAAAAATAAAAAGACTGCCTACAGAAATGTAGAAAGTGGAGGTTATGAAGCCTCAGAGGGAAACAGGCTATATGTCATACACTGGACTATGGACCATTCATGTTATATTCTGACAAAGAATGTGACTCCTTTATGTCATGTCCTGAGAACTTGGAGCAGAGTGGGATTCAAAGTAATAGACTAATTTGGCAAAGAAAAACCTCAACCCAGAAGAGGGGAAAGGGGACAGTTCAAAGTTGCAGACAAGGCAGGTGCTCTCAGGTGAGATTGTTACAGTGCCCTTAAAGAGAGTCACTGTCCTGCCCTGGGACAGTAGGGAAGGTTGCCTGAGGGCGAGGCCTTCCCATTGAGAGTCCAGCTTGTGAAAAATACTATGTGGTCACTCAGTAGAGTTGCTGCACAGAGCAACTCATGCTTAACATCGTGTTACTGTTCTACCCTTTTACAGGGGCTCTGCAAGGACAAACAACATGGATGCACTCATTTCCAGACCAGGAAACAAAGACTCCGGTGAAGGGACTTGCTCGAGGCCACTTACCCGCGCACTGAGAACCCTCAGCCCTCGCTGGATCCCAGAGAGTCGCTGAGAGGAGCAAGAAACTCTTGGCCAGAGCTGACAGACTTTCTTGAGAAAGCAATGCTATCCCTTGCTGGCTCTGCCTTGACCTGCTGTGGCAGTGGGGTGGGTTGTGAGCCTCGTAAGTTGAACGCCGTACTTTAAGTGTGGACTGAGAGCCTGGGATTTGAGCAACTTTTTGAGCCACAAAACACTGAATTCTTTCAGAAACCGGCAGATCACTGACATAGCCATCTCACAGAAGACAGATGATAGAGATCGACTCTGGGTCCCAGCTGGCCCCAGAGGTCCAGGGGTCACCCAGGGGATGAATTGAAAACAACAGGAAGCGGGGGGTGGGGGGGGACCTGGTTCCTGGAAGTTGGGCCAGAGCCATGTTCCCATAATTTCCCCCGACCTGGCTGAATCCCGCATTATCCCAAAGGCTGGGCCATGCAAGTGAGCAGGGTTTCAACCACCGCTCTCCTATCCTGGGCACTCATCCAAGCCTCTGGGACCCCAGGTCTGCACAATAGTCAAGTTCAAGTTCATAGGGTGTGGAGGGGGCAGGCACTGCTGAGGGAACATGAAGGGAATGGTGCCAGACGGTCTGTGGGATGCCCTCTCACAGTGCCTGTTCACTCATGTGTTACAGCAACCCTCCAAGGTTGCAAGGACAGCCTGCCCTTGTCACTCACCCCAAACCACAGCGGGATGGGGGTGGGGCCGGGTGACTCCAGGTGCATTTCTTTCCCCTGGGGCCCCCTGAAGTAAGCAGCGGGTCTCCCCTGGCCCCTGCTGGATCTTGAGGCCAAGAGAAAAAAAGTCAAAAGTGCCCAAAAGGTCAGGGCAGCAGAGAGAGCAGCTCCTAGGGCCTTGGTGGTTCCTGGAAGGCTTGCCAAAGGAAATATAGCCCTGACCCCTGGCCACATGGTTTCCCACCTGCCAGCACCTCCCCAGGCCCAGCCAGCTTGTGACTAAGAAAAAACAAGCAACTCCACTGATGCAATTAGGAAAATGTTATTTTTCATGTGCTGCCAGATCCTGGAGGTTGAATCTATGACCTGAGAAACACATGAGTGTTGCCACTGGCCGACATGGCCTGAGACAACCACTGAGCATCTCCCAGCCTCCAGAGGGAGAAAAGACCCACACTTATCCACCTGCTGGTAGTCTGGGGGTGGGGTGCCCAGAGAGTACACCCACTCTTCCAGACTTGAGAGTGAGAGTGTCCATCCAAACCCTGCCTGAGGTAAATGCTCCCTTCCTCTTCTGCCCTCGGGCCAGTCACACAGCCCATGACCTACTTTGAACAACCCTAGGACAAACCCCTTCTCCTCAGCCCTTATTTAGAGAGGCTTAAACAGCCCCAGGAGGCTAGTGCCCAGTGTGGACGCTGGCTGCCCTCTTGGACTCTTCGGTCTTGGCTGAGCCAATTTGGGGGCACTGCTCAATCAGGCAGTTGGGGATTAGGCATTCTACCATGGGGCTGCTGGAAGGCTAGATTGACAAAAGCCTGGGAGTCCTGCCATGGCCAGGGCACAAGAAGCTCAGGACTCTGGTTAGCTTAGTGGACCACACTCCCCCACTGTGCCAATGCCCACCGCTCCATCAGTGCTGCAGGTCTGGATCTGTGCTCCCTTGGTATATGTAAGCTTTTTCCTGGGCCCAATGCTGCAGGGTATCTGGGGTTCTTAAACTGACAGCATAGATGTACCTAGACTGCTCCCTCCAGGCCTGGGGACTGGAGCCTGGGGGACTGCTCCCTCGGGGGCTGGGCACTGGAGCCTGGGGGCACTCTGTGGGCCACTCTGCGGGCACTGTGTGTGGTGAGTGCAGCTGAGCACGGATACCGAGGGAGAGGAAGACAGGAAAAGGCATACAAAGGCTGCTGGCCACTGGGGTGGAGACCAGGCTGGTGCACATGGGTTGCCCCATCTCTGTGCTGTATGTCACTACACCATAGCAGTTACTCCCATGGTTGGGGCAGGAGTCTGTGGAAGTCCAGAGTCGTGGATCTCATCTGTTCTGAATTGTTGGCCCTTTAAACTGCCTCTTGCCACCCAGCAGTGAGCGAGGCTGACAGGAGGCCTTGAGGGTGGAGATGCTGGCTCCAGTACCTGAAGAAAATCTGAGCAACTGGCCTTGGAGGCGACTGTGGAGGCAGGGAGGCTTGCCTGGCCCATGTCCAGGGAAGAGGAGTGCTCCCATGCCAACCATGGGAAGACCAGGGACCTTCAAGAAAACGGTGCTGTAGAGTTAGCTATGACCACTCCCATTAAACCTCCACACGTCCTGGGAAAAGAGCCGCCAGCGGGACCCTGAGGACGCGGAAGGCGCCCCGCCCCCGCCGAGCCCCTCCCTCAGCCCCGCCCCCCGAAGGTGCTTGCCCCGCCCCCGCTGGGGGTCGCGGAGGCCCAGGAGCGGCTCACGGGGGTCTGCGCGTGTCGGGCGAGGGAGCAGGCGGTGAGGGGACGCTGCCGTGTGCGTGCGGCGGCCCTGCGCAGGGAAAGTCGGCCGTGGGGACGTGCTCCTGGACGCCGCCAGCCTCACAATGAACGACCTGGACACTGAGGTGCTGCCCTTGCCGCCACGGTACCGATTCCGTGACCTGCTTCTAGGCGACCAGCCATTCCCGAACGACGATAGGTAAGTGGTGGAGCTGTCCGCGGTGCTGAGCCTCGCACGCACCCCCGCCCCACTTCCCCGCCGCTGCCTCGTCGTTCTTCAACTTTCCCGGCTTCCCTGGCGAGAAGTTTTGGGTGGTCTGGGATCCGGGGCGCCTCTCCCTGCGGGGACCTGGAGCGGGACTCGGACCCCGGTGCTAGCTAGCCGGCTCCGAGGCTGAGCGCGCGGGGAGGTGTGGAGTAGGGGGCTGGCTCTGTCTCCCCGCGGACTCCCGCTCTCATTCCCAACCCCAAAGCTCCACTGATTTGAGGACCAGGCAGAACCGGACGCACCAGCCGCGGAACCCCCGCAGCCACCAGGGGTCAGCGTCCTCCATGCTCATTTCAGCGTGGTCACATTTTCAGAGTGAAGGTGTTATGACGTTCGTTCACCTCAAATTCTCCTCTGTGCTTTAAGCAGGGATCAACAGAATGAGCCAATGAGAATAACTCATAAGTGTAGGGGCTTGGCAAGAAGCTGGGAAGAAATATCTTTTTCTCTCTGCCTATTCCCCAAATAACTGTCTTGGGTAAACACTAGTGTTCTCGCTGTCGGCCTCAGGGGAGGCGCGTTTACATCACCAAGGCAAGATGGTGAAGGACACTGGCAGAGTGAAAAAGGCTGGCTGAAGAGAGGAGGCTTAGTCAGAAACTTGTACTTCTGTGAGTCACCTTCCCAGGGCTATGTTACCTCCAACCCTGGACTGGGATGCAGTTTCCCCCAAAACAATGTAATTACTTGAGTTAGAACAGAAAGTAAACGAGCCCGCAAATTGTCAGGACGCACACTGAGCACTTAAAACAAACAGCTGCCGAAATCACAAGTGGAAAAGAAATCATTTCTGCGAGTAGGTCAGTGTGTGGGGACTATGTGTACTGAGCTGGAGTGCATGCAAGGAGTGATTTTGACAGTCGGTTGCTTTGTCTACTGGAAACTGTATCCTACCATATCTCCCCTGATGTTCAGAACCATCAGTCACACAGAGCAGCGTGTGTGTGTGTGTGTGTGTGTGTGTGTGTGTGTGTGTGTGTGTGTGCGCGCGCGCACATTAGAACCAAGGAGTCTGGACCCTGTGCAGGCGTGTTTGTTTGCTTGTCTCTTGCTGTGTAGCTTAGCTTGCTCTGATTCATTATCCCCCTGCCTCAGCTCCTGGAGTGCTGGGATTGTAGTTGTATATCACTGCTCCTGCTTTTGAATCGAGTGCTACAGTAAGAGACAAGCCTGCCCCAGGAGGATGCCCCGGAGGTGGTCTAGTTAGCAAGGTCTGCTCCGGCACTGGGAGAGATCGCTGTTTTGGGCCCTGCCATCTGTAGTTGGGGACTCTTGCCCTCCTGGGACCCTCACAGAGCAGGGCTTGGGCTTCTGTGAGTGCAATTTCCTGTCATCTTAAGTCGGTGCCCCCTCCCTCCTGGGCACTTGCTCCACTGGGATTCGGTAAATTCTGGGAAATAGCAGCTGTGGAAGATTCTCCCAGTGCTGGGTTAGGAACAGCATCTGTCTCCTCACAGTGCCTGGGGCCTGGCTGGACAGACGCCAATGACTGTGGTTGAGGTAACTGAAGGACAGCATCCCTTCCTTCCCAGGCATGGAGGAGAGTGAAGGGGTCTGTTGTCAACCATGGGGTGGCAGCCTCGGTCTGCCTGGCAGCAACTGTCTTCTGCCTCAGGGGGTGAGAAACTGCTAGGGCCATGGCATTTTGTTCCACACTTTTCATTGTACTATATATGAAACATACATTTTAAGACAGTAAAATCGAACATAACCAGCGCTGGTACAGCCCTCAACTTTCGGAAACCAGAACATGGCCATCATCCTGAAAGATCTCCTGCCCCTTCCAAGTCTCTCCCTTATCTCCTAAACCCTCTGCTTCATGGGAGCTGCTTTGGTACCAGATGCAGCGAGTGGGTGAGTCTGGCCTCTCATGACCTCCAGACTCTGACCCTTCTGAGCCCCTGGGTTCTCCTCACAGATTTGGAAAACTGTAGACCATCTGAGCCCTGATAGTACACCCAGCTCTGAGCACAGACTTCAAACCAGGGGTGGGGAGGACAGGTGTTGGAAGTTTCCTCCTGCTGCTTGGAACCTGGCCCAACCACCCTGCCGTCACTCCCTCTTGATGAGCTTTGTCCCCTCTCTCCTCACCCCCATGCCTGTCCCTTCTTCCTTCTGTACCATGACTGGCTCTCAAAGTGAAGGATAGGGCTCAGGGGCACGTCTCCACAAGTATGATGCCGACCCAGACAGATGTGCCATGTGTCTAGGATTGCTTGGTCTAGAATAGAAAGGAAGGGAGGCTTTCTCTGCCCCGCCTACTCTCAGGAGTTCTCTGAGGTAGCAGGCTGGGGTCCTGGGGTGGGGGTCTTGGACTGCGGATGATGGGCTCTTGCACCAGGATGGTGCAGCTCAGAACCTAGGGCCCAGGGTCTCAGTGAGGGGCATCTGGGGTATGTGTGATCTGCCCTAGCACAGGACAGGTACAGATTAGAGGTTAAGCCTCCCCACACTCTCCCTGCCATGTGGTCTTTCCCCCACAGCTAGCTCTGTAGGGCAAAAGTGGGGAGAGCTGCACCCCAACTCTTGGAAGGCTGTAAGCAGGCAGGAAGAGCCATGCTGGTTTCCTGTTCTCCAGAGGAATAAAGCCACTGGTGATGAGTCACCACAGCCTCAGAGGCCTTGACAGGGAGATGCTCAGCCACCCACGTGGGCATATGAGGCTACACTGCCAGCCCGGGCACTCTTGAGGACACTGAACACTGCACACAGCCCATAAGGGGCAGAGCTGAGTTCTCGCCCACATCGGGGGCCCATGTAACCCTGGGTAAACTTTCACCTTCTGGGCTGAGTGTGAGCCCCGAGATCTTCTGGGGAGCGGTATTCAGAGGGCGCTCTGCATCCTGTCACATGCAAGGTTCTAGGCCCCCCTGTCCTTTATGACACCTTACTGTCCCAGCTCCAGGAGCCAGGGCATCTTAAGGAGAGGTGGGGCCCTCTTCACCTCCAAGTTTTCTGGGGGGGTGCGGGCTCGGATCCTCCCTCTGAATGTATGAAGACCCCCGAGAGGGTGGCATGAGAAGCCCCAGGCTGTGGTGTTGAAGGAATGCCTGAATCTCAGAGTCTTGTCCCTCTTCTGTAAGAGAGACTGGGCCATCAGCACTAGTGCTGGGGCTTTGTCTGCAGGATACCCAGGGTGATACGAGGCTGCTCAGAATGGCCAGCCATGGGGAGACGGGACTGGTAGGTGACCACGGGCTGGGCACCGGGCAGATGAGAGCGGGTTTGTCCCAGGCTTAGTCTGCTCAGGTCAAGCCTGAGGGGATGTCTTCAGGGGTCCAAGGTGCTTCAGATGGAAGGCCAGAGCAGGCCCCTTCTGTGCTACCCCTAGCTTTCAGACAATGGAATGGGCCTCAGCGCACTGCTCTGAGGCAACAGCATTGAGTATTTTTTGACAGAACCAGAAAAATGGGGAAATGGACATCACCCTCATTGCCAAGGCAGAGGGGAACCTCCAGTGGAGGACAGAGTCATGGGGGTGCAGAGCATGTGGTGCCCTCTTTTCCATCCTGCCAGCAACTGAAGCGGGTCAAGTTGCTCTTTGGGGACTGGGCTGGAGCCTTCTTATGAGCTGCAGGCCCTCCACCCAGGTCTCCATGGCAGAGAAAGGTGCCTCGAGGGACAGCCTGCACTCAGAACCACTCTCTGAGATTGTTCCTGCCCATAGGGCTGGGCTGAGAAGCTGCTGATGGACTGGGGCCAAGCTGGGAGTGGAGAGTTCCACTAGGATCATCAGGACTGCCTGACAAGTGCCCTGGATAGCCGGATGCCCACTAAGTGCCCTCCCCATCACTCTTGAACATGCTTGCCCTCGGGGCTGGAGCTTGGCTCCACATCCCAACCGCTCCCCAGCCCTGACCTTATCCCTCCTCTTATCACACTTCCTCTGTTCCTACAGCATATTACCATTCTGGACCAGGACCCCCAGGCTCTGCCTCTGCTGGGCAGCCCTGCTCGCGCCCCACTCGCTCGACAACCCTCTCAGGACAAGTAGCCTGCTATCTGTACCTTGAGCCAGGACTAGATGCTCAGAGGGCACTGGGGCCAGAGCTGTGCATGAAAGCCCTCAAAGGCAGCTCTACGGTGGGAGGAGGCATTGGGGGGGCACCATTGGTTCTCGTTTGGAGGTCTCTTGGGCCTTGACCAGGAGCCCTTTTGGTTCCCAGGTTAACCCACATGAGAGGAGCAGCCATCGGGGTCTGAAATGGGAAGGGAGCTGGCAGGATGGAGGGTGTGGCCTGGCACGAGCCAAGGTGATGGTGGGTGGATATGGAGGTTATGCCTGGCCAAGAGTCCAAGACGACAAGAGAGGTTCAAGAAGGAAGTGGGGGATTTACTGGCGATAAGGACTGAGGCAACCAAGGAAAGGCCAGAGCACGGGATATGGGACTGTGTCCTCCTGGGCTGGGAACCCCAGAAAGGCCTGGACCCCAGCCAGCTGGAGCCTCATGCCTGCCAAGAGCAGACATCAAGTGACTGGTGGGGCAGGAGGATGGGAGCTGGGTGGTGATCGCCCTGCCGGGTGGGCTTCTGAGCCCAGGAAAACATCAGGCACTGCTGCCTCTCGTGGGGACTTAAATTTAAAATGCCTGTGGGGTGCTTCCCTGGCTCTGCACAGGCGTGGCTGATGGGCAGTCAAGCCTTGCTGCTGCCCACACTTAATCTCTGGGCTGGGGTGCTCAGGGGAGGTAAAATGGGTCATCCGGGTCAGAAGAGCCAGCTCACTGGGCTCCAGGAGCTAACCCTGGATGTCACTGTGCAGCCCAGCCTTCCGTGCCCGTGCATACCCTCTTGTGCCTCCTATATGATTGAATCAAGGCCTGATTTGAGCAGGAAGAATGGGGATGAAGTCTGAAAGGTTCTGGACTGTTCCAGGTACTCTCAGGTGTCCTGAGCTAAATATAGTTTGAGACTTTTCAGGTCATTTGTCCAATTCTGTTTCGCCTCAAGTTGCCACACTCAGCTGTACATGGGGATGGGGGAGTCGCTCATGTCTCCACACTTGGAGATATCCGGAGTCCCCCTACTGTCCCCTGGGCTCCGTAACAAGAAACAGAGCCTGGGATATGAGGCCTGGGGCAGAGAAGCCAGGTGACCCCTTGATATGAGTTGTAGTCCTAGGGTTGGCTCCACCTTCCTCCTTCTGGCTGTCCCTGCCTGGGTGTGGGCGTTGGGACTTAGGCCCTTAAGGCTGCGAACAAGCAGGACCAACAGATGGTAGGTGGGATAGGATAAAGGGACTAGAACACAGGGGCAAGGAGAGGTGTCGGTCCGAACACGGTGCATTTGTGGGAAGGCCATTGCACTGTGGAGCTATGGGTGCTCCTCAGCACCCTAGGGCCCACATCTCCATTCATAAAAGACACCACCTATGTTGTACACGATCAGTAGTTCCTGTGTGCCCACGCTTGTGATGTCCAGAGACACCCTGAGATGGTGCATCTGGCATCTCCAAGGGCTGAGTTCCTCCTCTCATCCTCTGAGCCAACACAGCTAGACACATTGCTTGGCCTTCTTAGGCCATGTCCTATGTCCCCTCCGCCCCCACATCCTAGTGACTCACTTGCATGACTCAAAATCAGAGTCCTCTTGAATTAGCATATAACAGAACACAGAAGGCTGTGTGTGGAGGGGCCCCCTGTGCGGTCATACAGAGGTCATGATTAGTTGGGAGAGGGGCATTGCAGTCTCTGGGGTTCCCCTGCTCCTCCACACACCTCCTATAACCTGCTGCATGTGCCCTCTGAGCTCCTCCTCCATTTGAACGCAAACAGGAAGGCATGTTGTGTTGCCTTTTGTCTCTGTCAGCTGTGGGCAGTCACGGGCAGGCACTGAATAGCCCTCAGGGACAGCTGCCAGCACAGACAGTTATTCTCACAATCTGGTCAGAAGTAGCCATCAGGTTCCTGCATGTGGCTAGCAGGTGCTGGTAGATGGGTTGGAGTCCGCTGACTGTGCTCACAGGGATGTGTGTGTGCAGGCTCCTCTCTCTATGAGGGCACTAACCCTGTGGTGAGGATCATCTCAAGACCTCATTCAACCCCAACTGCCCCCTACACCATGTCACTGGGAGTGGGACTTCAGTGTAGGAAACGGGGAAGACAGGTCAGTCCATTGCAGGTCTGGCTGCCGCAAAAAGGCTGATGGGAGCCTCTCAAGAGACTAGACAGTGCTGTGGTTTTGAAACTTCACAGCTGGTACCAGGGTCCCTTCATCCCCACAGAAAGCCCCTGCCTATGGTCTCCTCGCACCCCCCCCCCCCACTGTAGCACTCACCAGGTTTCCCAGTGTGCTGGTCCAGTACTAGCGTTTAATCAGCCACACGTCTGTAGGGCTGGAGAGATGCTCAGTTGGTAAAGCACTTGCCTTACGAGCATGAGGGCCTGAGATCAGGCCCCAGAAAACACACTAAAAAGCCAGAGGTGGTAGCTGGTGCTTGTAAAACCAGCACTGGGGAGGCAGAAATGAGGGTTCGCTGGCTAGCCAGGATAGCCTAAGTGGTGAACTCCCAGCCAGTGAGAGCTCTTGTCACAAAGGTAGACCAGTGGAGCTTCCTGCTTCCTGAGTATGACACCAAACGGTGTCCTCTGACCTCTATATACATGTGTGTGCACATTTATCTACATAGCACACACGCACACACACACACATGGACACACATGCACACACAGACAGACACAATTGCACATACACGGACACACATGCATACATGGACACATGCATACACACAAACACAAACACACAAATGCACACACAGATACACACAAACACAGACATACATGTGCAGGCACACGGACACATATACAGACATGTGCACACACACACACATGCACACACACACACAGAATTGCAAGCACTCATGTGGGCATTAGCTTCTCAGGCTTATGTAGACAGACATGTGGTCACCAGTGAGGAGCAGGGCCTTAGAAGAGAGCCTTGCTGGGGCCGCAAAACTTATGGTCTGCACTAAGCTGGCGTGAGCCACTCAGCCCCAACTCTGGACATTTGCCCTCCAGAACTGAGAACTCATAGGGCACTGTGGCTTCAAGGTACTCAGTTATGGTGGCCCCCAAAACACTACTACCACCATCAGAGGTTGCAGCTGTCCTAAGAGGCCAGAGCCAAGAATCTGGAAGTCACTAGTGGGGAGCATGCCTTGCCAGGCCCCATGGCACTAGCTCTGAAGATGGCATCTGACAATCCAGCCCTATCCTGGGGCTAGGCTGCTTCCCTGCGAGAACCCAAGTAGCCTGGAAATATGCTGGAAAGTGGAGATGCCGTGAGAGAGGTGCACCCCATACCAGATGAGGTGGGATGGAACAGGAACCCCCTGGCAGGCCAGCCACCTTGCTGCCTGCCAGCTGACCCTCAACACTGAGACAAAAGGTGGAGATTGCATCCTTCCAAACTTGCCTTCCCTGAGAGGCCAAGAAAGAGACCCTTTGCAGCCAAGAAGCGTCATCTCAGGGACTCATCCCCTAGGCCTCAGGCTTGTGGGGCGGGGGGTGGGGGTGGGGGGACGGGGGACAGTAAGAGCCAGGAAAGGAAGGTGTCCTGAGCAGGCTGATCTGAGCAGGATGGGTGAAGGTGCTTCAGGCAAGATGAGGATTTGTGTGGGACACTTCACAGCTCTTTGCTGGGCAGGGCAGCCATTAACTAGCAAGTCTAGGCAGATCCCAGTTTCACAGGGTCCCGGGTGCTGTCCCTGGGTTGTCAGCCCCATGAAGTGCTCGGACACTTCAGAGATAGAGCTCCCTGGGAGCAGAGGCAGCCTGGGAGACTGACTGATGGTGAGGTTCTAAGCCCAGGGGCTCCCCTCTGTTGCTTTAGATGTGGGCGGAGCCACGCCTTCAGGGCTGGCCCCTCCATCGTTCCACCCACACCCAGAGTCCAGCCTCAAGAAGCTCCTCAGTAAGTGCAGCCTGCCTACCCCAGGAAGACAGAGCTCTCTTGCCCTGAAAGGTTCTAGCAGACTCAACTTAAAGGCCTCATCCTGTCCCACTGTCAACTTAACTAATTTGCACAGGCCCAGCACGGAAAGGGGGCTTAGTCCTATGTCCACATCTGGAGGGGACCCTCTTGAGCCAGACAATAGCTGTCATGTCCTCAGAGGAAGCTGTGTCATTGGGCCAATCAGTTTCCACCCAAAGGTATGTCTGCCCTCCCAGGCTCCAGAACACCAACTGTGAGGTACCCTCCCTCTTCCCTGTAGCACCTCCTATGACACCCGGCTTACCCCACATCTGCCCCTGCATCCTCTTGGCGGGAGATGGGGCCTCTGGAGAGCCAGGAATCACCCATAGGGCTAAGGGGTCTGCCTGAGACCCTTTCCCAGGTCTCTGAACAAAAGCCTTCAAAACATCTCTATGTTCAGTTCCTGAGACCTGAGACGAAGACCACATATTACCTTGAAAGGAGTTCTATGGGGGGTTTGAGAAAGAAAAGTTGTCCTGAGAGGCAGTCACAAGTGTCCTTATAAGAGAGAGGCAAAAAGCCAGGCGTGGTGGTGCACGCCTTTAATCCCAGCACTCAGGAGGCGGGGGCAGGTGGATCGCTGTGAGTTCGTTAGACCAGCCTGGTCTACAAAGCAAGTCCAGGACAGCCAAGGCTACAGAGAGAAACCCTGTCTTGAAAAACCAGGGGGTGGGGGTGGGGAGAGAGGGGGCAGGGCAAAGGGCAGGGATACAGTTCACTGACACAGCATTTGCCTGATATGCAGATAATGGGTATTTTACTTGGAAAAAAAAAAAAAGAGAAAGAAATTGCCCAAACATGATGATGGAGGGCTTTAGACATGGAGTGGGTCTCTCTGTACCATCCAAGGTCTCCTCCTGCACTTGGCCTGCTTCCAGCATCCGTCCTCATGTGAGCCAGTTCTCCAGCGAGCCTTCTCATGTGCCTGTGTGCTGTATGGGTTCTGTTGGTCCAGTGAGCCTTCTCGTGTGCCTGTGTACTGTATGGGTTCTGTTGGTCCAGCGAGCCTTCTCGTGTGCCTGTGTACTGTATGGGTTCTGTTGGTTCTGCCCTCCTGGGGCCCCTGACTGTCGTGGAAGCAGATCTTCCCCTAAACTCCCCTATGAGCAGCCACCCTGCCGACACTTGGACTCAAGGCTCATGAGACCTAGAATTGGCCACGCCTGGCTCCGACCTCCACAACCAAGATAATAGTGTGTGCTGCTCCCAGTGTGAGCGCAGTACTTAAAGGGCCTCTTCATGGGGGCTCAGCTTCTCTGATAGCTTCGTGTCCATCATATACTGGCCTCTGTATCTGAGGCCTACTAGACCAAACTTATCTGATGCTGGCACCCTTGGGGTTTGTATGCTGTCTCCTGGATTGGGTACCCCCATTGAATTGGCCAGATGGGCCCACTGGCAGTTACACTTCTTTCCCCCTCTTATCTTTACTTTTTTTTTTTTTTTTTTTTTTTTTTTGCTTTTTCAAAACAGAGTCTCCCTGTATTAGCCTTGGCTGTCCTGGACTCATTTTGTAGACCAGGCTGGCCTCGAACTCACAGTGATCCACCTGCCTCTGCCTCCCAAGTGCTGGGATTAAAGGCGTGCGCCACCACGCCCAGCTTTTAAATTCTTTTTTATTAATTAATTTATATAATCACTTTACAGCCTGATTGCAGCCCCCTCCCTCCTCTTCTCCTAGTCCCACCCTCATGCCCCCCTTCTCTCATCCTTCCCTCCCCTCAGAGAAGAGGAGGCCCCCATGGTTACCAACCCACCCTGGCACATCAAGTTGCTGCAGGACTAAGCACATCTCTCACTGAGGCCAGACAAGGTAGCCCAATTGGGGGAAAGAGATCCAAAGGCGGGCAGCAGAGTGAGACACATCTCCTACTCCCCTTGTTAAGGGACTCCTATGATGACCAAGCTGCACATCGGCTACATATGTGTAGAAGGCCTAATTCTGTCCCATGCATGCTCTTTGTTGGTGATTCAGACTCTGTGCACCCTGTGGGGCCAGGTTAATTTATTCTGTAGATCTTTTTGTGGTGTCCTTGACCCTTATGGCTCCCTCAGTCTCTCTCTCTCTCTCTCTCTCTCTCTCTCTCTCTCTCTCTCTCTCTCTCTCTCTCTCTCACGCACACACACACACACACACACACACACTCTTCCACAGCACTCCCCAAGCTCAGCCTATTGTTTGGCTGTGGGTCTCTGCATCTGTTTCCACCAGCTGCAGGATGAAGCCTCTCGGAAGACAGTTATGCTAGGCTCCTGTCTGCAAACATAGAAGAGTGTCATTAATAGTGTCAGTGGTTGGCTTTCTTCCATGGGGTGGGTTTCAAGTTGGGCCAGTCATTGGTTTGCCGTTCCCTCAATCTCTGCGTCATCTGTATCCCTGCACATCTTGTAGGCAGGACACATTTTGGGTTGAAAGTTTTATGGGTGGGTTGATGTCTCCCTCCCTCCCTCCACCTGGCTATTAGAGGTGGGAACTTAGGCTCCATAATCTCAGCTACGGTGACCCTCATAGACTCCTGGGAGCCTCTCCCGTCCCAGAGACACCCCCCATCCCACCGACGTCTGTTCTCCCAGTCCTGATTCCCACCCTCACCCCATCCCCTCCCCCTCTCCCTCAACCAAAGAATGGATAAAGAAAATGTGGTCCGGGCTGGAGAGATGCTTCAGAGGATAAGAGCACTGTCTGCTTTTCCAAAGGTCCTGAGTTCAATTCACAGCAACCACATGGTGGCTCACAACCATCTGTAATGAGATCTGGTGCCCTCCTCTGCTATACAGGCAAAGCACTGTATATGTAATAAGTAACTAAATCTTTAAAAATAATAATAAAAAAAAAAGAAAATGTGGTCCATTTAAACAATGGAATACTGTTCAGCTATTAAAAACAAAGACATCATGCAGCCTGCTGGCAAATGGATGGATCTAGAAAATACCACCCTGAGTGAGGTAACTCAGGCCCATGGTATGCACTCAATTACAAGTGGATGTTAGCCACAAAGTACAGAATAACCATGAATCAGTTCATAGGCCCAAAGAAGCCAAAGGGGGTCCCAAGGGAGGATGCTTGACTCTCACTCAGAAGGAGAAATAAAATCGTCATCTGAGGTGAATGGAGGGAGGGAGCTGGGTGGGAGGAGCAGATGGAGGGAGGGAGCTGGGTGGGAGGAGCAGATGGAGGGAGGGAGCTGGGTGGGAGGAGCAGATGGAGGGAGGGAGCTGGGTGGGAGGAGCAGATGGAGGGAGGGAGCTGGGTGGGAGGAGCAGATGGAGGGAGCTGGGTGGGAGGAGTAGATGGAGGGAGGGAGCTGGGTGGGAGGAGTAGATGGAGGGAGGGAGCTGGGTGGGAGGAGCAGATGGAGGGAGAGAGCTGGGTGGGAGGAGTAGATGGAGGGAGGGAGCTGGGTGGGAGGAGTAGATGGAGGGAGGGAGCTGGGTGGGAAGAGTAGATGGAGGGAGGGAGCTGGGTGGGAGGAGTAGATGGAGGGAGGGAGCTGGCTGAGAGGAGTAGATGGAGGGAGGGAGCTGGGTGGGAGGAGTAGATGGAGGGAGGGAGCTGGCTGAGAGGAGTAGATGGAGGGAGGGAACGGGTGGGAGGAGTAGATGGAGGGAGGGAGCTGGATGGGAGGAGTAGATGGAGGGAGGGAGCTGGGTGGGAGGAGTAGATGGAGGGAGGGTACATTTCCCTTTTACCACAAGATAAGTGAAAGAACTAGCCCCTTCCCCATGCTACGCCTTCTTATTTCTCAGTGTACCCACTTCAGCCTCAGTCTGAGAGTGGGATTTGATCAGCAGCAGCGAGAATTAGTTGTGCCCCCAAATTATAATTCCTTCCAAAGACACCCTCCACTCTCCCATTACTCTCTCTCTCAGAGGGATGAAGTTTAACAGCTGTCCCACACAAAGGCAAAGCCATGTCTCCTGCACTCCTCTCCGTGAGCATCATGGGTATAGGAATGTTTACTCGCCAAGTCGACCTTGCATTAGTATCGCTGTGCTGATCCTGGAGGCCCGAGACCATCTGATCCAGGAGACACTTTACAAGTGGGATTAAGAGCCATGTGATGACATGGTACTTAGGGTTCTCTACGTGGCCTGGTACCATCTAGGTTTCTCTAATGAGAGGCAAGAGGGCCAGAGCAGAGGCAGAGGTTAATGTGATAATTGAAACGTAGGCAATCAGAAACCCCACCCTGAGAAGCACATGTGGTCACTAGAAGCCGGGACCGCAAGCATTCTCTCCTACGGCTCCGGCAGGAACCAGCCCTGCCCACAGATGATAGACTTGGAGACCATGGGACTCCTCAGCCCAGAGCCACACGATTCATATATGCCGTCAGCCAGTAAGCTTCTAGTATTAGAAGCCAGAGGACACCTGGGTAGCGCGTGTTAGTGATAGTGCCCTCTGTTCCGTTCCGTCTCTCTGGCAATGCCCTCAGAGCACCCCTGCCTGAGGACGTCCTCCTCCAGGGACTGTCTCTCCTGTGAGATGATGTTGGGTCCACAGTCCCAGCTCAGAGCACCTTTATTTTGAATTGCAGCAGCTTGCACACTCCCAATGTCTGCTAATTATATTATTCTCTTTACTCGACAAGCTGTAAAATCACCACAATCTGTTCTGTAACCAGGTTTTGAATAATTATCTAACACTCCACTTACAGGAGTTCCTGCTGACCACGGGCGTCCATTGTGCCCCTTCTATTCTGCCGCTCTTCGACTTGGCATTTCCGGGAACTGTCTGCAAATAACCTTTGAAGTTATCCACCGTCCCCAAAAAGGGCATCTGTGGCTGTGCCATGTTCTTGTGTGCCCCTCTGCACCTAGGGCTCTCTGCACCTGGGATTTGGGTGCTATTTTAGCAGGGTGTCATAGTTCTCTGCCTTCTGGCCTTGGCAGGTACCCTTCCGCATCTTGTGTCTGCAAATGTCCTTTGTCCTTCAAGTTCCGTAGATTGAGGAGGGATGAGTATCCAGGTATACTGTGGCCTCTAGCTTATTTCCCTGGAATTCAGTGCATAGCTCTTCTCCTCCCTGCACAGAGTGGTTCTAAATGCTAAGTATGTCTTAGACACTGAGGCCCATTGGAGACTCTACCCATGGGGGTCCAAAGGCCTGATGGGACAGTGCCCTCCACCCCTGATGCCTAGTCTGTGTGTGCCTCTGCCATGTGATCAGAGCCACTGGCCTGGTCAGTAATTCCATTTCCAGCCATCTCTTCGGATTCAGTTTGATTCACTCTGTAATACTGGGATGCTGCCTGGGTCCCCAGGGAGCCTGAGTTGTAAAACCTTTCTCTCCTTCTATCTGTGGAGATAAGCATAATTATGTAGTCTCTCGGAGCTTTTCTTATTGAATCTTGTGCTCATTAAGCTGAGAGGTGCCTCTAGCCCTGGTGGCCAGTTTCCTTCTGGCCTGGGGTTGGGTTTTGCTGACAGCCAGGCTCTCTGTCTTTGGACTTCTCTTTCTCTCTCACCTGGTACAGTAAGCATAGTCACACTGCTTTGCACAGTGAGCATAGTCACACTGCTGTGCACAGTGAGCCTAGTCACACTGCTGTGCACAGTGAGCCTAGTCACGCTGCTGTGCACAGTGAGCCTAGTCACGCTGCTGTGCACAGTGAGCCTAGTCACACTGCTTTGCACAGTGAGCCTAGTCATGCTGCTGTGCACAGTGAGCCTAGTCACGCTGCTGTGCACAGTGAGCCTAGTCACGCTGCTGTGCACAGTGAGCATAGTCACACTGCACAGTGAGCATAGTCACGCTGCTGTGCAGCTGCCAGCACTGTCCATCCCCATCACACTGTTCCTTAGCCCAGCCCCTGACACCCAACTCCTACTGCATGTCTTTGTGGAGCCAAGGCCTCTGGGACCTCGCATAAATGGAGCCCCACAGGCTCTATCCTTTTCTGAAGGCTCATTTCCCAGCACAGCATCTTCCTCTGTGGTAGCACATGGCAGGCTTCCTCCCTGCTGAGGCTGGATGACACTGGGACTCTCTATCCTCTTGGCTGTTATGTAGTTCACACCATTTCTGCTCTTCCAGTATATGACCACACTGCCTTTCCAGAAGCCCAGAGGTGGAAAGGGCTATGTGTGCCCAGTTCTGGACCTGTCCTTTTTTTTTTTAGATCTTATGAAATCCTTACCTAGGGTATCCAGACCATCTAGCTCCATGCCCTTCCCATGGGACAGTCTGAGGGGAATGACCTTATAAAGAGGTTCATCCCTGGGGCTCAAGAGATGGCTCAGAGGTTAAAAGCATTGGCTGCTCTTCCTAAGGGTCCTGAATTCCATTCCCAGCAACCACATGGTGGCTCACAACCATCTATAATGAGATCTGGTGCCCTCTTCTGGCATACAGGCAAAACACTGTATACTTAATAAGTAAATAAATCTTAAAAACAAAGAGGTTCAGCCCTGATATCTCACCAACTGGACAACAATGCAAGTCAGGGCAGCTACTTGCTGCCACCTGTGTGCCACCAGGGAACCAATGGGGAGAATTCTCAAGATCTATGATTGTCTCAGTTTAGCCTAAAATGGTGACCAGGGTGAAGAGGCCAAGCCTTCAAGCTTACTTTTCTCTCAAGTAGGGTATCTAATGCGTGCCATGTTTCTGTACACTGCTCAGCTCTTGGGATCTCTCCTGTAGACGTGGGTGACATCTTAGCTGGGTATAACAGCTTTCTTCGGTACTTGATCTCCCTGGGACTGCCATCTCCTCATTCTTAGCACCCCGCTTCTCACACTGTTTTGTGGATGTGAATCTGGTGTGCCTTGGCCTGGCTTGAGTCTCAGGACCTGGATTCTGTCCTTTTCTACATTGGTTTATGTCCTTTGGGTCTGGGAGGCTGCCTTCCATTGTGGTTCTTTCAGCACCTGCCCCTGCAGGCTTCACCCACAGGGAGCAACTCCAGGTGGCTTACAGCTTCACGTACCTCCTTGTAAGGTCACTTGCAATGTCACCTGTAGCCTGGTGTTCCTAAAAGGGGGTGAGGTGTCATTTATCTCTTGGTTTCTATGGCATTCATCCCTTGGGACCTTGGGGCTCTAGTCTGTCCAAGCTTGGCACCTGGCACCCAACTTCCCTTTGCCTCACTCCATACTAGGTTCCTTGATTGGAAACTCTCCTGTGCTCAGGTGCCTGGAGTTACTCTTCCCGTACAAGAAACAGCACTGGACTCTGGAACCAGAGGTGTTGGCTGTGCTTAAAATATACCTGCTCTACAGAGATTAAGGGAATGGCAGATCAATGGCTGGCCCAAGTTGAGACCCACTCATGGGAGGGAGCCAACCCCTGACACTATTACTGATACTCTGATCTGCTTGAAGACAGGAGCCTAGCATAACTGACTTCTGAGTGGCTTCATCCAGCAGCTGATGGAAACAGATGCAGAGACACCGCAGCCAAACAATAGACCGAGTTTGGGGAGTGCTGTGGAAGAGTGGGAGGAAGGATACAGGGAGCTGGAGGGTCAAGGACACTGCGAGAAGACCTACAGAATAAACTAACCAGGCGCCCATGGGGGCAACCAGAGATTGAACCACCAACCAAAGAGCATGCATGGGCTGGAACTAGGCCCCCTACACATATGTAGCAGATATGCTGCCTGGTCATCATGTGGGTGCCCTAACAGTGGGAGTAGGGGCTGTCTCTGACTCTGTTACCTGCCCCTGGATCCCCTTCCCCTAGCTGGGCTGCCTTGTCAGGCCTCACTGGGAGAGGATGTGCTAAGCCCTGCTGTGACTTGAGGTGCCAGCGTGGGTCTCTGTCCTGTGATCTGCAGATGTGGCATCTGAGCAGCCTGCATTACTCAGCGATGCAAATGTGTACTCTCTGAACACGGAGCCCTGCATCCCTGACACTAACGCAGGCCTCTAGGTGCCCAGGAGTCCTAGCACTTTCTCTGTGCTGCAACGTATGTGCACAGCATCCTAGGTTATGCTGGGCCCTGCAGCCTTTTAATTTGATTTCCACACATTACTGTGGATCATCCCACGACATGCCCTTGGGGAGTTCCATGGCCCCTTCTTGGGTCCCTGAGAAGGGCAGAGGGACGTCCACCTGGAGGAGCACTTGGTGGGTACAAATGCCTTGCTCCCCTATGGCCAACATGAGCTGTGTAGTCCAGGGATGCTCACATGAATATTGGCTCAGACACCAAGGGCTGGTTTTATGAGGACTTGGAATTGGGGCAGATAATTGAAAGAGGCAATAAGACAGTTTTTTTTTTTGTTTGTTTGTTTGTTTTAATCCAAGACAATTTTATTTGAGTTTAAAGGAAAACCCTGGGGCAGGCAAGCAGTAGAAATCCCAGCTGTTGTCCAGAGAAAGAAAATGGAGGAGAGAAGGGAAAGTGTCATCCCATTTAGGCTGACATGGTGTTCTGACACATGGCTGACAGACAGCTGTGTGCCGCGGACAGAGACGTTAGTGAAAGAGTAAGGTGGTTGCAGCCGTGCACAGCACACACAGGCCTACATTCACACGGACCGACGCATACACCCTTGCACGCCCCCATACTAAACCACACCAGCCAAACCCCATAACAACCTGAGCAGTGCACAGTGGGGAAACTGAGGAGCAGAGGGTCTCCCCACTCACCTGAAGTGATAAGGAGCAGAGGAGGATCTGAAGAGATTTGAAAAGAAAAAGAAATAAAGAAAAACATTGCAAGTTTCCGGATAATCCAGAGTACATGCTGATCTGTGGCCCAACAAGGCTGCTGTCCCAAGTTTCTGTGTTAGTTGGGGGCCAGGATTCTGGAAACAGAAAGTACAGTATCTCATTAAAGAATTAATTATTCTACCTATCTCTTTAGCATGGCTGAAGGTGAGCCCACCTTTGTCAGGGTGGTCCCTTAGCAGTTATCTCTCAAGCACAGTGGTGGCTCTGGGTGTGGGTACCCCTGATGAAGCAGGTCAAAGACTGTGCCTCAGTTTCCCTCAGCAGCCCAGTCCACTGGCCATCATGGCTGCTCTCTACCAGAGACAGATGCTACATCACCTTCTCCCAAAGGACTCAGTGCCCGGAGGACAGCCCTGAGCTGTTGTCCTATTTTGCCAGGATACATGGGGGCCCAGCAAGGATGATCCACCCAAGTGATGAAAGGGTTCAAGGAAAGGAAAAGAGTGAATCCCTACTGTGTGAGGTCCCCTACTGTGTGAGTGTGTGGTGGGCGGGGACACTCCCTCAGCTAGTCAGTACCACTTGGGAGTGCAGAGCCGGCCTTCCCCTCACAGACTTCCCAAAAGGGTCCTGATGGTTGATGGATCCTAGTAGGGAAAGGCTGGGCAGGCGAGGCAAGCCTTGGTCCTGGCCTGGGTGGCTCAGGAGACCCTGTTCAGGACTGCTGTGCACCACAGAGTCTCCTGTACCTGGCTTGGATGTTGGATTCGCCAGACTTCCAGCACAGACACCTGTCTGCTCTTACCCACCTGTTACCTGGGTGAGTCACCTGCAGCCTCAGCTGGGAAAAGGCTGGGCTGCGCTGGAAGAGCCGCATCCCAAGGCTGAATCAGCCATCCTTCCCTTCAGATCCCTGTCCGGCTCCTTACAGCTTCAGTTTAGTGAGGGGACGACACCTCCTTGTCCCTCGGCACCTCAGTTTCCCCACTGGGCACTGCTCAAATTGTTATGGGTTTGAGTTTGGTTTGGTTTAGTTTAGTGTGTGTGTGTGTGTGTGTGTGTGTGTGTGTTTGTGTGTGTGTGTGTGTGTGTCTGTGTGTTTGTGTGTCTGTGTGTAGGTGTATGTGTCTGTCCATATGACCGTAGGCCCATGTGTGCTGTGCATGGGTGCACGTGTACGCATGCACATGTCCGTAGAGACTGGGTCAACCTCAGATGTCTGCCTCAGTCACCTTCTACCTTAGTTTTGCTTGTTTGTTTTTGTATTTTGAGACAAGGACTGGGGCACACCAGTTCGGTGAGGGTCAGCAACCTCCAGGAATTTGCCCGACTCTGCTTTCCCCGGCCCTCAGATTTTCAGTGTGTGCTATCACCACGTCTGTCTGACTTGTTTGTTTGTTTGTATTTAATGTGTGTGTTGAGAATTGAACACAAGTCCTGTGTTTGCCTGGCAAGGACTTTTAAATCACCCTGAGCTATCTCCCCAGCTCTTGCTTAGGGTGAGGTGACACTGTGCAAGTCCCCAGGTACCTGGCACAGACTTATCCCCTGTTTCTGGAGTTGCCACACACAAGATGGGGATCCACTAGCATTCAGTGATCAGTAACTGCTCTTGTGGGACATCTGCAGCAGGGAGGATGGGCACACACTTACTGTTTCCCATCTGGCTGGAGGACTGGGCCACTTCATTTGGTCAGGCCCTGAGGTAGGAGTTAGACGATGGGCGGGGCTTCCTGCCATGCTGACCCAGGACACACAAGGGTACATACCTGGCAGAGATGGCTATCTCCTCTCTCACCAAACTTCCTCTGCAGGTGAGCTGTCCCCTCCCTAAAGCGCTATGACCATTACTTCTGGTAGGAGTTGGGGTAAGACTGGAACTGAGTCTTCCTTGAGGCATCCAGGTTGGGACGAAAGCCTGGGACCGACCTTGGTGCACGGGGACCCAAGCTGACGCCCTCCCCATCCCGGACCATTCCACTGTGCTGCGCGCATTGGGGGTGAGGAGCGCGGTGGTTGCGCCCGGCGCCGCCCCCGCTACCGCTACTGCCACCCGCGCCAAGCGCTCCCGCAGGATGGCGCGGGCCAAGCTGCCGCGCTCTCCATCCGAGGGCAAGGCGGGTCCAGGGGACACCCCAGCCGGCGCTGCAGCCCCCGAGGAGCCGCATGGGCTCAGCCCGCTGCTGCCGGCCCCCGGCGGAGGCTCCGTGGGCAGCGACGTGGGCCAGAGGTAGGGACGCTTGCGGGGACCAGGACCCCGCGGCTGCGCGGGAGGGGCTTCGCATCGCTCGCATTTTGTCTAGCACGAGTTCTGCTCCCCCGCACCTGGTGTTGCCCATAGCCCTGGAAGAGGGCGTCCTGGGGTCCCACCACCCCTTGTCTGCAGCCTGGCCTGGGGAGCCTTAGACCCCAGCCTCTTGCTTAGTTGTTGAACCTAGGGCCCTGCAAGTATGAACTGGGCTCTGGGCCAAGTGGCCCTGGCCTCCACTGCTCCAGGAAGCCCCACTCGGGTGGGTTCAGCGAGGGACCCTAAGGAAAGGTAGGCACTTGAGAGGTAAGCAGCTGAGGCCCAGGCAGGCTACATAGCAAACTGGCTGGGATTCAGTAAAGGCATGGTCATGCTGAGTACCAGCACGGTGGGCAGCTAGGATGCTGGAGGCCTTTGCAGAAGGGAGCCCACCCTTTTCATCCTCCTGCAAGCTCCAGGCAGGATGTGGTACCCCATTTCATGGATGAGGACACTGAGGTCTCTGCAGCAGTGAATCCCTAGCTGTCACCTGCCTGTGCCAAGAATTCTGCTGGCTGCTGCGGGGGAACCAAATGAATCAGACCTGGCCTGGTGTGGGCACATCGTGAGCTCCAAGCCTGTTCTGGTAGCGCTTGGGGCAGGACTGTACGGGAACAGGCCAGGCAACTTCCTGAGCGCTGGCTTTTTAAGGATGAACAAGAGTTGGGGTGGGGGTAGGGCTTTCTGCACAGAGAGATGTCGAAAACCCTGGGTGGGGTGCCTGTGCTGGGTCAGGCCTGATGGGTTGGCAGTGGCTGGGCCAACAGATGGCTGGACTGAGGTGATCAGAGCACCTCTACTTCTTTCCTTGCTTCTCCCATGGGAAGTTTCTTGCTTCTTACATGGGAAGGCTGCTGCCACCCTGTTCTGTTTGCTGGAAGCGGCTCTGGGGGGGGGGGGGCTCCCACAGCTCATGGCCAGCTCAGAGAAGGAGGCTAGTGCTGCTCAAAGCCCCCCAGGGATCCCTCTTGGCCTCCAGTGATCTCAGAAGCTCCCTTCCCAGCTGATATGGCCCCTTGAGAGGTGGGCTGCGGGGATGGCAGATTTTCCCAAGATGCATCTGAGCCCAGAGTGCAACTCCGGCTGTGGCCACCTCCTCCAGGAAGCCCGTCCCCACTTCCGCCTCTGTATGTTGCTGCCCTTGGCCCTGTAGACCACAAGCTGTGCTGCTGGCCCTTTAACAAGGATGGCCTCTCTCCCCAGCATGCAGGGTCCTTGCCAGCCTCCTTCTGCAGAGCAGCTGGGCCCAGGCAGCACCTGGGCCAGTAGCTGGCATCTGAACACCTGCTGTGATGAGCAGTTGGGAGCCAAGGCAGATCCCAGCTGAGAAGGATGGGGTGGTTTGTTGAAGTTTCTAGGCAAGATCATGCATGGCCTCGGACTTGCTTTCACCCCTGTCCTATGTCTGGGCTGCTGTCCAGGAAAGTCAGAGCCTGGGGCCTCTCAACCACTAGGAAGGTAGCGAGGTAGAAAAGTGTCTTTATAGCCCCATGCATGTCCACAATGGTGTTGTGGTCCTGCCCACATAGTCCCTGATGCGCTGGACTTTCTTAAAATACGGCAGGCCTGGGCCCTCTCGCCACACCCAACCTGAACCCTTTTTCTTCTGTCTCCCACTGAGACTTAGAGTGGTTAGGAAATGTGAACTGGGGCAGGAGAATCTATTCCAAAGCTTTGGACCCTAGGAAGGGCTAGGCCATTAAAGGACCTCTCAGTGGGTCAGGTGCTGGGGCCCCTTCTTGCTTAAGCCTCAACACCCCTGGATCCAGCTGACTCAAGGCCCCTGTGGAGACCCTCCCATCTGCCCTCTCTGTCGACTCTCTCTCAGCTCCATGTGCTTCCTTAGGGACTGACTGGGCCAGTGAGGGATGCTTTATGCCCGAGGAGAAGGGACTGGAAGGTCAGGGGAAGGGGCCGCGCCTCTACACAGGCAGGCCAGAGGCCGTACCTGAGCTGTGCCCGTGGGGCCGGGGTTGGAGGACAACTAGAGGGGTTGGATGGAAGAAACGGTCCTAGAAGTTGTCCCTAGTGGCACGCGTTGGGGATCTCTGGGTGCCCCAAGTGACACTAGTGTGTTTCATAGTCAGTTGTGGGATCAAGAGAGCAAGCAGGTGCCCTGGAGTGCTGTGGTGGATGGGTTGTGGGCAGAGAGCTGCAGAAAGACCTAGGAGGTAGGTCCGACTCTGGAAACAGGAATGTTTGCAGCCTGGGCCCATGGGGTCTCCATATCCCAGGCAAAGGGAGGGGATGAGGCTCCCAAAGACACCGCCATGGGGAGCTTCAGGGCCAGGAAATCATCTACCTTTTTGACATCCTGGGGTCTCAACATAAAGATGTAGCTGTGGAAGAGCCACGGGTGCTGGAATGGATCAGAGGCAGGGCCTGAGGGATGCTGCCGAGGCTTGACATGGTCTGGGCCCTCTCCCATCCTTGACAAGGGCTCCAGAGATAACCACTCGCATTGCTGTGTCCTCCCTGGGGCCACCCCTTTGGGCCTGGCAATAGTGAAGCTCTCAGGCTACTGAGGGGAATCTCCTATCAGAGCAGGAGTAGAGGCTGGGGCAAGGGTGCCAGGAGTCCGCCCTCGCCAGCCTGCTTCTGACCTGCCCAGTCCAGGATCAGCCATCAGCCTTACACCTGAGCCGAGCTTCCCCAATACTTGCACACTCATCACTGTCATCCCAAATCAGAGTGTTCTGAGGGCTAAGGTCCCCGCCTCCTGGCTTTGTACCCCACCCCCAGGACGGCCTGCGTCTTCAGCTTTCTTACCAGCCGGCACATACCTTCCTTGAACCTGTTCTCAAAGACCCCATCCTGACATCATCTACTTCCTGGCCACTTGCTACCTCAGTGGGGACATAGCTTCGTACTCTGTGGCACCATGCCTCTCGACAGATAGACTCTCGGTCACACTTCCGTTCCCAGCTTTCATCCCTGCTCATCATATGCCAGTGACCCCCCCCCACACCATCATATGCCAGTGACCCCCACCCCACACCATCATATGCCAGTGACCCCCCCACACCATCATATGCCAGTGACCACCCCCACACCATCATGTGCCAGTGACCCCCCCACACCATCATATGCCAGTGACCCCCCCACACCATCATATGCCAGTGACCCCCCCCACACCATCATGTGCCAGTGACCCCCCCCACACCATCGTGTGCCAGTGACCCCCACCCCACACCATCATATGCCAGTGACCCCCCCCCACACCATCATATGCCAGTGACCACACACACACCATCATATGCCAGTGACCCCCCCACACCATCATGTGCCAGTGACCCGCCCACACCATCATATGCCAGTGACCCCCCCACACCATCATATGCCAGTGACCCCCACACACACCATCATGTGCCAGTGACCCCACCACACCATCATATGCCAGTGACCCCCACACACCATCATATGCCAGTGACCCCCACACACACCATCATGTGCCAGTGACCCCACCACACCATCATATGCCAGTGACCCCCCCACACCATCATATGCCAGTGACCCCCCCACACCATCATATGCCAGTGACCCCCACACACCATCATATGCCAGTGACCCCCACACACACCATCATGTGCCAGTGACCCCCCCACACCATCATATGCCAGTGACCCCCACACACACCATCATATGCCAGTGACCCCCCCACACCATCATATGCCAGTGACCCCCCCCACACCATCATATGCCAGTGACCACACACACACCATCATATGCCAGTGACCCCCACACACACACACCATCATATGCCAGTGACCCCCCCACACCATCATATGCCAGTGACCCCCACACACCATCATATGCCAGTGACCCCCACACACACCATCATGTGCCAGTGACCCCACCACACCATCATATGCCAGTGACCCCCACACACACCATCATATGCCAGTGACCCCCCCACACCATCATATGCCAGTGACCCCCCCACACCATCATGTGCCAGTGACCCCCCCCACACCATCATATGCCAGTGACCCCCCCCACACCATCATATGCCAGTGACCCCACCACACCATCATATGCCAGTGACCCCCACACACACCATCATATGCCAGTGACCCCCACACACACCATCATATGCCAGTGACCACACACACACCATCATATGCCAGTGACCCCCCCCACACCATCATATGCCAGTGACCCCCCCACACCATCATGTGCCAGTGACCCCCCCACACCATCATGTGCCAGTGACCCCCCCACACCATCATATCTCAGTGACCCCCACACACACCATCATATGCCAGTGACGCCCCCACACCATCATATGCCAGTGACCCCCCCACACCATCATGTGCCAGTGACCCCCCCACACCATCATATGCCAGTGACACCCACACACACCATCATATGCCAGTGACCCCCCCCAACACCATCATATGCCAGTGACCCCCCCCAACACCATCATATGCCAGTGACCTCCCCCACACCATCATGTGCCAGTGACCCCACCACACCATCATATGCCAGTGACCCCCCCAACACCATCATGTGCCAGTGACCCCCCCACACCATCATATGCCAGTGACACCCACACACACCATCATATGCCAGTGACCCCCCCCAACACCATCATATGCCAGTGACCCCCCCCAACACCATCATATGCCAGTGACCCCCCCACACCATCATGTGCCAGTGACCCCCCCACACCATCATATGCCAGTGACCCCCCCACACCATCATATGCCAGTGACCCCCCCACACCATCATGTGCCAGTGACCCCCCCACACCATCATATGCCAGTGACCACACACACACCATCATATGCCAGTGACCCCCCCACACCATCATATGCCAGTGACCCCCCCACACCATCATATGCCAGTGACCCCCACACACCATCATATGCCAGTGACCCCCACACACACCATCATGTGCCAGTGACCCCACCACACCATCATATGCCAGTGACCCCCACACACACCATCATATGCCAGTGACCCCCCCACACCATCATATGCCAGTGACCCCCCCACACCATCATGTGCCAGTGACCCCCCCCACACCATCATGTGCCAGTGACCCCCCCACACCATCATGTGCCAGTGACCCACCCACACCATCATATGCCAGTGACACCCACACACACCATCATATGCCAGTGACCCCCACACACACCATCATATGCCAGTGACCCCCACACACACCATCATATGCCAGTGACCCCCCCCCACACCATCATATGCCAGTGACCCCCCCCACACCATCATGTGCCAGTGACCCCCCCACACCATCATGTGCCAGTGACCCCCCCACACCATCATATGCCAGTGACCCCCACACACACCATCATATGCCAGTGACGCCCCCACACCATCATATGCCAGTGACCCCCCACACCATCATGTGCCAGTGACCCCCCCACACCATCATATGCCAGTGACACCCACACACACCATCATATGCCAGTGACCCCCCCCAACACCATCATATGCCAGTGACCCCCCCCCAACACCATCATATGCCAGTGACCTCCCCCACACCATCATGTGCCAGTGACCCCACCACACCATCATATGCCAGTGACCCCCCCCAACACCATCATGTGCCAGTGACCCCCCCACACCATCATATGCCAGTGACACCCACACACACCATCATATGCCAGTGACCCCCCCAACACCATCATATGCCAGTGACCCCCCCCAACACCATCATATGCCAGTGACCCCCCGACACCATCATGTGCCAGTGACCCCCCCACACCATCATATGCCAGTGACACCCACACACACCATCATATGCCAGTGACCCCCCCAACACCATCATATGCCAGTGACCCCCCCCAACACCATCATATGCCAGTGACCTCCCCCACACCATCATGTGCCAGTGACCCCCCCACACCATCATATGCCAGTGACCCCCCCAACACCATCATGTGCCAGTGACCCCCCCACACCATCATATGCCAGTGACCCCCCCCACACCATCATATGCCAGTGACCCCCACACACACCATCATATGCCAGTGACCCCCCCACACCATCATATGCCAGTGACCACCCCACACCATCATGTGCCAGTGACCCCCCCACACCATCATGTGCCAGTGACCCCCCCACACCATCATATGCCAGTGACCCCCACACACACCATCATATGCCAGTGACCCCCCCACACCATCGTATGCCAGTGACCCCCCCACACCATCATGTGCCAGTGACCCCCCACACCATCATATGCCAGTGACACCCACACACACCATCATATGCCAGTGACCCCCCCCCCCAACACCATCATATGCCAGTGACCCCCCCCAACACCATCATATGCCAGTGACCCCCCCACGCCATCATATGCCAGTGACACCCACCCACACACCATCATATGCCAGTGACCCCCCCACACCATCATGTGCCAGTGACCCCCCCCACACCATCATATGCCAGTGACCCCCCCACACCATCATGTGCCAGTGACACCCACCCCACACCATCATATGCCAGTGACCCCCCCCACACCATCATGTGCCAGTGACCCCCCACCACACACACCATCATATGCCAGTGACCCCCCCACACCATCATGTGCCAGTGACCCCCCACACACACACCATCATATGCCAGTGACCCCCCCACACCATCATATGCCAGTGACCCCCCCACACCATCATATGCCAGTGACCCCCCACACCATCATATGCCAGTGACCCCCCCACACCATCATGTGCCAGTGACCCCCCCACACCATCATATGCCAGTGACCCCCCCACACCATCATGTGCCAGTGACACCCACCCCACACCATCATATGCCAGTGACCCCCCCACACCATCATGTGCCAGTGACCCCCACACACCATCATATGCCAGTGACCACACACGCACCATCATATGCCAGTGACCCCCCCCACACCATCATGTGCCAGTGACCCCCCACACACACACCATCATATGCCAGTGACACCCACACACACCATCATATGCCAGTGACCCCCACACACCATCATATGCCAGTGACACCCACACACACCATCATATGCCAGTGACCCTCCCACACCATCATGTGCCAGTGACCCCCCCACACCATCATATGCCAGTGACCCCCCCACACCATCATATGCCAGTGACCCTCCCACACCATCATATGCCAGTGACCCCCCCACACACACCATCATATGCCAGTGACCCCCCCCACACACACACCATCATATGCCAGTGACCCCCACACACCATCATATGCCAGTGACCCCCCCACACCATCATATGCCAGTGACCCCCCCCACACCCACACACAAAGGCCAAGGCCTGTGTAAGGCAGCTTCTCAGGCTCAAACATTGCCTTGGTGTTCTCCCTCGCCTGTCAGTCCAGCTGCAGGGAGCAGAATCCCTCCCCACCCCCCAGCTGCAGTCACTAGTATTCTTGGGCTCAGGAGGGAGTCCCTTCGATCTTCCTTGCTGGGACTTTCTTGTCTACTATGTCCAGAACCTCATGGGCCCCACAACACTGTAGGATCCTGGGTCCTCCCCTTCCCCACCAAGTGGCTCCTCTGGACAGCTTCCATACAGTGCCTTCCTAGGCTCCTAAGTACCTCACTCCCTACTTGGACACTCGGACACACCCCAGCTCCACACATTGCACCCCAAGCCCTTCTGAGGCTCACCTCAGTTGATACCCGTTTGCTCCACTCTCTCCCCACCCTGTGCATGCCTATCTTGGAATATGCATGGATGCCAGGCTCAAGTACGGGGTATACCCCTCCCCAGTCCCTTTAATGCACAGAGGTTTCCTTATTAAGTGGTGGTGAGTTTGTGGGGACTCTTAGAGGCTGGGGTGGAGACCACAGGACTTGATTTTTCTCGTGGTTTGGGGAGCTGGATGTGGGCAGGCTGCTCCGAGACCTCTCCCGCATTCAGGCCATCCTCCTTGGGTAGTCTCACAATCTCTGCCCCTCCTTCTGTCCCTCCCTGTGGTTTGGGTCTTAAACTCTTCCCACCAGCAGAAGCCTGTCTGCATGGAGTCCACCCGTAAGATCCCATTTCAACCTAATTTCTGCAATATTTTCCCCTAATATAGTTAGTTATACCCTGAGTTCCAGGAGTCATGGCTATAGCCTGTGAATTTGGGGGACACAACCCAGTGAAGAATAAATGGGCTTGTTTTCTTGTTTTGTTTTTGTTTTTGTTTTTGTTTTTGTTTTTTAGTTTTAGTTTTTTGAGACAGGGTTTCTCTGTGTAGCCTTGCCTGCCCTGGACTCACTTTGTAGACCAAGCTAGCCTTGAACTCACACGATCCACCTGCCTCTGCCTCCTGAGTGCTGGGATTAAAGGCGTGTGCCACCACTGCCCGGCTGGGCTTCTTTTCTTTTCTTTTTTTTTAAAATATTTTATTTAATTTTTAATTTATGTGCGTTGATGTGTGGCTGTCAAATTTTTTGGAGTTACAGACAGTTGTGAGCTGCCATGTGGGTGCTGGGAATTGAACCCGGGTCCTCTGGAAGAGCAGGCAGTGCTCTTAACCACTGAGCCATTTCTCCAGCCCCTGGGCTTGTTTTCTTATGGAACTTTCCTGTCATGAACTTAATTGTCTGAAAGCCAAAACAGCGTCCTCAGAGACTCAGGGTTCATGGGGTGTAGAGAAGTGGACATCCATATATCCTGACCTCCCATCAGCCCACAGGACTTCTAGAAAGCTGCCCCTTTAAGGTTCAAATGAGGTGTGACTGTGCCTACCCAGAGGCTCCCGTTGGGAGCCCCAGGCTCTGCGGAAAGCAGCAGGCTATGGTGCAGAGAGGAAGCCAGGTTGGAGCTCTCATTTACATGGTGTCCAGGCTCCTTAGGGCTCTTGTGATGATGAGGAAGGCACAGTGGTACCTAGGTCACTAGTTGCTGTCATAGATCCTGCCAGGCCATCTTGGCGTTGGATGCTACAGATGAGCTTGCCTTCTTTCCCAGCATCCCCTGCCCTCCGCAGCTCCCTTTGCAGGTGAGCTCATACCCTCTGGCACCAGTCCTTGGCAAGATGTGCACCAGCAAATGAAGCCCATGCCTCTTACACAAAGGCCATTGCCCTTTAAGGGGAAGATCTGAGCCAGGTCACATTGCAAACGTGGGAACCTCCCAGACAATGGGGAAGTAACCTCCTCAGTCCCAGCCTCAGGCACTGCATGGCTCAGGAGGCCAGATGGTGCCCATGCAGACAGGGATTGGTCTGACCTAGGCAGCGGATCTTGGTTGTAAGCATCAATCAGGTCTGGTCCTCCATGCTAGGGCCCACATGATCTCATTCCCACTGTAGCAAGCCATAGCTCTGTTCGGCTCTTCAGACCCTTCTCTTAGATCTTGTGGCAGAGCTGGGTCCAGGAGGGGAATCTCAGCTATACAAACAGACAGGGCATCTGGAGGCCCCCAGGGATGCCTAAACTTCATCCCACCCACCCCCGTACTGCGCAGAACTGTGCACCTGCTGCCTTGAGTCTTCCAAGGGTCCATCCATCTTCCACCTCGTCCACCCAGGCCAACATATTGGGCTATGAAGTGGATCCTGGCCTCACAGAGGTCCCGACACAGGTTGTACGGGGTGCTGCGTGACGTCTGTAGTGATCTTTGATGAATCTTTGTTTTCTCATCTGGAAGATAGTTGCTTTGAAAACTGAGAGGCTCCAATGAAGTCCTTGGTTGGAGAGACCAGCCCAGACAGCACACAGTCAGCACTAGGCACAAGCTACACTGCAGAGCTGCTGCCTCACCCTGAGCCCCTTCTCCACACAGGATGGTGTACGGAAACTCAAGGTCAGGGTGTCTGGAGCTGGCTAGGTAGGGGGGTACACCCCTGTCACCCAGGAAACATCAGCTCCAAATAGGAAACCAAGAAACAGGCCATCCAAGGTATACTGTGCCAAGTGTGACACTATATAGGGACTCCTCTGCTGTCTTCAGCTTCCTCACTTACAGTGTTCCTGGAAGGGTCACTGCTGGACACAAGGTCACAAAGAGGCCTGAGGTCGGCTTAACTGGAGGGGGAGAGGCAGATCTTTGTCTCTTGGCTCAATGCAGGGCCCTGTCCTCACCGCAGCTGTCACTCTCTCTGGCCAGAGTGCAGGGCCTGCATGTGCCAGCACCTATGGACTCTGCTGCTTTCTCCAATACCTAGGGGTTAGGCCTGGCTTCTACCTGCCTTGCATGCTAGGCTGCCTGCCCTGACACTACCTTTCATGCCTGGGACTCCACGGGTCACAGATGGGGGGCGACTTCAGGCATATCCCATTACTCTGGGATACTGCCTGGAGCCCTGATATGGTCCTGGAGTCCCAACTGCCTCCTATGTTGATGTGTCCACTCTGTGTCTCCAGGCACCATGTGGAAGATTTCAGCCTGGACTCTTCCCTCTCTCAGTAAGTGCTTCACAAGGGAGGGGCTGTCTCGGGGACAGACGTGGTGTCCTCATACCCCTGAGAGCCAGGCCCATGGGAAGGGCTCCTCTTGCTCAGTGCCATAGGCCGACAGCCAGGCAGAACCATGGCAGTGTTGGCCAGCATTTCCCAGGACAGGCACATGCTTCTTGTCCTAGAGCCTGGGGTTGGAGACAGTGGGATTACTGGTCCCCTTGGGGACAATGTGTGGGCAGGACGTGGGCCCCCCAGAGGTGGATACCTGGTCTTGGTTACTCTTTTATTGCTGTGATAAGACACCATGACAAGGGCAGCTTATAGGGGAATGAGTTGATTTGGGCTTATAGTTTCAGAGGGCAGAGTCCATGCCCATCATGGTGGGAACATGGAAGCAGGCAGGCAGGCAGGCACGGTGCTGGAGCAGTAGCTGAGAGCTCACATCTGAGCCACAAGTATGAAACAGAGAGAGCTAGCTGGGAATGGCAGGGGCTTTTGAAACCTCAAAGCCTGCCCCCAGTGACACCCCTCCTCCAACAAGGCGACACGTCCTAATCCTTCTCAACCTGTTGGTGGCCATTCTTTTTTTTTTTTTCAAGACAGGGTCTCTCTGTGTAGCCTTGGCTATCCTAGACTCACTTTGTAGACCAGGCTGTCCTCGAACTCACAGCGATCTGCCTGCCTCTGCCTCCCAAGTGCTGGGATTAAAGGCGTGCGCCACCACTGGCCATTCTTATTCAAACAATCACACTGGTGGCCTCCAGACCTTCAACAGAAGCCACATGACAGGATGCAGGCCTGCCATCGTGCTTGCGTGGGTACAGTGCTCGTGTGTCCCCAGAGCCTCCAGCCTGAGGTCTCCAAGGGCTCTGCTGGGTACCTCTCTATCTTCAGCTAAGATTTAGGTCAAATGACAAAGCCTTGGAGCCTGGGGCAGCCAGAGCCTCTCAGGGAAGTCTGTTATGGCATGCTCCCAGGACCCAACACACCACTGTCAGTGTGGTCTCCAAGTGGGGCCTCGGCTTCATTTTCACTGATTAACCGTCAGAATTGGTGACCACCATGTGCTTAGTGTTTCCAGCTATTGGCAATCTGGGGTGCTTCCTGCTACCGTGGTTCAAACTATTACGAGCCCACAGATGTAGGCTGGGTAGCTGGGGCCACAGCCTATACCTCTGTCTCCTAGCTGAGGGCCCTGTGGTGCAGTAGATAATAAACATGGGTGAGAGGCACCAACCACACCCAGTGCTCTCCTCCTCCCAGGCACCCGAGGAGCTGGGCCTCAGACCTGGTAGTGGTGAGGGAGCAAGAGCCTGTCAGTGTCCATGCTGCCCCAAAGCCAGTGCCTACCAATCAGAGCAGATGTCCTAGGCTCCTCAGAGAGCCCCAGGGTCTCAAGAAGGCTGCCTGGCTACTTGAGTTAGTTTAAGAAGCCTGTGCCCATTTTCCAAGGCCACATTGGATCTCTTCTCTCAGTGTCCCAGGTAGAGCTTGAGGACCCATACCTGGCTAGCCTACCTCTGCTCCCGGCCCCCCAGGCTCTGTGGGGCTGAGGCCTGGAGCCTTCTCGGAGAGCTAATCTAGGATGGTGAGAAGCTAAGAGGGCTGTGAGCCCCACCTTGCTTTTCCAGCAGGATCCAGAGCCACCGGAAGGCACTACAGATGGTGTTCTTCTGAACTCCCCTGGGGATTATGAAGGCTTGGGGTTGTGGGACATCCGGGCTTTTCCTACTTGGTTAGCCCCTGCAGATGCAGAGGGGAGCGGGTTTGAGATGCCCCTGGCAGCTTGTTCTCGGGCCCTTCTCACCCAAGCAGGCAGTATCATGCCTGGGCCCTAGGTCTGTGGGCGTGGCTTCTGTGTGTATGCAGCCAGTCTGTGGGTTTGCAATGGGACCCACGGAACAATTTTGCCCTGAGATGGCTTTCTAGTTACCTTGACTTTGACCCCCATGCCAGCACCCTGAGGTGCTGCTGCTGGTCCTGAGCCCCGTACCCATCACCTCTCACTATATCCTCTCTCTGAGCTCGGTCCCTGGGGACGCAGCGGGACGCGTCCTAACTTCACCATTGACAAAGCGCTTGCATCTGCCGGTTGCTGTGTGACACTCTGGGAGGGCATCATTGCTCTCATTGCCAGTGAGGAAGCTAAAGACAGGTGAGAGGCAGAGCCTGCACCTGCGCAGCCTCCCGGGGGGGCACTGGCTCTCGGTCCTTAGGCTCTGCCTGCTGGGCCAACACAGCTTCTGTGACTCCCATGAACTTCACATAGGCCCAGGGGTGCCTGTGAGCAGGAGCTATAAAGAGATGCAGGTCGCTCACAAACTCCCCCTGCTCCCGTAGGGCTGTGCCCTGTGCCTTCATCTTCGGGCAGATCAAACATGTTATCTTAAACACAGATTGGAGTAAAATGGATAGCTTTAATTCCTGTTTTGTGTGGTGCTAGAGGAAGTGGGTGGCCGCAGTTCATTAAAAATGTAAAAGTAAAAGAAAAATGTTCATTGATTTCTCTGGCATTGCAGAGCTGTGACTTCAAGGGAGCCGAGCAGGCCTTGTGCCGCCCGCCCCTGGAGAACACCTTCAGTCATAGGTGGGCCCTGCCATCAAAACACCTGGGCCATACAAATGGGGCTTGTCAGCCTCCTTGGGAACCCTGCTGGGAAGTGGCTGTGTCACTAGTCATGGTCAGCCTGGTCTGGGGAAGATGTCTCTGGAGCTGGAGGAGGATGCCAGCAAGAGGCAGGACTGAGTGTCACAGGATCCTGGCTGTTCACTAGGCAGCACAGGGCCGTGGTAGCTTCTTGGTCTTCATGGAGAGCCGAGTGTTCTGATCTCAGGATGCTCCCAGGAAGATGACAAGGGCAACAGGAGGTAGCCTTGAGGGCTGGACCCTGGAGAATGGAGCAGGAAGTACCATGGGCAGGGGTGGAGAACTGGGTGCTCCGGAGACCTGGAGACAGTGACCAGACACACCGGAAGCAGCAGGGATTTCCAACAGGAATGGCCGGTGAGAACGCCAATGAGATGGGGCAGCAGGGTGCAGGGCCGGAGGCAGGGCCGGAATTCTGTCTTTCTCCAGGTGGGATCCCTGTGGTTGGAGCTGTAGCTACAACAGAAAGCATACAAGGGTTTCTCCAGTGTGTTTCGCCAGTGTATACTGGGACAGCCATCTCTGAAGGGGGAGGAGAGGAGGCATTGGTGGCTCAGCAATGGATAATTCTGTGTTAGTCATAATCTGGTGGAGTAACGGAGGAGCTTAGGCAGCTCAGGTCAGAACCAGTGTCGGGCCAACATCTTGCAGGCAGAGGTCTGAGGTGGTCCCGGCACCCCACATGGCAGGAGGGAGCACACATGAGTCTGACTCTTTGGTTTCCTCTCTGCCTATGAAGCCACCAGGGCTGACTGTGGGTTCTCCATAGTGATCTTACCCAATCCTAGCCCCCTGTCAGAGCCCCCCCCTCCACACACCACAGCTGTATTCAGTTTCTATCTTCTTCCTGCCTCTTAGGGATTAAACTGTTAACGCATGAGACCCTGGGGACACTTCATTTTATACTGGCATGAAATAGCAGAGGACAGTGAACAGCCAGCCCGGCCACTGGGGACACTGCCATGGCAGGCAGAACTTGGTGCCTTGATCTGGTAGATTGCAGAAAACTCCTGTGGCCATCCCCTAGGCTCCCACATTTAGAGGTATCATGGGAATAGAACCAAACACAGGGGGCAAACCCCAGTGGATCAGAAAAGTCTGTGGTCTGCACAAAGGGACATAGACTGCCACCTTGTTGCCTCGGCAAAGGCCTTGGGCACCTGCTGTGTTCTGCTCAGCAGTGCCACTAGTCAGGGTCAGCTTGGTTTGGGGAAGATGTCCCCGGGACTGGGGGAGGGCCCTGTGAGGCTGGGCATGTGGGAAGACCCTCCCTTGAGGCCTTCATTGTAGAGGAGGTGGGTGGATGGGAGAGTGACTTGTAAGCTCCATGCGTGCTTTTAGGACACAGGTAGTCCCTGGACCCATCTCCATCCAGCCTGTCACCTAGCTTCAGGCTCCTTCAGAGAGAAAGGTTCACAACTGACTCTTCAGAGCCACTATGTACAGTGTCCTCTCCTGCCTGGGGCTCCCAGCACCCTATATAAAATAAGCTGTGCTGCCGTACAGTAGGGTACAGTTTTGGACTGGGCACAGCATGGTATACCAAGGCACCGTGGGGACCTTGTGGGTGTTCTGGATAAAGTGGGGTACAGCGGGGTGATGTGATATAGTGGGGGTGCTGGACAGTGTGGGGCATGGAGCTTGCTGGTGCATAGTGCCATTTGTGGGGCACAGCACCTGATGTATGTTGGTATAGCAGGGTGTTTTGAGGTACAGTGGGGGTGCTCAGTAAAGTGAGGTTCAGAAATATAGTGGGATATGCTCAGATACACCAGCCATTAGCACTGGGTTGGCCGCTACTTGCCTGACTTGCTGTGAGGTCCAGGGTGGACCCCGTCATGGCCCTCCACCAAGCCCCAACAGTGCCTTGTTCCAGGCAAGATAACCAGACCCTTGGAGCCTACAGGAACTCTGTGACCCAGATCCTTCCCCCAGCCCATGAATAGGACATATGACAAGGCTGTTGTGCACGTGGGGTCTGCACTCACTCATCAGGCTTTAGGGGATGCTGATTGGTTTTTATAAATCTATTTGTATTGCTTTTGTTTTGTTTTGTCTTTTTGGTGTGTGTCAGTCAGGGTATGCATATACCACAGCATGCATGTGAAGGGCGGTGGATGTCTTGGAGTGGTCAGTTCTTTTTCTACCACATGGAACCTGAGATCAAACTCAGGTCCCTGGGCTTGGTGTCAAATGCCATCACCCACTAACTCATCTCACTCTCCTGATAGTGACCATTTCAAACTCTTTGGGGGCTGTTGGAATAGTCAACCTCAGCCAAGCGATGACGTCAAACTCTCCAGCTGTCTTGACGGAGCCAGGGCCTGATCAGGGGGAAAAGCTGTCCCTGGGCTTGGTGCCCCTTCCCCAGGAGTCAGTAACAGCGAGGGGGAAAGGGTAGACACAGAACTCTAGGCTGGTGTTTGTCTCCTTTGCCGACAGAGAGGCAGCAGCCTTCTCCATCCCCCGCAGGATCTTTCCAGACAACAGGACATGCCTGCAGGGCACACTGTCCCTCTGCCCTTCTGGGTTGTGGCCCTACACTGTGATATGGTCCCAAGGGCTGTGTCATTCCACCCTGGGGGTGTTGCAGCCTGCTGAGGAGGCTGTACTGGTAGGAGTCACGTGTCCATGGAGCCCTGTGTCCATCAGAGTGAGCCTTGAGCCATACAAGGGCTTATCATTGCCCGGTTCACAGAGGTAAATGCTGCTAGCTGGCCACGCCTGCTACAGAAGTCTGTCTCCTGCTTCATCTCCTTCTGAACGAAATGGGTCTGAAGGACCACATCTGAAGCTCAGGGGCTGAGAACAGCGGCTGGTCTTCCCTTAGCCATACTGTTATTCCCAGTGAACGTGTGGCTCTTCCTGGGTGAGGCATTGAGGCATCAGTGGGTAGTCAGGCACTCACTCTGTATTTACGCTGGGTCATCTTAGGACTTCAGGGAATGTAGGTGTGACTCCACCTCAGAGGCTGGGCTGTGTGCGGTACCATGGGAGGTGGAGGATGGAGGTCAGAGGACTGATGGCTGGGGAGGGGCGGCTCACAGATGACTGCTTCCTGCTGGCCCTTCCAACCACTGCCCAGATTATGATGCTTACAGGCCTCAGAATACAAACCCCAGAGGCCACCCGACATAATGGCGTCGAGCTCCTGTCCAGGAGCTGTTACTTTCACTACAATTTGAGCACCCAGTGCCTGAGGCGCCGTGATCTCCTTGGGGCCTGGAGGGTTCTGGCTGCTGAGCAGATGCTACACCAGTGGCTTCAGGTGTGCAAGAGGAAGGCTTTGGGGGAGGACCCCTGGCTGCTTTCGACACAGATCCTGATGGTCCAAAGTAGGGACAGTGTCCCTCCCAAGTTCCTCTCGGCTCCTGTGGTTTGGAAGAACCCAGTTGGGCTTGGGGCTCTGGTCCTGGCTTGAGGCTCCAGCTCCTGCCTTGGGCCTGAGCCTCATGGCCCCAAGCCCCAGCCTCCTCTCCTCCCTCAGGGTCCAGGTGGAGTTCTATGTCAATGAGAACACCTTCAAAGAGCGGCTCAAGCTGTTCTTCATCAAAAACCAAAGATCCAGTGAGTCGGGGGCCTGGAGTGCTCGGGGTGGAGAGGGATGGGCAGGGGTTTGGGGTCCAAGGAGATGTCCCATCTATATGGGCAAAGGGAAAAGGTCACCTTGCCTTCACATCCCCAGGGAAGCTCAACCTGTTGAGACAGCACTCGCCTCCATGCTGGACGCTGAGGTGAAGCTGGCTAGGCTGTCCATAGGAGCCTGCTAAGTCACCTCCCCATGTGTCAATCCAGCCCCCACCCTAGGGACCCCAATCTCCATGTTTTCCTTATATTCCTCCCCAAACTTTAAGCTTGGCTACTCTGGACCCACCTGGGATGCAAGAAGGGGCTCAGAGGTAAGGCTGTGGCCCCAAGTCCCACAGATCTGTTCCCATGAGTGACGTGGCCTTAGGAAATCCCCTGTCCCCCAGCCCCTGCACTGGAAGCCTCGGAGCTTTATCTAGACAGTGGTCAGAGGGGTCTGGTGAGGGGAGGCTGGTGCAGCTATGTCTGACCTCTGCATCAGGAATAAAAGTGTGAGACGGAGGTCTATGCGGGTCCACTCTAGGAGGGAGCTGTTGAGAGACCCCAGCAGAGTGGGTGGGGTCTGCTCCTTGATGCCCCTGCCCTGATGTCACCCTCCCCACAGGCCTGAGGATCCGGCTGTTCAACTTCTCTCTCAAGCTCCTCACCTGCCTGCTGTATATCGTTCGTGTCCTGCTCGACAACCCAGACCAGGGCATCGGATGGTGGGTGACCTGTGGGGCTGGTGCCAGGGTCCCCGGGGCTGAGCCTTTCCACTGTGCCCCGCTGGCATTACAGGCATGTGTATGGGAGACTTTGTAGCCAACACTCCAAAGAGCCTTGAGAGTCTTTCCTTTGCCCACTGTGGCCCTTGTCCCGGAGTCATGCCCAGGGTGGTGACTGGGTTAGCGTGAAGACAGGGCCCCCCCCCCAGGAGACAGAGGCTCCCATGGTGGAGCTGTATATGCAGCCACGGTGTGTATTTCAACCACCTTTGGGAAGAGGTGCCTGCTGGGAAATGTCCCCATGGGAGCCCAGCAGATGAGGCTGGGAATTCCTCCTCCAACGTCTTTTCTGCAACCCTCCCACTACCCTGGCTGCTTTGAGATGTCAGTGCTATTTCCCAGCCCAGATCCTTGCAGGGTGCCATTGCCTTCCCGGAAAGCCTCCGGCTTCTCTATGCCTGCCGATGCCCTGGCATGCTTCTAGCTCATCCCTGGGCTGATCCAGACTGCCAGGGTTATCTTGAACTGTGTCCTGAGGGGGTTGGAAGCTGGGCCCTGGACTACCTGTATGCTTGTCACTCCTACCTCTTACCCTGTCCCCTTTACTCTCTCCATTCTGGTCCAAGGTGGTACCCGTCCCCCAGATCTGAGTTCCTGCATCCATTATCACCCACATCCCTCTGAGGATGCTGGGCCTGGCCCTTCCCTTTGTCAGTTACACCCACTTGGTCCATTTCTTTTGACCTCAGTTGGTCTCTGAGTTGCACACCAGTGGATTGACAAGTGGGCTTAGATGCCACAGGACTCCTTAGTCAGAGCCTGGGTTTGAGTGCCACCGCTGGGCCATCTGTGGACCCTGCCAACATTGAGTCATCTCTTGGGCTACTCAGGGTAGTCTCTTCCTGAACTGCCGAGGTCCTGTGCATCTCCAGGCCGGGAGCCCGGATCCTGGAGCCAGTGTGCGAAGTTTTACTGAAGTCCCTTTTCATCTGTTGCCCACTTTCAGGAACACTGAGGTTCCCAGACCAGAAACCCTCAGGTTCTGTTAAGAACAAACCTGACATCACTGTCCAGGCCAGAGGAGGGAAGAAGCCTCTGTAGTTGTTTGAGAAGAAGTAGATGCTATAACAGACTCTAAACATTCTTTTCTGGGTCCCAAAGGCTTCAGGACTTCGGCTTCCACCTCCCTAGAAGACCCAAGTCTGTTGTATCCGTCACCATCATAAGCAGGGAGAGTGGGTAATGATGGATGGGCACGTGGTGGATACTGTACAGCTGGTGGATGGATGGCAGAAGTAGCCGGGCAGATAGGAGACAGGATTCTGAGTAGATGTTGGATAGGAGGATGGATTGATAATAGATGGATACATGGATTACAGACTAGGTGATGATGGAGAGATGGACACATGGACCACAGACGAGGTAAAGGATGGATAGATGAGTGGCTGCTGATGAAAGATGAATAGATGGATGTCAGATACAAGGATGAGAGAGAGAGAGGGGGGCGGCTGGTTCAGAGACTTCTGTGGGTACTGAGTGCAGCAACCCCAAAAAAGCTCAGGTGAGAAGCAGGTCAGTGCCAGAGGAGAGGGCAGGAGCTGCCCCTTTCTGGGTTCTGTGAGCAGCGAGGTCCCTGTGGTAGTCGACCCTGGTGCTGGAGGTGACCTGGAGCAGAATTAGCACGCTGGCTGTACCCTGACAGCTCTCACCGCTGGTTCCAAGATGCTGGATCTTCAAGTAGCTTGGGGATGAGAGTCATTGATGCATTTCCTTAGGACAGGAACGTTCCTTGCGACTCTCAGGGACTATGCAGGCTTGTTAGGTAGCTCCGGCCTCCAGAGGGTATATGTGTCCACCCTGGGACGTCTGTGGCTGGTCAGGGCTTATCCTTGGAGCTTGTCACCTGCACAGGCAAGAGACCTCTCTTTCTCCAGAGCAGCATCTCACTGTAGGGCCCAGATCTCCAGACAGATGTGTTCTTTATGCCTCTTGATTAGAGCGCCTCCCTACGCAGCCACTGCAGACAGGCAGTCTCCTCAAGCCCTAGAGCATCAGCTCCAGCTGGGACCAATGGCGGCCCTTTGCACTTACCCTGAGCCCATGGCGGCTCTGCAGAGGGTCCTTAGCGCTGGCCCTGGAAGTCTGTGGCTGGGCCACTGCTTTTGTCTCTTCACAGCTGGGGCTGCATGAAGTATAACTACACGTTCAATGGCTCATCCTCCGAGTTCCACTGGTGAGTCTGCCCCTGGCTCCCATCTGTCGGGCCCACTGGGCCAGGGCAGGGGTAGACAGGTCCAATCGGTCCCCTGGGACACGCTCAGCTGCACCCGGCCCAGTGGCTGACGTCAGTGCTGAGGGTATTTACCATCCAAGGGGAGAGATTCGGACCTAAACAACCGTCAGTCCCCCCACATCTGGCCACTGGTCTCTCTCCACCTTGGTGGCATTCTCCTGAAGCCTGAAGAGGAAGCGCCCCGGCAGTTGTGACCCTGTCCAGGCCTCACCTCCCTTCTTTTCCTAGGGCTCCCATCCTGTGGGTGGAGAGGAAGATGGCTCTGTGGGTGATCCAGGTGAGTCCCAACCCACTTCTCCTCCCTGCACAGGGCAGGCTGCTCCTACGGGCTCAGTAAGGAGAGAGCTCAGGTTAAGAGAGCCGAAGTCCCATATTCAGTGAGCAAGGGACTCAGGCTCAGTAAGTGAGCAAGGGACTTAGGCTCAGTAAGGCCTAGCAACTTTAATTTGCCCGGAGACTGCTGAGGGCATACCACTCCTCATCACTTGGCTAGAACCTCTCCTTCCTGCTGAAAGCCCCCCATCCTGCTTGCTTCCTGGGAAGCAGAAGTGGGGGTCAGTAACACAGGCCAGCTTCTGAGGGGTTTTCCCAGCTCTGTCCCAGAGGCCTGAGTCCCCACAGATGCTCGTAGTGCAGGCTGCATCCCTACCCTGGACCCAAGGTGGACTGCCAACTATGCCTCGCCCCTCAATGCCACCTCCACTTCCTAGGGTGGCTTTTGTGGTGCTCTTCAGTTCTCCCCCCCCCACCCCGCCTGTCTGTCCACAGGGTGCCTCAGGAGGGCATGGACTGAGTCTGCTTTGCCCTCTGCCCTAGCTGCCTGCAGGTCTTTCGGAGTCTCTCATAAGTCAGGCCTCGTTCCCAGAGCTGCTCCAAGCCTCTTTGCTTTCTTCATTCAGGTCATCGTGGCCACGATAAGCTTCTTAGAGACCATGCTCCTCATTTACCTTAGCTACAAAGTGAGTTCCTCCCTGTGCCTCCCCTGCCCTGCTTCCCCACCAAGCCCTTTCTCCACAGCACCTCCCCTAATCGCCATGATGCCGCTTCTAATCCTTACCTCTCCGCATTTCCCAAGCTCCCAGCCCCCTCTTCCCCGGTTGCCCTGTGGTCCCGCCCCTGGTCCCACCGCTGCCCCTTGCTGCCTCTGAGGTCCCTCTGGCCCCTCTTCCCTGGCTGCCCTGAGGCCCCACCCCTGCCCCTCGCTGCCTCCGAAGCACCTCTGGCCCTCTTCCCTGGCTGTCCCGAGGCCCCGCCCCTGGCCTCGCCCCCTCCCCTCGCTGGCTCTGAGGTCCCTCTGGCCCCCAGGGCAACATCTGGGAGCAGATCTTTCATGTGACCTTCGTCTTGGAGATGATCAACACGCTGCCCTTCATCATCACGGTGGGTGAGCCCCAGCCCCGAGCTCTGCTCCCCAAGTGCCCCCCTGACCTCTCCCCTACACACCACAGGTCTTCTGGCCACCTCTGCGGAACCTGTTCATCCCCGTGTTTCTCAACTGCTGGCTGGCCAAGCATGCGCTGGAGAACATGATTGTAAGTGAGGGCTGGCCCTTGTCAGCTCCAGAACAGTTTTCCCACGCACTGGCAGGGCCAGGAGGCTGCACGCCATAGTGATGTATTCCAGTCCAGCCTTGGGCTTCCTCTTTCTGTGAAGACAGCTTTGCCAGGGCTGAGGAGAAGGTGGGACAGGGTGTGCAGGTGTGGGCAAGCACAGCCAGAACTGGGTCACAAAACCAGGGCCGGAAGAATGCAGGTTCCAACCCCCCCCACCCCCCACCCCCGCTAGCTTCCGCTGGATTCCCAAGTGTACTGTCTCCTGTAAATGAAAGCCAGGCTTACAGCCATCTCCCTGGTGGCTTGCCTCCTCCTGGCCTGTCCCCTTGTCTCAGACCTGTTCCAGTCGCACGGTGACAACAGTTTTGAAGTCAAAGGTTATCTGCCCCCACGGTGTCATCCTGTGACCAATCTGAGGTCAGGGTGACCAGCACAGGGCAAGATGGAAGTGTGACCAGATCACTGCCTATTATGCGTGAGGGAATGTGTGGGCCCTGCCTTCTGACGGCTGCGTTCTCTGCAGAATGACTTCCACCGTGCCATCCTGCGCACACAGTCAGCCATGTTCAACCAGGTGCTCATCCTCTTCTGCACCCTGCTGTGCCTCGTCTTCACAGGGTGAGTCCCATCAGGTGGCCATGGCTAGCACACTCCTCGGGCAGACCTCAAGCCAAAAGGCCAAGGAGCAGTGACAGATGGTCGCAAAGTGGACTGTAGCTGTGTTTGCAGCTCTGAGGAGAACTGGACCCTTTGGTTGGATGTCCAGCTGAGAATGGAGTCTAGAAGCGGCCAGGGTCTTTTGGAGGGTCACCTAGAATGGGGGGGGGCTTCTGGTCACGTGGGCTGACCTGCCAGCCTCCTGTATCTGCCTGTGGAGTGGCTCTGCTCCACGCCCGCATCCTTCAGGCAAGGGCTAGTGGTTGCAGGGCCTGGAGGACAGGCTGGCAGGGCTTGGGTTAGGAGCAGCTGCTGCTGTTTGTGGCAGCCCCACCCCATCACTGCTGCAGCCACACCCCTTTGCTCCTGAAGGACGGCCTCTCACCCTTGCAGCCCCGCCCCCTTACTGCTGATTAGAAGCTTTCCCAGGCTCAGACTTAAACTCAGTGCCCAGGATGGGGAGCAAGGTCCACTAGTGGGTGGTGTGCATCTGGGCCCAGCTCCACACCTTCATTCAGTATCCCAGTGTCCAGGGGCGCATCACTTAGGTTCTAGGTAACAGGGTCCTCAGGACTGATCTAACCTTGCGCCTTTAGGAGGAGGGAAGGTGGGAAGACCCTGTTCCCTTATCCACAGCAGCCAACTCAGGCAGCCGCACTCCACACTGCAGCCCAGTCTCTTACCTTTCACCTTCCTCCATCCATGCCTGCAGCCTGTGTCTCTCGCTGCTGCCGCCTTCCCTCTGCTGCAACCCCTGCCCCTAAGTGCTGCAGTATTCTTCAGTGCTGCAGCCCCCCCACTGTTGCAGCCTCCCCCACTGCATCACCCCTCCCCCCCACTTCTGCAGCCTCCCCCACTGCTGCACCCTCTCCCCCACTCCTGTACCCCTCTCCCCCCACTGCTGCAGCCCCTCCCCCCACCGCTGCACCTCTCCCCCACTGTTGCAGCACTGCTGCACCCTCTTCGCCCACTCCTGCACCCCATTCCCCCCACTGCTGCAGCCCTCTCCCCCACTGCTGCAGCCCCTCTCCCCACTGCTGCAGTCTCCCCCACTGCTGCAGCTTCCCCCACTGCTGTGCCCCTCCTTCCACTGCTGCACCCCTCCTCCCACTGCTGCACCCCCTCCCCTCACTGCTGCAGCATCCCCACTGCTGCACCCCTCCCCCATTCCTGTACCCCTCTCCCCCACTTCTGTATCCCTCTTCCCCCACTGCTGCACCCTCTCCTCCCACTCCTGCACCCCTCTCCCCCACTGCTGCAGCCCCACTCTTTGGGTTTCCAGGACCTGTGGGATCCAGCACCTGGAGCGGGCAGGCGGGAACTTGAACCTGCTGACCTCCTTCTACTTCTGCATCGTCACTTTCTCAACTGTGGGCTTCGGTGATGTGACACCCAAGATCTGGCCCTCCCAGCTCCTGGTGGTCATCCTGATCTGTGTGACCCTTGTGGTTCTCCCCCTGCAGGTGAGTCGTCAGCACAGGGACCGCCAGGAGGCACTCTGAGGAGTGGCAAAATGGCAGGAGGGATCCGTGGGGGTCCTACACACGCATTGGAAGGCCACTGGGGCCAGAGAAGGCGGTCCCTGTTTGCTGGTCACTGCAGTTGTCCCTTGGTGAACAGTGAGGTGCTGTTCTGCCCAGGAGCAGCCAAGGCCCATGGGCTTTCCTTCTGGAGGGTCATAGGTGCCCACAAGACCCCTTGAAGAGCCTGTGCAGAGACAGGTTGTGGGGGTGAACCTCACCCTATTTCCCAACCACAGCCAAGCAACTTTTAGGCCCACAAGGGGCAACTTGCAACCATTGCTGCCTTAAGCTCTGCCCTTGGGCCAGTCCCATCTCTGGCCTTACAGCACTGGGCCCCAAGCCCAGCAGGCACCCCCCTACTTCTCCCAGAAAGAGCTGCCTGCCTCCCCACTGCCCCCGTCCAGAGGAAGCTGCACTGAAAGCCTGGGGTGTGCTAGTCCTGTCCTCTCACCCATCGCTGACCTTCCAGGTGTTTCTCCCCCACCCATTAGCTTCTCTGTGTCCGGCAGCCAGCCCTGGAGCTCTGTTTCTCCTAGCTGCTGATCTCTGGGACCTTGGTCCGAGCCTTGTTCAAGGGCTCTGCCCTTCCCCAGCCAGTCCAGGTTTTAATGAGGTCTAATCCACCAGACTTTCCCTTCACATTTTTTCCTGTCTTGCCTAAAAGGACTGGTCCCGCCCTCAGTCACAACCCTCTTTTTCTTGCAGAATTTAAAGTTAGCTTTTCACACAGAGGGCCAATCCCACTCAGAAGGGAGTGTGCACCGGTAGGATGGGGGTGGGCCCACCTCAGCCTTCCAACAGCACTTCTATTCCAGGGGCTCTGCATAGAATACTCTGGATGGTTGTCTCCAACCCTCCCCCTCTGGTTCAGAGCTTCCCAGTCCTTGCTGCTCTGTGTAAGAGTTCTAACATACAGGCCAGGCTCTCGTAGTACCCACCTGTAATCTCAGCTTCAGAGGTTCAAGACCAGCTCCCCACGTGAGAATTTCTATGAGAACTGTATTGACACAGGTGTCAAGGACCAGGTTCTGTCTTACTAGCTTTTTAGCATTTTCTAGCAAGTCTCTGACATTCCCTGGGCTTTACCAAATCTGTGTAGGCCAGGCTGGCCTCAAACTCACAGAGATCCTCCTGCCTCTGCCTCTGCCTCTGCCTCTGCCTCTGCCTCTGCCTCTGCCTTTGCCTCTGCCTCTGCCTCTGCCTCTGCCTCTGCCTCTGCCTCAGGAGTGCTAGGATTAATGGCACATACCATGACACCTAGCTCTGGAACCTTCTTAAGCTTTTATTGTAGTTTTATCCAGGGTGCAGAGCTCTTGTTCTGTTTCCTCGGGCCACATTGTATTTTTGTCCCATGCAGACACAGCGTTCCTGCTTCTGAGCACTGCTAATGGCAGTGTGTGGGGATACATAGATCTAGCAAGCCATGCTGGTCACTGGTCAGCTTCCATGCAGTACCCTTGAAGAGGGGCAGTGCCACACTTCCTCTCCGGTCCTGATCTCCCTGTGACAGCCTGCTGAGCTGGGTAGATACCCTTCCTCTGCTTAAAGACCTTCTTTCTCATCCCAGTTTGCTGAGACCAGAAATTTTTTAAATTAAATACTTATCAGTCCAGTTGAGTATTTTCTCCTTAAATTGTTAGGGTCATACGTCTTATATACACAGATGGTGCTTTTTTGTTTTTTGTTTTGTTGCTTGTTTGCTTTGTTTTTTTCAAGACAAGTTCTCTCTGTGTAGACCAGGCTACCTTCAATTCACAGTGATCCACCTGTGTCTGCCTCCCAAGTGCTGGGATTAAAGGTGTGCACCACCACACCTGGCTTGGTATTTTTTTTTTTTTAAACACATTTAAAAATGTATACAATTGTCTAAATACCCATCCTTGAATTCCTGGGAGAAATACAACCTATGATATTTTTACAGTGTTATGCTGGAGTCTGCTGAATTTTGTTGGGTTCTTTTAGTTAACCTTGTATCTGAGCTGGAACTGTGCTTCGTTCATGTGTATCACACCCAACATGGCTCTGCTTTGGCCCTTCTGTGCCTCAGAGTCTCTGGGTGTCTTCCTGGACTGCTGAAAGGTGGCCACATACCATGGACTTAGGAGCAGACACAAGTCCTCCACAGATGTGGAGGCCACAGGTCCAGACTCTGGTGCTGTGGTTCTCAGGGTCTACAGGCATGCTGTTGGCCCTGCCCCAGCTCCCGGCCCTCTGCTGCTCTTGGCCTACAGACTGTCATTCCAGACTACCTGCCTGAATATGACGGTTCCTCTGTCGCTCACCCTCTCTTCCTCCTACCCCCTTTTCCTTCCTTCTAGCTGCGCTTGGCACCCTCCAGCTTTTTCAGTGTGGGCTTTGATGGTTTGACACCCAGGATTTAGCTGTCATGGCTCCTGGTGGTCATCCTGATGAAGCATCAGGTTCTGGACATAAAGGCCACATCCTGATCTCTACAGCCCACCCCACACACTCACTTTCTTTTCCCAAATGAAGTCACATTCCTAGGCCGCCTTCACTCGTTAATGGTCCTGCCCTCACTGTGCTGCCCTACCCCCTCTGCAGAGCTCCATCCTGGCTTCTCATCTCTCGGCTTTTCCAGCTTGTCCACGATACCCTGACCTAGCAGAAGCTGAAGACAGTGCCAGGGATGGGTCCACAGACAGGCGGCCCCAACCCAGCCATCTGAGTCTCAGCCCTCATTTTCTATCAGGACTCTCTCTCTCTCTGGATACCCCAGTCCCTTTCCCAAGCAAGGATAAGCCCCTGTCCCGGTAGCCCCAGAGTCACTTGGAAATGAAGTAGGACTAAACCTCTTTTTTTTTTTTTTTTGCCTTCTCGGAGGCTCTGGATTGGTGCCCCGACCCTGAGCTCATTCTCCTCCATGGGGCCCAGGGGGCGAGTGTTTGAGACTCAGCGTCTGCACGTTCAGGCAGCAGGTGTTCCGGGGGCCAGGTCAGTTGGGGGCCAGGAAGCTGCAGTGGGGCTTGTACTTTGAGGGCCTTGGGGTGCTCAAGGCCCAGTATCTGGTAGTCGCCGCGGTCCTGGTGGCCTCCTGACCAGCTCCTCTACCTTGTACACATCTCCATGTGACCTCAGTGGCTCCTGCAAGGACCCCATGGATATTGGATTTCGGAGTCACCATAACGCAAGATGGCCTCAGGTCAATAAGTTACACCGCCCCTGCCCCAGTCTGCTTCCATCTCAAGACTCTGAGCAGACAGTGACATTAGGAGTCGTTGTCAACCCTCATTAGTTCTCTTGCCCCTGACCAAAGCCCTGCAAAACAGGCACTGTCCATACACTTTTCAAGTGAGGAAACTGAGGCCTGAGAGAGGTTGGAAGCCAGCCAGGTGTCCAGCCGCTGTACCCCATCCTGGACCACCTGCAGAGGGTTCCTGTGTTCCCCAGCCCTAAGGTCTTGAAGACAACACACACACACACACACACACACACACACACACACACACACACACACACACACACACACACACACACATCCCAGCCACAGGTCTCCTCATGAAGATGCTTGGAAGTGAGACAAGGATTACATCACCCATGAGAGTGGACACAGCAGTCAGGGCCCACTGCCACAGTCCATCCGAAATGGGCTAAGGCCATATATGGTCGAGATGCTCAAGATGGAACAGACAGCGGACACCTGGCCTCAGAGCCACACGCAGTGTGAGGCCGTGGGCAGAGCCAGCACTGCGCGGCTCACAAGGCCCAGGCAGACCTGGCAGTCCTCACCACAGCTCTTCCCACCCAGCCCAGGGAGACGCCCCCTGGCAAGGACCGCACACAGAGCTTCCACTTCAAGAACCTGATGATAGAGAGGCATCCCTAACTCCAAATGCTGAGGGTTTCCTGATACCATCAGGAAAGCTGATAGGAGCAGCTAAGACTGCAGGTCTAGCGTCCACTACTGTCTATGCGCTTCTGAAGCCACGAGCTGGACTTCCCAGGACCTGTGTCACACACCGTCTCCTGGTCCTGCTCTGGTCACTCCTGCATCCCGCCGGGCGGGCAGGCAGGCAGGCCTGCTTTACTCTCTGTGCGCGGTCCCCCCCACCCCCGCACTTCCACCTAGGACAGCCCCATGCCACTGTTGCTCCCCCAGCCGGCCCCACCCTGTGTCCCCCACCAGATGTCCGTGCTTACCTCTCCCTCTCCACAGTTTGAAGAGCTTGTCTACCTTTGGATGGAGCGACAGAAGTCCGGGGGCAACTACAGCCGCCACCGAGCACAGACAGAGAAGCATGTGGTCCTGTGTGTGAGCTCCCTCAAGATTGACCTCCTCATGGACTTCCTGAATGAGTTCTATGCCCACCCCCGGCTCCAGGTAAGGCTGTGGGCACCCCCTGGGGAGCCTCAGATTTCTTCCAGGCTCCCAGAGCAGTCACCTCCCCACAGCCCCCAAGCCCCAACTCCCCCTCTGGCACAGAACTAACACCACATGCTTGGACAAGGCTCCCGAGCACTCTAGACCCTGGCTATCATATCCAGTGTGTGTGTTGGCTTGGGCTCTGTGGTGGTCCAGTGAGGTGCTAGGAATGACAGCACCCAGGGAACAGTACAGGCTGGGGGACCGGAGCCTGCGCAGAGGCACTGACATACAGTCTTGCCAGCAGGACTACTATGTGGTCATCTTGTGTCCCTCCGAAATGGATGTCCAGGTGCGAAGGGTACTGCAGATTCCCCTGTGGTCCCAGCGGGTCATCTACCTCCAGGGCTCTGCCCTCAAGGACCAAGACCTCATGCGAGCCAAGTGAGTGCCGGCCAGGACAGCACAGCCAGACCTAGGCCTGAGGCTGCCTGGAGTTCCCAGGTACAGGTTGGGCCATGACAGGCAAGGCTGCCTGAGGCAGACAGGGGTCCCATGTGGAGGCAGGGCCAGGGTGGGTGAAACGTCAGGGTCTAGACCCAGGTGAGTGGGACCCTAGGACCCAGCTCCATCCCTTCATGCTGGGCTCTGCTGGGCAGCCTAACAGACACACCTGGCCAAGCTGTGGTCTCGCCTCAGCTGTGAGTCTTGCCTTGGGGTACTTTTCCCTCTGCTGCTCTGAGTCTCTGGCTTCTCTCTGTCAGGTTTTAGAGAGCTTAAAATAGACCAGGGGTGGGAAAAAACGGCTGCCGAGAGAGTCAGTGGTGAAGACACAAGGGCTGAGGGTGGCTCTTGATCTAAAGACAAGTTGACAGAGTGACTTGAGGTGACAAGAGCATGCTGCTAACATGTAGCTAGAATGTGCGACTGCACCATCTGGGATTCTTTCCCCCAAGCCTGTCATGGCACAGTTTCATTCCAGAAGGTTCCTGTATCCTTTGTGGTGTGGTGCAGGTGATGCAGGGCCAAGGACAAGAAGGATGGCGGCTGCCCTTCTTGCCGGGGCTCCCATGCATGCAGCCTCTCTTGGAGTCCTGCCCAGTCCACATGAGTCTTCATGTGCCTGTGTCTGGCTCTGGGCTGGCAGGCAGGAGAAAGGAAGTGCAGGTGCCAGTGTGAGGTGGTCTGAGGCTTCACTACCTCGCTTCTGGGGTAAAAGTTTCTCACACTGGCCCTCAGCGGGGCCGAGCTGTTCCTGTAGCCAGTCTGCTAGGAATCTGGAAGGAGCTAGGCGTGATCACCCAAGTCCAGGCTGCTGACGAGGGGACAGGTTCTATGTTTCATACAGGGTTGATGGGAGCCCAGGAGATGGGCCCCAGATGCTAGACAGTATCCCCATGTAAGGTCAGCTGCCCTAGGGCCTAGGTCATCAGCACCAGTGAGACAAGAAGATCCATTCTTTCTGACCCTAAGCCGGAGTGTGGGGCAGAGTGTGGCTCAGAGACCCCTCGGGCACTGGCATTACACAACTTGGAAATCCTGAGTGCCTTCCAGGGCAGGCTTGGCTCATGAGCTTTGCTCAGCATCTGAGCTTGGACTCTGTTGCGGGGGGTGGGGGGGGTGGGGGCTCCTGGCGTCCTGACCTGCTCAGAATGTGCTGGAAGGCCCGGGAGTGTGCTGTGGGACGTGATGCTAGCACGTGCTGGGCCGGGCGCCAGCTGTCTTGTCAAGGTCCTTGCTCGGCTTGGCTATCCTTCGGGCCTCTCTGGGCCTCCTGGGGAGGCCGTCTGGGTCCTTAGCCTCACTGAGCAGCCGCTGTTCTGCAGGATGGACAACGGGGAGGCCTGCTTTATCCTCAGCAGCAGGAATGAGGTGGACCGCACAGCCGCGGTGAGTCTCAGCAGACCCCCCCCCCCAGCCTGCCCTGCCTGCCCCCCTTAGCAGGAGGCCCTCCAACAGCAACCACAAACTCCCCCCCCGCAACCCCAGGACCATCAGACCATCCTTCGAGCCTGGGCTGTGAAAGACTTTGCCCCCAACTGTCCCCTCTACGTCCAGATCCTCAAGCCCGAAAACAAGTTTCACGTCAAATTTGCTGGTGTGTTTGGGGCCCCGTGGCGTCCTGGGTGTGCAGGCTGCGAGGTGGTGGAGGGTGGGAACGGTGTATCCCCTCATAGGCTCAAGGAGAGTTCCCCCTTGGTACGACATTCCCTCTAGATCTCGGCTTCAGGGCATGGGGAGAACCAGGAGGCAGCCTTGGCAGGTGATCTAGCCTCCACCTGGGGCCACAGTCTGAGGCCAGGAGCCAGGGGTGGTATATGGGGAGCAGAATCTCTATGGACAGGGGCCATGGTGCACATCTAGGGGTCAAGTGAACAGGGCCCATGATGGGCACCTGAGGGACAGGTAAGGGCCCGTCTGAGTAGAGCAGGGGTGATCCCAGGAATGCAGATGCTCCTTTGGGCCTCAAAGGGCAGCTTACAGAGGTCCTGTACTAATGCTGAGCAGGAGCAGGCTGTTCAGGATGGACTTCGAGGGGACACTAGGCTGGAGTGTCTTCATATATGTAGAAAGATATGGGTGCTGTGGGGGGGGGGGAACCACAGATAGCAGGGGTGGTGGGCCCTGACCCTGCAGTTCCCACAGACCATGTGGTATGCGAGGAGGAGTGCAAGTACGCCATGCTGGCCCTGAACTGCATCTGCCCGGCCACCTCCACCCTCATCACCCTGCTGGTGCACACGTCCCGTGGCCAGTGAGTGCCCTGTGCCAGACCGACTACCACGCCCTGGCCGTCCCGATCAACCCCACAAGGCAGGGCGGGCTCCCTGGAGGAGGAGGGCATGCAGTGGGCAGAGGTCTGGCACAGGAAGGGGGTCCAGGGAGATGCAGGGTGCATTTAACCAGTTGGGTAGGAGGGGCGGCCCTGGCTGAGGGTGACAGCCCCCTTGCACCGCTCCTCCGGTAGGGAAGGACAGGAGTCTCCAGAGCAGTGGCAGCGCATGTACGGGCGCTGCTCAGGCAATGAAGTGTACCACATCCGCATGGGTGACAGCAAGTTCTTCCGGGAGTACGAGGGCAAGAGCTTCACCTACGCAGCCTTCCATGCACACAAGAAGTACGTGGGGCTGAACACAGAGTTGAGCCAGGGTCAGGCCAGCGTAGGGGGAAGGGGGACTCTGAGGGCTCAGCTAAGGACAGGAGAGCCTGGCTTTGCCCACATGGTGAGGATGGCCAAGTCAGGGCATCCCAGGCCGGGGGTTTGTGTAAGAGCCCGCCACGGTCATTCTCCTCCAAAGCGTCCCCAACATCCAAGGTGAGGGGCTTGTCCAAGAGGTCCAGGTGGGGCCCCTGGGGAGGGGACTGAGTAGTCGGTCAGGCGGTCAGCCTGAGCAAGCCACAGGGTGCCAGGAGTGGCCCCCGTCTGCTCAGGTATGGCGTGTGCCTCATTGGGCTGAAGAGGGAGGAAAACAAGAGCATCTTGCTGAACCCGGGGCCTCGACACATCCTGGCCGCCTCCGACACCTGCTTCTACATCAACATCACCAAGGAGGAGAACTCAGCCTTCATCTTCAAGCAGGAGGAGAAGCAGAAGAGGCGGGGTCTCTCGGGGCAGGCACTTTACGAGGGGCCCTCCAGGCTTCCAGTGCATAGCATCATCGCCTCTGTGGGTGAGCTGGTGCCGCAAGCGGGTGGTGGATGGGTGGCCTCCGAGGGTGCCACTGGGCAGGAGACCCCTGAGGCTCAGCTCTTCCTTGGACGGTCGTAAGCCTCTCTGGGCCTCAGGTTTTGGGTCTGTCCAGTTGGGGTACCTGCATCTATTCTAGTTTTGGCGAGCATCAGTTACCTGGGTAACTAAGAGCCGGTGGGGTACTGTGGTAGCTGTGCTGAGGCCCCTGGAGGTCTGTCATTGCAGGGCATCCGTTGGAGAGAGGTAGGCTCTGGCCTCCACTGGGTGTGACTGTCTGAGGTTATTAACAGTTCAGCTTCAGAGCTTTCCCCTGGGATGGCCGCCTTCCCAGAACTGGTTCAAGTGACAGGGTTGGGCTAAGACTCAGAAGGTGACGCCTGTGGCATGTGTCCCCTGCCAGTCCTCCAGGGCAATGACCTTCCCGTGTGGTGCTAGGCCCAGGCTGTGATCCACAAAGCCAGTTGACACCAATAAGCACCCATTATATGCCCGGTCTAAGTGGTCTCTAGGGACCACGTACTTTGACTCTGCTACACATTCTCAGTGACATGTGACATGTGCCAGCAGCTCTCAGACTGAAGTTGCCACTCCTGCCGCAGCAGCTTACCCGAGTGGTCAGACCTGAGGAAGAGTTTGGGGTTGGGGTTGCTGCTGCCCAGGCCAACCTCTATGCATCACCTGCTATTTGCTGACCCTCATGCCTTCTAGGGAGACAGTGACTCCGCCCACCCCTCAGTTCTGGCCCACAGAGGCTACAAGCTGCATCCTTGAGCCAACCGCCAACCCAAACATAGTAGCCCTGGACTGAAGTGCGAGCAACAGAGACCGGCAGTAGCAAAATGGTCTCGCTGCTCCTGTACGGCCACACTCCCTAGCCCTGTCCTTAAAGCAGATCAACCAGTTTCCCATGAGGCCCAAGGGCTCCCACCCTGAGGAGGTCAGCATCAGACACAGCAACCAGTGTGGATGGGGGTCCATGGGGTCTGTTCAGCATTACCACCCCTGGTATGTGTGGGGTGTTCCTTGTCCTGAAGAGGAAACAGGCTCAGGGACATGGCACACAACTGGGCGTGGGGTGGGAAGGGCTGCTGGTCAGGTTTAACCCCTCTGTCCAGGGACAGTGGCCATGGACCTGCAGAACACAGATTGCCGGCCCTCCCAGGGTGGTGGCGGTGGGGGCGGCGGCAAGCTGACTCTGCCCACGGAGAATGGCTCCGGTAGCCGGCGCCCCAGCATTGCACCTGTTCTGGAGTTGGCTGACAGCTCAGCCCTGTTGCCCTGCGACCTACTGAGCGACCAGTCAGAAGATGAGGTGACGCCCTCAGACGACGAGGGGCTCTCTGTGGTTGAGTGAGTGCTGAGTGGAGCTCAGCTTTCCGTGGGAGGGGCAGGTCCCCCCACCCAGTGCTGGCTATGCCCCATCCATGGCAATCCATGGTCCCAGCACACAGGGAGTCAGAGCAGTGGTCCTCTACCTCACCCCAAGCCTAATCCTGGGAAACACTCGAGAGCATTCTGACCAGTGTGCTAGGCTGGAGTCAGGGTAATGGGGCTCACAGACCTCACATAAGCAGGGTGGGTGGCAGCAACCCTGTACCTGCTGGGCCACTGAGCTGTCTGCCCCCAGTTACTGCACCAGTTGGCGTAGAGCCAGGCAGTGACCCACACACATTCCTGAGCTCATCTCCCCGCTGGTCAGCTCCTCTGGGCACTGTGGGCATGACCTACCTCACTTCAGGTGGGTGTTCTTGGGGTCAGGGTCTGTACGGTCACCAGCAGGTGATTTGGTAAGGCCTTGTCTGGAACCAGCCTACCCAAAGTAGCCATCCTGGCTGGGGGGTCCGAGGCCAAATCTTCCCATTTGAGACCAAGAGGGACCTTAGTCCTCAACAGTTTAGCTACTTTGACTTCCATCAAGAGCATCCTCCTGTTGGAGCTGCTTTAAAGTTGAAGGGTCATTGGTGGGTCTCCCAGACCCTGCAAGCAGAAAGTACATGGGTTCCTGTGACTGTGTCCCTTAAGGCACGTGGAAACAGAGCTAAAGGGTTGTGGCTGGTGCTTGGTGTTAAAGCATGGCATGTTGTGTATTGGGCACTGGAGGCTGGGGAGGAGGGAAGGCAGCCCTCTGAGAGGCTAGTCTGGCCCACTGGAAGCTCAGGCCCTGGTACCCATCTTATCACCTCAGGTACCATGGGCATCACTCAGGGGACTGGTGATTACAGCCCTGGTGTTCTCCTCGGCTTCCAGGCTCCAAAAAGAGTGGAGGGAGGGAGGGAGGGAGGGAAGGTAGGAAGGCAGGAGGGAGGGAGGAAGGGGAGGAAGGAGGGAGGGAAAGAGAACATGGAGGTGGGTTGTTATTGCTTGTGTATACATGTGTTTGTGTACATGTACATGTGTGCAAATGTGTGTGCAGGCGTGCATGCATGCACGTATCTGTTCCTGTGTTTTCTTCCACGTGTATGTGTGTAAATGTCTGCACTGAGTATACTGTGTGTGGAATTTTTCTCCAGTGAGATAAGGCTACGCTCCTGCCCCCTCTCTGAGTATCTGATGGCTGACTGTTGGGGGAGATGCTCCCAGCTCTGCTCCTGGGGGAGCAGTAATAAGTAGCCCCTCTGCACGCCACCTGAGCTACTGTAGGGCCTTGGTGAGGGCCAAGCAGGCCTGTCCCAGCCCTAGCCTGGGAAGCAGGGAACTCAGGTCCCTGAGGTCATGTGGCTGTCCCAGGCAGAGGTAGCGTTCAGGAGCTGGGAGACAGTAAGCCATCTGTGCTAGTGCCAGGTGACTCCGTGAATACCCCAGGTAAAGGGCAGCTTTAAGGGAGCCAGGCCACCGTACCATGGTGCCATGCTGTGGTCCCTGTCTCCTCCCAGGTACGTGAAGGGCTACCCCCCCAACTCACCCTACATTGGCAGCTCCCCGACCTTATGCCACCTCCTGCCTGTGAAAGCCCCGTTCTGCTGCCTGCGGCTGGACAAGGTAAGGCTGAGCCTCCACAGCTGCCCCTGGACCCTCCTGTGGCATTGTGCTTTGGTCGTGCTGTAGAACAGTGCAGGAGACCCTTCCCTGCCTGACTCCACCTGTAAGGTCAGGACCATCGTGTCCCTCGCCCTCAAACACCTGTTTCCAGACCGCGAGGACTATCTCCTTATATCGCCCCATTGCCAGAGTCAGGCAGAGCCAGGGTCCGCTCTCAGGTGGCACCCCAGGCTCCAAAGGTCTTTGTCATTGTTTAAGGCAGTGCATGCCTGTCATTCCTCCCTCTGTCTTCTTTGAGATCCCTTCTTGGCCTTTGAAGAACTTGGACTTATGGTACGGTGTGATAACACACACACACACACACACACACACACACACACACACACACACACCCTGTGCACACATGATTGGCCTCCTGTATTTCTGTAGCTAAGTGCCCCATTGGCTGGCCTCCACCAAGCTTTGTGGGGGCGCTGACTTTTGTGGCCGCCGCAGGTTGTGTCCTGGTGGCCGGTGGCCCCATGGCTCCCATGTGCCACGCGTTGCACGGCCCTGTTGTTGTTGGCCCACCAGCTTCTCCCAACAGCCAGGGTGGTGCCCAGCCTGGGTTCCCCCACATCCCCAGGGCTGCAAGCACAACAGCTACGAGGACGCCAAAGCCTACGGGTTCAAGAACAAGCTAATTATCGTGTCTGCTGAGACAGCGGGCAACGGGCTCTACAACTTCATCGTGCCTCTGCGCGCCTACTACCGGTCCCGCCGGGAGCTCAACCCCATCGTGCTTCTGCTTGACAACAAGTAAGGCAGTGTCAGTCCTTGTGGTGCGTGCGTGTGTGTGTGTGTGTGTGTGTGTGTGTGCGCGCGCGCGCGCGCGCGCGTGTCTGTGTGTGCATGTGTCTGCACATGTGTGCATGTGTATGCACCCATGCGTGCATGCACCCGCATGTGTGTGTGTATTTGTGTGTGTGTGCACGCATGCGTGTGTGTGTGTGTGTGTGTGTGTGTGTGTGTGTGCGTGTGTACATGAGAGGGGGGTGCTGGTTGTTCCCCTGCTGTCTTCTGCGCTCATACCTCCCTTGTCTGGGTGGCCTTAGCAGCTCCTTCCTCTAGTTTCCTATACCTTCTTTACCTCATGTCACCATAACTGAGAGTCCCAGGTGGCAGGACCACTGGGATTCCCCAAACCACAGCGCCTTTCAGTCCAAGGACCCCAGAAGCCTGGCAGCCGGAGCCCAAGGTCCGTTCTTGGCTGTATAACCTCAGCACAGACACTTTGGCCTTAGACCCCTCTCAGTCCTATGATTTGGGGGCCCCAACAGTACGGGGAGGTTAAACCACTGAGTTGGTGGCACCTCCAGGTCCTACTGTCCCCACAGGCCTGACCACCACTTCCTGGAGGCCATCTGCTGTTTCCCCATGGTCTACTACATGGAGGGCTCCGTGGACAAGTAAGATGAGAACAGCCGTGGCCAGGGGAGCCTGCTGTCCCTCTGCCATCCTCCCCTGAGCTCCTCAAATGAGTAGTGTGCCCCAAGCTAGAGAGAAGGGGGGGTTGAGAGGGGACTGGGGGTGATGCTGTGGCCATTCTCCTCCTTGCCCTGAGTAGCCTCGACAGCCTGCTGCAGTGTGGCATCATCTATGCTGACAATCTGGTGGTGGTGGACAAGGAGAGCACCATGAGTGCCGAAGAGGACTACATGGCAGACGCCAAGACCATTGTCAATGTGCAGACCATGTTCCGGTGAGTACCCGACCCATGGGGGTGGCCTCATGTGAGGTCTCCGCAGAAATGGATACAGAGCCACCATGAGAGCCCCAACCACAGGACCCACCGGAATCCACAGCCCTGACCCCACAGCTGTGACTGTGGGACCCATCAGTGTCCACAGACCTCACCCCAGGACCCTCAGCCCTGAGTGGAGGGCGACTCTCCCAATTGTCCCTCCCCCAGGCTTTTCCCCAGTCTCAGCATCACCACGGAGCTCACACACCCTTCCAACATGCGGTTCATGCAGTTCCGTGCCAAGGACAGCTACTCTCTGGCTCTTTCTAAACTGGAAAAGGTAAGTAGGCTCTTTTTGGTGGGGCCATCCTTCCCCAAGAAGCCAAAAGAGAGCAGGAGAATGGGGAGGGAGCAGGGCGGGGTAGGGTGGGGGTACGGGCTTCCATCGTGTAGGAGCCAAGGAGACAGGCTCTCCCCGTGGGGCTACTTCCCTAAGCACGTGCAGGTCAATAGTAAAAACCTCTCTGCTGGGCACTGTTAACAGTTCCCTACAGCCCACCTAGTACCAGACGCCACCTCTGTCCGGGATCAGAGAGTGGGAGAAACCTGCATAGATCACACAACAGGTGGAGCTTGCTTGCACTTCTGACGTTGGACTTCCATGGGAGGTGTATCTGCTGGGCCAGATGTGGAACTTAGGCACACAAGGGCTTAGTAAGGTATTAGGGACGCGCCAAGGACCCAGGCATTGGGGGAAGGGCAGTGGAGGCCAGGTGTGGATGAGGAGCCTGGGCCAGCGAGCTTGTGGAGAGCTGCCAGAGACCAACATGGCTGACTGAAGAAAGCCCAGGAGTTGTCTGGGCCAAGCCTGACTCCAGACATGAGGCAGAACAGACAGCCAAGCTCTGGGGTCTCTTACTGCACATGAGCACAGCTGTGACCTGAAGGCAGCTAACAAAAGAAGTGGCCCATAGGATCCTGGGATCTGGCTGAGCCAGAGAAACATGCGGAACCCAGGTGGGCAGGGCCCCAGATGACAGCTTAACTCCTGCTGCCCAGCCTGCCCCCGTCTCTGGAGTGTGCCCAAACAGCCAAAGGTGCTAGGATCATGTGAGTGGACACTCAGACCACTGCCCCAGGGTCCCCCCAGTGTGACCAAGTGCAGACCAGGCTGGTGTCAAGACATGGAGTCCTAGCGGAGCTTGTGTCTCTACACACAGTCACACCTGGGGCCAACCCTGGAAATGGGTGAGGGCAACATAAACAGCCAGTAACTGCTCACACAAGCAGGCCCTCTAAGGCAGATGTCAGGACACTATGCTGTGTGAGTCCATGGATGGTGAGAGGCTGGGATCCACACTGGACAGTGTCCTGGGCCATGGGCAGACGAGATAAGGAAGGAGATGAGGCACACTGCAGGTGCCATGGTTCCCTGGTGACGGTAGAATCCACAGTCACGCCCACTCCTGCTAAGGCCTGTGTGTCGCTGAGGGCCAAGCGTTGTAGGGCTGTTCATCTCAAAGAGCACCGTACGCTCCTGGTCTGAGATAGAGGGGAACTAATGAAGAAGAGACTAACTGAAGAGACGAATGTTCAAAGCCCTTAGGGCCCACGGGTGCTATTTGTAGCAAACAGTGAACCGCCTTAGTTACCACAGGGGTTCACCCTCATTAGGCACACGCCATAGTGGCAAGACAGTGACCACAACTGCAGAATCACCACGTGGCACAGCCATATCTTGTAGCTCAGACACACTTGGCTCTTCAAGCCCACACATCCTAGCCCCACTGTTTCAGTCACTGACCCAGCGCTTCAAGCGACCCTTGTCCTCTTCTGCTTTGGGAGTGCACAGAAGGACGAGAGGAAAGGCACGTCTGCCTGCCACGGTCCCTTCTGCCACCGGGGAGGCCAGCTGTAATGCTGCTATCCCAGACGTCTCTAGGGTAGTCTGCATTTCCTTGAAGCAAGCTTCTTAATGCTGTGTGAAGTGTCCTCAGATGCCAGGCGCAGGGACTTGGCAGATGGGACCACGGTAAGGAGCTTGAGGTGGGAAGTGGTCCTCCATGCCCACGCTGGTCCCACATAATCAAAAGGGGACGTGACAGCCAGGATGTCAGAGACAGGAAGTGGTCCCCCTGCTGCCTTTGAAGATGAAGGAAGCGGCCACAGGCGGAGGACTCTGGGCATCTTTGAGCTGACAAGGTGGGGAAAGGTCTTGCAGAGGCTCCGAAGGGCAGGAGGCCCGCCTGGCCCTGACTCCAGCCCCTGGAAGCCCCCATTAAACTTGCACATTCAGAGCCTTGAAATGAAGTTCTGAGCCACTAAACCTGTGGCAATGTGTCTCCCCTCCCAAAAACCCATACTATGGGTCATCAGGTCCAGTGCCTGGAACCTTGTGGACACTGAAGAGGGCAGCAAGACGCACAGCATGCCCCCCTCCTGCTGACATGCGCAGTGCCCCTGACATCACAAAACGTCACTCAAGGTCAAATTATTAAGGTTACTGAGACTCATGCTAGGGGTGTGGCTCAGTGTGTGGGAGGCCCTGAGTTCCAAATACAGGATGTATCTTGCAGGTCCTGGGTCCCACTCTTTTCTCAGAGGCCCAGACTCCCCCCAGGCCTCGGCCCTGAAAGTGTCTTGTTGGGGGATACAGCTGGATATTCAAATCTGCTGTCCGGAAGTCTATTGGTGTATGCACAGATGCACATGCATAAATGCCATGCACACATGCTAATACATCACACATGCATACAAAATGCATGCATGCACATACCATGCACACATGTATACACATGCATACATACACCACGCATACACACATCCCATGTACACATCTTTCCTTTGGGGACCACAGTCCTGTGTGCCATCAGAGGACCCCTTCCTTGCAGCAAGAACGAGAGAATGGGTCCAACCTGGCCTTCATGTTCCGCCTGCCATTTGCTGCTGGCCGCGTGTTTAGTATCAGCATGTTGGACACACTGCTCTACCAGGTCAGCCGGGATGTGGAGGGAGGCGGGCCAGCGCCCACAGTCACCATCCCGCTGATAGCTGGTCAGTCACACTGCTCTCAACAGGCCATCCCGAGGTCCCCTGAGATTTGTTCCTGCTGGTGCAGCAGGTCTCCCCACCCTCAGGGATACCCTGGTACCACTCTGGGCGTTTTGGGGTGCTGGTCCTTTTTGGACCTCATGTGCTGGGATGGCAGGCAGGTGGTTTCTGAGTGTGCTGAGGCCGGAGCATCTGCCTCACGTGGCCCTGCCGCCCCACAGTCCTTCGTGAAGGACTACATGATCACCATCACCAGGCTGCTGTTGGGCCTCGACACCACACCAGGCTCCGGGTACCTCTGTGCCGTAAGTGCAGGCCGGGCGTGCAGGGCCACAGGACATGGGCCCCGGCACCCTCCTCGGGTCACTGCAGTTCTGGGGCTCTGGGTACTGCTGTAGCCCCTCTCAGCTCAGGGCTTCCCGCTCACTGCAGATGAAGGTGACCGAGGACGACCTGTGGATCCGTACTTATGGCCGCCTCTTTCAGAAACTCTGCTCATCCAGTGCTGAGATCCCCATTGGCATCTATAGGACCGAGTGCCATGTCTTCTCCTCTGAGGTGTGTGCCTGTTGCTGTGTGGTTTACATTCTTGCAGCCCAGCTCTGTGGGGCTGTGTGGGGCTGACGAATGCCAGGGGCTCCTTCCAGGCAGGTTCAAGTGGCTAAAACATGGCTCCAGTGAGGGCAGCTGCTACTCTGGGGAGAGTGGTGACCTTGGGGGGGGGACCCCAGAGCTCCAGGGGACTGGGTGGGGTATTGAGGGAGATCTGGGTCCAGCTACTCCACCTGTGGGCAGCATGCTCTCCCCCACCCCACCCCTGCATGGTCTGTATGGGCTTTGAGAGGCTGAGGTGCACTGAGGTGGGGGGGCCAACACACCCACGGGTCCCACACAGCCCTTGGTTTCCTTTCCAGCCACATGACCTTGGAGTCCAGGTGAGCACCCCCAGGCCCCATGTGGAGTTTCCGTTTTATCCTGGGAAGCAGACAGGAAATGAAAATGTGTTGGCCATTGGGCAGCTCAAGGTGGGGGTGGGGGGCTTTCAGCAGTTAACCATCCTCCTATACGATGGGGGAAACTAAGGCAGGGGGAATCACCTATAGGCTCACCCACACCATGTGCACCACCCCTCTCCCAAGCCCAGCTCCATGTACTATCAGCAGGTCACACTGTAGCCCCCAGAGTGGCAGGCACCTCTGTAGTCTGGCCTGACCCCGCCTCCTCATTATTCCTCCTGTGGAGTCCTCACATTGTCCCCACCTCACGTGCCCACTTAGTCACGCACAGCCTACCACACCCCCTCTCTGTTTGCTCTGACTCTCACCCAAGGGTGTGTTTGACAGGGACTGTGTCCCACCTGCATATGAGGAAACAGTATGGACAGGGGCCCCTGTGCTAGTGCGAAGCCACAATATGCTGGGCTAGACCAGGCAGACCCTAGACATGATGGCCTGAAGAGGTTAAGGACCCACCCTCAGCCCCAGGACTTGGGGCTGCGCTGGCTCCACCCTGGGTTGGATTTCAGGAGGCCACCAACGGGAACGTGGGGCCTCACAGTTACGGCTTGGAGAAGGCTGGGCTTCACACTGTGGCCCCAGGTCCTGGCACCTCAAGCCACAGGGCACCCCAGCCATACTCCTGCCTGGCCCAGTCCCAGATCTCAGTGCACATGGAGGATTGCGAGGACACCCGGGATGCCAAGGGGCCCTGGGGCACACGGGCTGCATCTGGCAGTGGCAGCACCCATGGCCGCCACGGGAGCGGTGCCAACCCCGTGGAGCACCCACTGCTGCGCCGTAAGAGCCTGCAGTGGGCCCGCAAGCTGAGTCGCAAGAGCAGCAAGCAGGCAGGGAAGGCACCTGTGGCCACGGAGTGGATCACCCAGCAGCGGCTCAGCCTGTACCGGCGCTCAGAGCGCCAGGAGCTCTCGGAGCTGGTCAAGAACCGGATGAAGCACCTGGGGCTGCCCACCACTGGCTATGGTAAGGGCAGGCCACAAGGCAGGGCAGCTAGCTGACAGGCACCTCACATCTGCCTGACCCCCTACAGCAGGGGTGGCTCCAGCTCACAATGGCCGTCTGGGCCTGCTCAGCAAAGGACAGAGGAGTCTGCACCCTGCTAGTGTGGAGAAAGTTCAGAGTGACCCACAAACGAGTTCTCCCCAGCTGCTCTGGAGAAAGTAGAGTGGAGAGCCAAGCCAGCTCCCCAAAAAGCTCACGACCTCAGTAGTGATCCAAGTTCACTTTTCCCATTTCATGAGAGACATGAAAAGCAAGGAGTTGGCAGGACCACAGCCCATCCCTGCCCTGCCGGTCATCACGGACAAGAATGGCCTACACACTTCTCTATCCATCCCATGCCCTTCCTGAGGCCGGCATCACATCTCTGTTGTTCAGAGTCAGCCCTAGGGCAACATCTATGTGAACAGATTATTGTAACCCCTTTCTCTCTGCCATTTTTTGGGGGGAACATCTGTGTAACTTTGATCAGGCCTTCCTCTAGAGGTGTTGCCTCCTCTGATGAGGTCAAAGGGGCCCAAGACCTCTATTCTGGCCCGTGCCTCTCCCACTCCTCCGGCATCTCGGTGCCAGCCATTGCCAAGGCCCACCCTGCCCTCTGATGATGTCTTTCATCACTCTGGAGATTCCTCCAAGTAGAAGGAGCTGCTCGGAGGTCACTGGGGCTGAGACTTGTGCCGGCAGCTCACATTGGGCATTCTGGACATATTTACAAGGCACTGCTAGACCTCACTAAGGGGAGTGTCCGGGGCAGACTGAGAGTAGGGTGTTGAGGATATCGTGACCATCCAGAGCCTTTCCTAGCACTGGTATGCAGTGTCCCTACAATGCCCTAGATTGAACAGTCCCCCTGGGTAGCCTGCTGGTCCAGGGAACTAACCACCAAGGCTAAGTGGATTTCAGCATTCACCTAGCAGATACCAAGTCCAGCCCGCGTGACCACACTCAGAAGTGTCACCTGCCCTGTGTACCCCTTAGCCTCTGCAAACTCCGCTACCTGCCGGAGCCTGGCAGATAAGGGCTAGATTCCCTTTGGCAATTGACTTGCTTCTGAGGTGACTAGCACTGGCCACCACTATCCCAGCGTGGACGGTGTCTGTGTGCAGCTGGCCGCTGCTCTGCGCCCATTCTGCTGTGCCAGGGTGCCCACCCCGCCACTGCTTGCTGACCTGTCTCTCTCTCTGTTTCTGTCTGTGCCTCTCCTATGTGTTCCATAGAGGACGTAGCAAATTTAACAGCCAGTGATGTGATGAATCGGGTAAACCTGGGATATTTGCAAGGTAATTCTGCTCCAGTGGCTGCCAGCCACCACACGGGATGTGCCAACCCTTTGCCACCTTGGCTGGGCCAGGCAGTGACCAGGAGAGATGAGAGGGCTTTGCATGTCCATAGTGGGTTGGTTCTCAGACCTTCCTCTTTGGTTTGTTTTAGCTGGGGTCATGAGAGACCAGATGATGGTGCCTACCCTGGCCCCAGGGCTTAGCTCAAAATATGTCACCCACTTCTGTTGTTAGGATATTGCTGTGCCATCCAGCTTTGCCCCGACGTGGCAGTGGGCCATCCCAGCAACAGATGGCCTCTCTGGCTAGTGCCATGAGATGCCCCGAGTCCCTGTGTGTCTTAGTGGGCTTCCTTAGTGAGCGTGAGGATGGAAGTTAGGGTTGGCATTCTGTGCCAAGGCATCGGCGGGCTTGGATTTCTCAAGCCAGGTGTACTTGGGGCTGCAAGAAAAGGCTCTTTCTGTTTGGTGTACTCACTTCTCATCTGGGTGCTTAATGCTATGAGCACCTCCTCTGAGGCGCTGTCCTACACTGAGGCCTGTCAGCACTCAGAGCAGAGCCTAAGGCAGTGCCTTTGGTGCCTCCCCTCCACACACGTTCTCCAGGAGCGTTAGGGGTATCTGGGCCCAAGTAGCTATCAGTTTAGCTGGGTCCTTATTTGCAAGGATGGCTTTGGGCAGCCACAGAAGCAAGGTGTTGGCATCTCCTGGGCTTGTGGTTTTCCTCATCCTGCCCTGCCTCCCGTACAAGCATTCATGGAAGCTGGACCCTCCGCCAGGCTCTTGGGGTTCTGATCTGTTGGTGACTTTCATGAACCAAGCATATCCTGCACCTAGCCACATCTGCTTCCTGTGTGGCTCCTAGGCAAAGGGGGCAGGCGAGGGCTTGGGCAGCTCCCGCAGGGTCACAAGATGCTCTTTGGTGTTCACTGAGCATCACCTGTGTGTTCGCTGGGGAAACTGCTGGAACTTGGCAACAGGGACTCACAGTAGCCTGCATGCAGCACGGAGTGATGATGTCAGGATGCCAGGCCAGAAAGGGTCAACACCCTGGGGGCCTTGTGCCCAGATGCTCGGTGTGCACAGGAGACAGGAGATCTCGAGCACAGTCCCTGAAGTTATTCTGGTTCTGAGATGAGCAAGCTGAGGCTCAGGCTGGGAAAATGGTAGATGCCCAGGCCTGGGTCTAGGGGGAACTCGGCTAGGGGAGGTGAGGGAAGATAGGGCCATGGCAGAGACCTGACCTGTTGGGAGTTTCCATTCTAGAAGTGTATTCTAGCCAGGCCTTGCCCCTGCCCTTAGCCCTGCCCCTGCAGTCCACTTTAACCAAACTCAGGCATGCTGAGGCTACCTCGGGCCAGACAGACTGACCACAGCCCCACCTCGGCACTGCAGCTGGGATCTGGCATGGCTCCTCAGCTCAGCACTGAGCCAAGCCTAGTGCTGCCCTCCCTCCCATGGGCTTGGCTAGCCTATCCCTGGCTGGAGGAGATGGTGGCCCATGGCCCAGCCCTAAGGAGGGAGGATCGAGCAGCTTCCTGACACAGCTAGGGCTTCCGGCTGCCGCCCCCACCCCCACGGGCTACCTGGTTGGTGGCCCCTGACAGACACCGGTCAGTGGCCTGGAGTGATGTGAGCATACCAGAATTACCCCTGCACTGCCCACCCCAGAACTGCATGAGGGACTTGGTCCCAGAATCACAGACCTCTCACTTGGCTCCCAGCATGAGAGCCGTACATTGAAGGTTCCTGACTGTAGGATTTGGGCGGGGAGGGGGGAGCAAAAACTGATGCTTATGGGACAGACAGCACCCCATTTTGGAGGGCAGACCACGAGGCCTTCCTACCCTGCAGAAGTAGACAGAGGTGTTGCCTCCATTTGACCTACCCCAGGTACAGACAGCTTGAGGAACAGGTGCGGACTGCTCTTGTTCTACAGAAGTATTTTGTGCCATGTTCCCTCATCCTGGGCTATAGCTTTGATGGCCAAGGCATGCACCACCCTGGCTCAGTTGGCTCCCTGGCAGAGTCTTCAGTTTTACAGAGGAGCCAGGCTCTTTCTTTCGGCTATGTCCAGCCTAACCAAAGGACAGAGAAAAGCGGAAGGGTCCAGGCAGAGGATGCCCTGCCTAGGGTCACCTTCACCTTTCTATGTCCTTTGATTCTAGAGGTTCCTTTAATTATGAAGTTGGTAAACCAAAGCCAGAGAGTTCAGGGCCACTGCCAGCACTGTGTGGTCATGGTGCCCTCAGTGAGGTAACTGCCCAGAACTGCCCACATTTCTATGGGTCACAGCCACGGTCACCCTCTCGAGAGGGGCAGCAGCATGGCCACAAGCAGGAGGGAATGACTCTGTTCTCTGAGTCCAAAGTACAGGGAACAGAGGTGCCCTTCCCAGTCCCCAGGGATGGTGGCGTCTGCAGAGCACTTCAGGGAGGGTGATGGGAAGGCCTGTGCAGCTAAATGGGTATGTAGGTGAAGGGGTGTGTCTGTCTGTGTGTGTGTGTGTGTGTGTGTGTGTGTGTGTGTGCATGTGGATATTCTAAGTATGTGGGTGTGCCATGTGCAGGTGACCAGTAGTGTTTATGAGTGCACACAGGTATATGTGCAGGTTCATTTATGTAGGGTTTACACAGGTGCTTGCAAATGTGGATGTGTGTGTGTGTGTGTGTGTGTACAGAGGTGTGTTTAAGTGTACACAGTTATATATGCAAGTGAAGGCATGCACAGTTGTGCACAAGTGTATTCAGGTGTTGTGCAGGTATGTATGCATGTAAGCATCTGTAAGGAAGCAGGCATGTGCAGGTGTGCTTGGTGCCTCTGCCCAGGCTCCTCCAGCACGCACGCACGTGCCTGCGTGCACACGCACACACTAGTGAGATGCCATCTGAGGTTGCCTGTCAGCTGAGCAAGCTGCACAGACAAGTGGGAGCCAGTGCCCTGCTGTTGCTCTGCTGAGCCCTGCTCAGTGCAGGCGGGAGCTGAGGACAGGTGTCAGGGAGGACCAATCAGTGACCAGAAAAAGTGGGAGAACTGCCTCCTCTGGCCCCTCCTGATCTGTACCTGGTGGAGCTGTAGTGATGCTTGGGCTATGTCCTTTGCAGATGAGATGAACGATCATCATCAGAACACTCTTTCCTATGTACTCATCAACCCCCCACCAGACACGAGGCTGGAACCCAATGATATTGTGTGAGTACCGAGTGCTGGTCCTCCCAGCAGCAAGCATGGGGCTCCAGTACCGAGTGCTGGTCCTCCCAGCAGCAAGCATGGGGCTCCAGTACCGAGTGCTGGTCCTCCCAGCAGCAAGCATGGGGCTCCATGACCTACAGTTCGGCACAGGTCTGGTGTGGCCGGCTACCCGGCTTGCCATTCCAGGGCCTTCCTTGGTATCTTCTGCAGGTACCTCATCCGCTCCGACCCCCTGGCCCATGTGGCCAGCAGCTCCCAGAGTCGGAAGAGCAGCTGCAGCAACAAGCTCTCATCCTGTAACCCTGAGACCCGGGATGAGACGCAGCTCTGAGCGGCAGAGAAGCCCATGTTGGGGCCGACAGGTGGACACAGAAAACAAAGGGAACATTGTCACACCCTGGCCTGGGCTAAGCAGGCTGCACTATGACTTTATACAGTGGCTCTAAGCTGACCCCGAAAGGAAATTGTCTCAGTGGGGCCAGCGGTGAGGCCACTGGACTATCCCGGAAACTGGCAGAGGGCACTTTTTAACCTATTTTTACAAATCGGTATGATTTACATCTCCTTACCTAGCTGTACCACAACTCGTGACTGGGGTCTGGCCAAAATGTGAGGCAGGTGGCCAAGAAGGGACGGAGCAGGGACTGGATGGACACTGCCCTGGATCCCACCACCTTGCATGGCTTCACTTAGTAATTTCTGAAGGGGTGCTGGGGGTGCATGTGAGAAGGAAAGACCTGGAACTGGGGTTCTCCTGCACGGAAGCCTGCTGTGTTCTTCAGCCACACAACATACTGTTCTGATCAGAGCTTCTGCATGGCTCAGGACTACACCAGGGCCTGTGGGTTGCCTCTCCCCAGGACTAGGTAAGGAGCCAACCAAGAAAAGTGACCCGCCCTTCAAGAGGAGGAGAAAAACAAGGGCTTGGTAACCTGGTCAGGAGGCCCCATCCTGAGCCTGAGCTCTGCAGCCCCCTGCAGCTGTGGCTACGGAGGTCAGGTGCTGTTTGCAGCAATCACACGAGTTTCCCGAGCCGCCGTGGCGTTTGGGGACACGGGGCGGCAGACGATGTGTCTCCGTGAACCATTTCACACACTCAAAGCAAAGTCTTGTCTCTAAACACCTGATCTGAGAAGCACAATTAGCTCTGGGCCCTTTGCTGCTCCTCGGGTCTCCAGGGGTTGCTCCAGGCAGCTGACTTCGCTCCTGTTTGCGGTTTATATGGCCAGAACTGGAAACTTGTATTAACATGGATACGTCCTGCAGGCCTGCATGGAACAAGGCGGCCCCCATCAAGGCTCCGGGGTGCTGGGTCTGGAGAACAGTGGAGGTTCGCCTGTTTTAGGGTTAGAATTGCCTCATGTATTCCCTACCCCAGACCTCACAGACTAGCCCCCTACCTCTGGCATGGCCATCATAGCCTTCCCAAAACAGTAACAGAATCTCTGTGGCTGTGGGTGGCTAGGTCTGGGCAGCTGCCTCAGGGTATGTGGGGTGTAATGCCTAGAATGTTCCCCACCCCCCGCCCCAGCAAGCTGTCCATCAGCTTCCCTTATGGTCCAGCATGCCCCTTAGGTAGGCACAACTCACCTAAGGCCCCCAACCCCTGGAAATCCATCCTCACTCCATAATGGGGAGGAAGACGCCCTGATGTGACTATGTGACCCCCTCTTGAGTGCTTCTTGAGTGTTCTGAAAAGCTGAAGGGATGGACCAGGGGCCCAGGCTTTCTCAGTCAGGGCAGACAGAACCTCAGGCGGGCGAGCAGTAAAGGAGGGGGCAATTGCTGTAGCCTGCCTGAAAGGAAGCCTGCCTCCAGTCCCATGACCTGCCTGCAAATCTGGAACCCACTTGCTCACAGGGTGTGCATGAGTCCTGGTGAGGTGACAGGACAGAGTTGGCCATAAGGACTCAGGGAAGTTGTTCTGGGGCCTGGGTGGAGAATCAGGTGATTTACACTGGGCTGCGGGGGCGGGGGTGGGGTAGGTCTGTCTGGCCATCAGTCTGCAGCAGGAGGGGCCTGAGCCTGTACCCACATTCTGTCTCCTTGCTCAGCCCTCTGCCTGGCAGCTGAGCCCAGAGAAACAGGAGAGCTGGTCTCCAGCTATATGGGACCATACATAGCCTTCGAGCACGTGCTGGAAGAGCTGCCACCTCTGAGGCATCTTGGGGAAAGCCACCCGACCCATATTTGAGCCACGATGTTTACTGTCTTGTGCATCTGCAGCATGGAACACATTTTCAGCCACTAATGTGTGTCTCTGTATGTTTGTGTGTGTGTGTGTGTGTGCGCACGTGCATGTGCGTGTGCCTGTGTGCGTAGGGGTTCTTCCCAAGGACTGGCATGGGACCAGGATTGTGTGCTGGGATGTAGCCACCTGTACACTTGGAACCCCCCATAGCTTCCATTGCCTTGTCTCCAGGCTTGGAAGACAACCTGTCTTTTGCAGTGTCCCTGTCCCCTGCCATTCTTGGACAGCGTCAAGTTTCCTAGCCCTCACCCTGCTGGCCTTAAGGGCTCTCATGAACACTTGTGTCAAGTGAAAAGGCTCTGGCCCAGCCCAGGAGGAGCTAGCATTTAGACACTGCAACAGAACTTTCCAAGTATACAAAATTAGCAAGCAGTCTTTTATTTTTCTTGTCCCTACCCAGTCTAGCCAAAAACTGCTCAAAATAGTGCCCAGTGTCATGGGCGCTGTGGCCTGGGCCAAGTGAAGCAATGGGTCAGCCGGGACTGGGGGTGGTTCTGCTGTGAGGGGGCTGAGACTGGGGGCCCGTGCAGCACACCAGTGTTTGCTACAGGTGCTAGGCTGGCTCAGTAACATGTTCCTAAAGATGAGCAGTGACAGGCAGAGGAAAGGGTGTGTAATTGTTTAAGTGTTTTTACTGCAGAAAAAGAGGAAGGGCAGAGACCAAGGCAAAGGATAAAACATGGCACATGGGGGTGACACCAACTTAGCTGTACATCTGCCACGTGACTCAGAGTAGTTTCATCTGGCCAATGACAAGACAGACTCACAGGGAACAGAAAGCAAGGCTCCAAGACATGACCACCTTCCAGGTCCCCCTCACTCCACCACCCTCATGTGTTGCATCATGCTTAAAGGCATCTATTTGGGGGGGGGGTTCCAAGATGGATTTCCCAAGGGTGTGACCAGTCTACCTCTGCCAGACACTCAGGCTGTGCTCAGCCCCACCATTCCGACCCCTCATCTTACACAGGCCCCGCGGAGCCACATCTTAAAGACCTCAGGGGGTTATTAAGTATAGCTGTGGGGAAGCTGACAGTTTTGGCTAATACGTTATTAATTCCCATTTATTTTCTGTCTTCCCTTCTGAGGAAGCCGGTTCCTTGAGAATGGGGTCCCGTGTGTCTAATGCCCACTGCACACAAAGCAGAGACATACCTTTGGTCTCAATAAGTTTTGGGTATATTATATATATTTTATTCTTCTCTTACACATTATATCCTGACTGCAGTTTCCCTTCCTCCACCTCCCCTCTCCTCTCTCACAGATCAACTCCTCTTCTGTTTCCCTTCAATAAATAAATAAAAATTTGAAAAAAAAAAAAAAAAGCCTCTCAGGGATCTCCATTGGACATGGACTAACAGGATACAATAAGAGTGGACACAGCCGGGCGTGGTGGCGCACGCCTTTAATCCCAGCACTCAAGAGGCAGAGGCAGGCGGATCAATATGAGTTCAAGGCCAGCCTGGTCTACAAAGCGAGTCCAGGACAGCCAAGGCTAACAGAGAGACCCTGTCTCGGGGGCGGGGGGAAAAAAAGTGTGGACACAAACCTCATAGCATGGCTGGGCATGGCAAGCTAGGAGGAGGAAAAGGGTCCCAAGCACAGGGCACAGGTGAAAGAGTCAGAACCACCCTCCATCCCATCGTTGTTAGTCCCACGAGAACACCAAGCTACACAACCGTAAGGTGTGGGCAGAGGACCTAGCTCAGAGCCATAGAGTCGATGTTTGTCACTTCAATTTCTGTGAACCCCTGGAAGCAGAAGGGGGTGCCTGTCTGTCCCAGGCCCTGCAGTGCAGTTGAGCAAATGCAACTGCAATCAACGCAGGGAGCCCCCAATGCTTTAGCCTTGAGCTGGAGGGGACATCTGCCTAGCCAGAGAAAAAGCCTCAAGCCAGGCCCAGAGCCCTAGGGGGCCTCGGAGCTCTGCATGGGCATCTCTGGGTCTCCCTAAAAGATGCCTGCCAGATGTGGGCAGTTTGTACACAGCAAGCCCCGCCCCTATCCTTTGTTCAGACTTATGCAGGCAGCCACGCCCAGGGCCTGTTCTTCCAAGTGTGAGCATCAGCTCTGCACATCGTACATGGATCAGCAGAGAAGCCCAGGAGACAGCAGGCAGAAGGACTCTTCTACTGTCCATCCTTAGCTTCCATGGTCCCTAACTGGGATGCAAAACAGGACCACGAACTTGTCTTTTGCATGGCCACAGGCACTCACCTCTCACAGACTCAGGGATCCACTCATAGATTGCAGAGCAGGAGGGTACTCCCTTCACCAGGGAAACTGAGGCACAGGCTCACTGTTAAGAGTTCAGAGCAGCAAGGCACAAGCCTGGCCTTTGGAAGTAAACTTCTTAGAATCTCCATCATCCCACCAGGCTAGACTGCTGGGGTAGCACTACTTTTGGGTGGTACCTACACCAACTCCTCATTTTGAAGCCACAGTGGGCAACCCCGCTGGGTCAGATCTTCCCCACTCCTCCCCCAAAAGCAGCACTCTGGCCCCTGCTCTGCCCACTCTCTTTAGGTGGAGTCCTTTTAACCAAGCCAGGATAACCATGGCATGGCCAAGGGCCTTGGAACCAACAGAATCAGCACATGGCATTGGCACAAACCAATGTTGCAGGCTGCATTGCTGACCTGCGGAGGCTGGCCCAGCGCGCCCTCAGGGCTTGCAGACACTGCCATATCTCCCTGTTAACACTTCCCTGAAAACATTTTCTTTTCCCAAGCCACACGAGAAGATGGAATTTTGCCCACTATGGCACAGTGAAGACACAAACCAAGCCGGGTGTGGTGACACATATATTTGATCCCAGCGTTCAAGAAGCAGAGGCCAGCCTGGTATATATACAGCAAGCACCAGACCAGCCAGGGCTACATTAGACCCTATAGAGGAAAAAAAAGGGGGGGTGTCGGGGGCTGCCTAAAGAGATGACCCAGTGTTTAAGAACAATTGCTGCCCAGGTTTTGTTCTCAGCACCTCACAACCATCTGTAACTCCAATTCCAGGAGCTCTGATGCCTTCTTAGACCTCTGCAAGCATAAGGTGTGCACATGTTGCAATCTATACATGCAACATTCATATATATAAACCAACAACTACAAAAGCCCACAAAAATCCTCACCATAGCATATGCTGGTGGTAGAGCACGGCGAGGCGGGCAGAGGCAGTCAGGATTGCTGGGCTCTGCTTCTGCGCCTGGCCCCAGATGTTTTTCAGCACTTAGGCCCAGGGAGCCCTGTTGCCCCAGTGTCCAGCTATCCTAAGAGGGCTGCCTGCCAGTAGCCCCTACACCAAGAACCTGGACAAGAATTCTGATTCCTGCTGTCCTCTGCAGTTGTAAGTCCACTTCACGGATCTGATCCTGGTATTCCATCTTATCAGACCCAGACTGGTTGGGAACTGGAACAGCCAACCCAGGTAGCAGTCAGTTTGGACCAAGCTCTCTGCCCCGTAGGAACCAACACTTTGCCTGTCACCTGCTCTGTCCACGGCTGCTGGGCCCTCCCCGGTTGCTTTTACCTGTACACCTCAGTCTCACTGTGTAGCCCAGGCTAGCTCGGAGTGCTCATGTTAGCAAGCTGTGTTTCATAGCTAGCACATGCTACTGTGTTCTTTGGGTAGCTTCTACTATTTCACCATATAAAAATGGGAGGGAAACCATGTGCGGCCAGCTCTCCAAGTACAAGCCATGCTGAGATGACATCTGTCATAGCAAAGTGTATTCAAATTCCTATGTTGGGGCCCCAAGCCCCAAAACGTTAAAAGTGTGACTGGGCTTGGTGTAAGGTCTTGAGAGGGGAACCAAGGAGACACGGACATGGCGATCCAAGCACATCTCACTGGTGGTCTTCTCAGTGGTCAAGACAGAGATACACAAGGACACCTACATATGGACACAGGGTAGCAACTGTCTACAAGCTAAGGAAAGTGGCCGTAGGGGTTAGCCCTGCCTCTCGCCTCCAGGACTGTGCAAGGCAGACTCTATAAAGGGTGGGGGATGGGGTGGGGGTGGGCACATGAATGCAAGTGCTTACAGAAGCCAGGGCCCAAATGCTCTTGGAGATACAATTACAGAATTCAACTTTCAGTATACATATTACAAGGCATCAGCAAACTGAGCCTGACTGTGTAGAAAAGATAGAGCTGGGTTCACCCCTTCCAGGAAGAAGAAAGAGAAGAGCCGCCATCACTTCAGTGGGATAAAATGCATCCTATAGAACCCAACCTAATCTGGCACACCAAGAAAGGCAGCCTACAAACAGGAAGACCCCTCCCCGCAACAGGACCAGGATGGGGCCCAGTAACTGTGCCACGCAGCTGTGGGTAGGAGCTGCATCACGGCAAGGAGGCAGGAAGGACCCACCAAAGCCAGCACTGCGGGACAAGGACAAGAGTGCAGGCCTGTTCACAGAATGTGAGCAGACTCCCAAGTGCGGCTCTCATAGTGGAAGAACAAGTAAGAGTTGAGTGAAATTGCTCACGACCGGTTTGACAGAAAAACCCTTGGCGTTTACATGCCGCCTGTGTCGGTCCTATTAATGGGAAACATGAATACATGTAAAACCTCCCCAGCGCCCTCGCAGCGAGCCAACTACAGGCTTTGAACTTGCCACGGCTCACCTGGAAGATCCTCTTTCAGCCTTTGAAGAGCTTTGTTACCTCGTGGTCTCGAATCCTCACCCACCCACCCACAGACCACCAGCCCGGAGAAGAGGAACAGAGCCACAGCGCAGCTAACACTGCTACCAGAGAGAATGGAGGGAACAGGCAAGCCAGTCTTGGTCACTGTAGCAAACAGACAGACTCCTACACTCCCCCCAGCCTGAAGCCAACACCAGGTGTATAGGAGGCTTGGAACCAACAAGCCAAAACCAAGAAGGCTTACAGGTTACTTTCAAAGTCTTCATGACCCTATAGCAGAAGAGGAAATTTTTCTTTAAAAAAAATTTTTTTTTTGTTTGTTTTGTTTTTGGTTTTTGTGACAGGGTTTCTCTGCATAGCCTTGGCTGTCCTGGAACTCACTCTGTAGACCAGGCTGGCCTCAAACTCCCAGAGATGCACCTGCCTCTGCCTCCCGAGAGCTGGGTTTACGGCCACCACTGCCACCACCACCACCCTGCCCTTGATGGGCATTTCTGACAACATGTAGTTGACCACGTTTCTTTATGAAAACGTGGTTGTACTTTTTGTCCGTACAAGTTTTTGCTTATTTTGTTAAGCAAAGAGAAACACTGTGGAAAGGGGCCAAGGAAACTGACTCTCCCAGAAGGGGAGCTTGATGAACACATGGCTGAACAAATGAAAGCCCATAGCCTCAGGACTCCCGTGAGCCCACTGTGTGCCAGTCCACAGCCAGGTAGGCCCACAGGCCCATGCATCAGGAACAGGACTTGTGGGGTCCTCCTGTGGAGGCCTCCCCCTTTCTCACCAGGAAGCCAGAGGGCAATGGCTCCTCCCTCTCCGCTTACCCTGAAGCCTCCCTGGGTCTGAGATGTGCCCTCTCCCTCCTATTCCATCTGGATGACTTTGCACGGGCCTCGAGGCTTACCGCCTGGCTTACACGCTGGCTGCGTCTCCTCCTCTGGGAGCCTCAAGTCTCATATGCAGATGCCAACTGAGTGCTGGTGTATAGTGCCACAGGCCTGCTCACATGGCATCCCACATGGCACCAGGGACGGCCCAAGGAAGAATGCCAACCACCTGGCAGCACTGAGAAAGGCCGAGATGGAGGGGTCAGCTTGCACCTACATGCTCTGGCGTGTGCCTACTTAATAGTGTCAATTAATGCCATTTTAAAAAGTAAACACAAGGGCTGGTGAGATGGCTAAGAGGTTGCTACTCTTCCAGAGGACCCAACTTTGGTTCCCAACTGTCATGTCAGGTGGCTCACAGCTTCCTTCTGGAGACTGGGCGGGCTAGTCAATGGTTGCAGCTGCAGTCAGGGGCAAGGAAAAGCATTCCACAGCAGAAGGCGCCCTGCAGTGTTTGTGGCAGGGTGGCACCTGTGGGAATGGGTGGGCCTGGATGGCACCACAACTACCTGGCTCAAGGGGCCTCCCCTTTGTCCCCAGATACCCAGAGGTGGATGCCCTACTTACTTCTGTAGACCTAGGCAAAATGTGTCAGGCACATGGACAAGACTGCAGCTTTGGGAAGGAGACAGGACTGCTGTGTATGGATTTACGTAGAAGACAGATGACTCTGGTGGGGCTTCTCCAGTCCTCAACACATACGCACATACGCATGCATGCACTCACTTGCTGTGACAGCTCTCAGCCCACCAGTACCTCTGGGAGCTCTGCAGGGAGAGATTCTCTCTACAGATTAAGGCAGGGGCATAACTGTCAGTCTCCTAGAGCAGGCCTGCCATCTCAGACAGTGGCCCAGGCCCCTGTCTATACCCACAGATGGCATTAGTGAGATGATGGCTCTCTGTGACTTCACTGTCCCCAGCGTGCCCGGTATTTGATGCTAAGGGCATGCTCCCAGCTCTCCTGTTAAAACCTACAGCCTTCCTGAGCCCAGGAGCAGAGGCAAGTGTGTGTTTCCTCGACCTCACTTGACAGAAGTTTAACTACTAACAGGCAACAAAGGGAGACACCTGGTGTCACACCTGGTGGTCGTCACGCAGCTTGGCAGAGCTTCCTGGAACTTCATAGAGCATGAACAAGTGCAGAGCAGCAGCAGATGCCAAGCCTAGAACCACAGGTCCCAGACGTGGGACAGGAGCCACTGTTAGCCAGAGCACTGGGACAAGAAACAGGACACAGGCGTGCTTGTGAGACCAACCCTTGACTTGAAGAAACACACACACACAAATGGCTTAACTGTCACTATGAAACAGCCACACCCGGGGCTGGAGAGATGGCTCAGAGGTTAAGAGCACTGACTGCTCTTCCAAAGGTCATGAGTTCCAATTCCCAGCAACCACATGTTGGCTCACAACCATCTATAATGAGATTTGTATACATAATAAATAAATCTTAAAAAAACAAAAACAAACAAACAAACAAAAAAAACCAAACAGCCACCCAACATCGAGACCAAAACCAAGTTGTCTTTTGAAAACAATAGGTATATCAGCTCAATGGAAGACAGCCACACAGAAGCCCAACTCTTGAGCTCTAGACCCTGGAGCTTGGCTGTTCCCTGACCCCCAACAACAGCAAGCACAGGGCCACCCTCTAGGCCACACAGCTTTGTGGCCTTAGTGGCCTCAGTGTCTAGAACTAGTAGCAGTGGCTGCACAGGACTCCCACAAGCCCACATAATCAAACATGGAAGACCCTTCCCCCCCCCCAAAAAAAATAAACACAAAGGACCATTTGTTCTCCTGCCTACAGGAAGTGACAGTTTCTTTCTCTGTGTGCCAGAAAACAAGACAGAATCATTTCCAGTCAGGAGCTCACAAACCTGGAACACCACAGATCTTGTCTTAGAGTGGGGACAGGCACCCTACTCTCTGAAGCTTGCATGTGCACAGAGGAAGGCTGGCTTGGGCCTCCCTTCTCACGGGAAAGGTGCTACCATACTGCTGCTAGGTTTGTGCCACCCGTGTCAACTGTGAAGAGACACTGGATCTGCTGGGAACCACTATGGAGTGCAGCCTGGCTCAGACGCTCACCCCATCACTCAGGCTTTGCTATGGTGCCTCCTCCCTGCTCAGGGGATGATTAGGGAAAGTAACCACCACGAACAGAGACCCTGGATGGACAAGGACACTGATTGCCAGAGCCACAGTGTCCTTTCCCAGGCCACACCCTGACAGACAGCGTGAGGGATGCAGGGACCAGGGGAGGAACCTATCATCCACACACTGAGACACGTCAGGGAGCCCAAGTTTTGTCAGGGAAGTTTCCACCACAACCCATAGCACAGGCCTTCAAACGTGGCACGTGGAGATACTGAGGACAACTTTCATAGCTCTGTGGGCTGTCACAGTTTTTGTCAACACAAATCTAGAAATACCTGGGAGGTCAAAATCCCCACTGAGAAGCTGCCTCCACAGACTGGCTTTCAGACATGCCTATGTGGCATTTTCTTGATTGCTAACTGAGGCCCGGAGGGCCCGGCCTGCGTGGAAACGGCAGTAGAGCCAGGCAGGGGGAGCAAGCTGGAAAGCAGCACTCCAGCACTGTCTGCACCGTAGCCCCTGCCTTGGCTTCCCTCAAAAGGTCATTGTTAATCTGTAAGGCAAATAAACCCTTTCTTTCCCAGGTTGCATTTGGTTGTTTTTTATTTATTATGGGTTTTGTTTATCACAGCACACAAAGCACAGAACACCAGATACCAGAAGCACCCCAGAGTGCACCTCAAGATGCCAGGAGAGACCCTGAGCCTGCAAAGGAGTCAGTGAGACATGGGAGGGCCTGGGCATGGCTGCTTCCCAGCTGGTGCTGGTGACCTGGCCACAGCCACAACACAGGCGACAGTACTAGCTTTACACATGTGGCACTGGACACAGGTAGCCATTAAATGAATCACTGATGGGCTCAGGTCACCAAGATCGAAGGCATTTCACCAAATAAACCAGAATCAATCCGTAAAGATTTACCCAAGTTTCAACAACAAAATATTTTACTTTAACACTTTCTTCTTCCAAATAACCATCATAGTTTCAAACAATCTAGAAGTAAATATTATGTTATGTTGATTTCAATATTGCCTGAAGTGGCCTGGGCCTGAAGAGTTTGGCTGCAGGCTGCACTGCAGGAATACACTCAGAAATCAGGTTAAAAGGTCACATTAGAAATGGTATCTCTGGCATGCATACACACATGCAAACGTGTATACACAGGCCATCTCCTCACTTCCCTGTGCACATATTCCCATATGCAAACATAGGTACATCCCATGTCTACACACACACGTATACCTGCACAGGCCCCTCACATTCCATGTCTACACATCTTTTCTGAGAAATGTTTTTAATACCAACCATCCTGGGCTCTTGGGGGGGCGGGGGGCTGTCGTTACCAAGAAATGACCACACGAGTAGTCACGTACTGATTCACTTTCTGCACAAAGTCCCACCGTAAGCCAGTAGAGCATCTTCCCCCTGCTGGAGACCTGAGAGGATGTGAGGTGAGTGGCTTCCCAGCACAGCTGGTCAAGACAAGGTACTATATATACACTGGGGGAGTCAGAAAGTGCAGAGTTAGCACGGGTGACTGACGGCTCCAGCCACAAGGCCCAGATCACCGCGTCCAAGTCCTGTACCTGAAACTTCCTAAGAAAAACCGCTGCTGTGCCACGGCACACAGGAGAAACGAGTGCTTCCGAGCCACCAAGCCACACGGCCTACACGGCTGGCGCCTGACACACCAGGTGCTGTACTCCTCACGCAGAGCCGAGATCTGAGGCAGTCTTCAGGAAGGGCCCCATGCTGACTCATCACTTCAGAGGCTCAGTAGAAAAGCAACTTCTTGCTCTGTATACTAGGTCTTCCAACGCTTCACGAAAAATAAACTCCTAGGTAACACGGAAGTCACGTGCAGCTGCCTAGAAACCAGGAGCTGGGCGACACTGTCAGCAGAAGGAGTTGTGACAACCACACACAAGTCAACAGAAAGCCAGCTCATTACTTTATTACATGTTAGTGCTCTCTTAAAATAAATATAATAACATCAAGTGCACAAGGAGAAATGAAGACACATGGGGACAGGTGGTCACAGACTTTAATGTCACATAGCACAGTGCCACCTGACGGGACAGGATCCAAGACCTCACCCCTCCAGCATGTCCGTCCCCAGCTCCCTCCTCTGTCTACCTGACACTGCCAGTGGTAAGCCCTGTCTACGTTTCCTCTATTGTCTTCAATTCTCTCCTGCAGTTGAGACAGATTCAAGTAACACTCTCAAAAGGAAATGTGCAAAACTAAAAGTGGCTGCAGGGTCTTCACACAGCTGATCCATCGCTGGGGCACCTCCGCTCCCAGGAATGTCGGTTCTGATGCAGCCAGCCGCCACAGGGACCAGGAGGAAAGTACCTGAAGCAGCTACGCCATTCTGAAATAACTGCAAATAACCATCAAGTTGTAAAGAGGCAACAAAGCAGAATTACCAACCTCACCTGAGACTGCACACCCCACTGCGCATGCTGCTCCTCCAGAAGCAAGAACTATGGTAGGCAAGCCAGGACGTCACAACACCATGAAGGAACCGGCGGCCAAAGGGCGGAAAGCACACTACTATACCAACGTCTGCCTTTATTAAAGTGAACATATCAGCACATAGACCTAACCATTGGTGGCTCAAGCCAGCTTAGCATGCCTGCTTCCAACGAGGCCAGCATCAGCTAGCAGTACCCCCACAAACCCTCCCAACTGTATGGCAGAAATACTCACTCCAATATGTAAACGTCATTTTAGCAGAAGACAAACTTTGCCGATTTCAGTGCTTTTAGTGAACTGGCATTTTCAGTAAACTTTTTCTGAGCAGCAAGGAACAGGATTTTTTTTTTTTTTTTTTTTTCAGAAATCTTAGAACTGGATATAAAGGTTGGCAGTAGACACAGTCAATAAATATCATACAATTTCTAAAATGAAAAAGATTTCCCATACGAACTCCTTTTATGAAGACATTCAAACACCCTGACCCGAGTGAGCCTCGACCCTATAATCACGCACGATTACAGCTGGCCAACATGGGGCGTCAGGCAATGTGCAAAGGGGTGAAGGGAGGCCCAAGAGAAGATCACATTAACTTATCCTGAAGAACTTCAGGTGAGGGGCCCACAGCCCAGGGCCTCACTCCATCATGTCCCTTATTCTGGGGATCTCAGAGGTCAGCAGGGCCACCGCCGCCGTGCCCATGACAGCACAGCACGCACTCACGCCCGTGTGCTCCGTGTATGCGGGGGAAGAGCATCTTCTCATCTCTAGGAACCTCTGTACAAAACTGTCTGTGGCTCGTCACACTTCGTACCAAATGGATGAAAACAATAAATAAGGATCCTGTCAGCACATCCTCGCGGAGTCCTGGCTGCCGTGGTCACTTACGAGTCTGGGTCTTCTTTGGCACCGTGGGCCTCTTGGGCTGCCACAAGTGGTTATGGATCGTGAGTGCGTCCACGCTGACGGACATGGTCTTGGCTGGGATCAAGTTAAACTGCTTTCGGTCTGAGCTGTATTTATACAGTTTGTCAATCATCTTCTTGGTGATGCTCTTTGGCCCTGTGCCAGTGAGTTTGTAGATTTCCTCAGTGTCGGGCTGGTAGCAGTAAAGCGCCCTGAACTGGCAGCCCGCATCTCGGAACAGAATGATGTAGTGGTTGGCATCACACTTCTCCAGCTCCTGGGGGAGAAAGGCGGGAAACACTGGATGTCACTGTGACAACAGCCCAGGTCCCACCGCTGCCCGGGGGCAGGCGCTACTCTAGAGCAGCGAGTATCCTATCCAGTGAGTATTCTAGAACATCCACTTTTTTGTTTAGTTTGGTTTGGTTTTTTGAGACAGGGTTTCCCTGTGTAGCCCTGGCTGTCCTGGACTCCCTTTGTAGACCAGGCTGGCCTCGACCTCACAGCGATCCACCTGCCTCCCAAGTGCTGGGATTAAAGGCGTGCACTACTATGTCTGGGTTAAGCACCCACTTTTAAGAAAAGCTAAATTATGTCCAGTATAGCCTCCCCCAATTAGAAAAGTCATGGTTGGCCACTTGATGAAGCATCAGGCGCCAAGAGCTCTTACTAAAGAGTCTGAGCACGCAAGGAGAAATGCTGCTGGGACCAAGGGAAGAATTCCATGAGAAGATGCTTCACACTTTAAGAGAAACACAAATCAAAACCAAGTAAGCACCACATTATAATCTCCAGAATGGCTAAGTTAAAAAGACTATGAGGGCAGGTATGCAATGGTGTAGTCACCATGAAAGGAGTCCAGTTATCCTACACACTAATGGACACCGAGTTTTCATGTGGCCCTGTGATTCCTATGTTTCATACACACACAAGAAAAAAGAAGACATAGATCCATGACAAAACTCACAGGTGTTTGCTGTCTATAGATGAGTCTTGACATATCCCAAATATCCATCTAATGATGAATGACCAACCTATACAGAGGTCTATTACTCAACCATGCAAATGAATCGTCAGGTACACACAACCACACTTCAAACCTTCAAAAGCAGGAAGCCAAATGAAAAATCCAGATCCAAAGGCTACATACACTGAGTTTGTGTGTGTGTGTGTGTGTGTGTCTATGTGTGTGTGTGTGTGTGTGTGTGTGCACGCGCATGCCCATGTGCACACTGTACATGTAATGTGAAGGTCAGAGTACACCTTCCAGAAGTCATTTCTTTCCTTCAAGCATGGAATCTGTAAGTCGAAATCAGATTACTGAGTTTGCACAGCGAGTGCTTTACCCACTGGGCCATCTCGCCAGCCCCCAAAAGTTACATTCTAAGACTGTCTATATGCAAAGTCCAGAACAGGGAACTCCAAGGAGACACAGCATGCAGACCAGCAGTTGCACTATTCTACTAAATACACTAAAACTCACTGAGTTATGGCTTTCAAAGGGCAGATTTTGAGGTCTGGAACCTGGAAACCCCGCCGCTCCCCGCCCCCCACCCACCCCCCGCCCTGGGTTTCTCTGTGTATCCTTGGCTGTCTTGAAAATTGTTCTGTAGACCAGACTGGCCTTCAACTCAGGGGTCTGACTGCCTCTACCTCCTGAGTGCTGGAATTAAAGGTGTGCACCTCCACACACTGTGTAAAACCTGGATTCTAGTAAAGTCGTTAACAAGAAAAAACCTACAGCCAACAGACAAACTGCTTCCGATATTGCTGTCAATACTGCTACCAGGCTTGCTGTACACTGTGTGAGAATAGACACTCACTCCGTGAACATTCTTCCAGTTAAATTTTCTATGCCAGCAGTTCCGAAGTGTGGCTAGGAGCGTCAAAATCTCAGCCTGCTGTCTTCAGCAAGTACAAAGGAGGTTTCTGAGACCTTGGGACACACAGGGTGTACCAGACTGAAAAGAGGGTCTAGTTTTTCCCCACAAAGCTAACAATTTAAAAGATTTGTAAAGCCATAAAACAATTACTTATCTTTCCTTTAGAAAAGACAGATTGTCATATATATTATATTGTCAGTGTAATGGGTTTAATATATGTCTAGTTATTTTATTCTTCATAGTAATAGCATGTACATGTGTTATGACCTAAGGGCTACACATATGCACATTTGTGTCATAGGACAACTATCTGAAGCTGGTTCTCACTTATACGTGTGTTCTGGGGAATCAAATTTATGTTGTCACGCCTATGTGGCAAACACTTTTACCCACTGAGCCATCTCACTGGCCCAGAGCGTTTTGCCTATGTTTGCCTGTGTGCTGGTCCCTGTGAAAGCCGGAAGAGGCTATCAGAGCCCCTACTATTAAGAGTTACAGAGAGTTGTGAGCTGCCACATGGGTGCTAGGAATCACATCCCAGCTTCTGGAAGAGCAGCCAGTGCTCTTAACCACTGAGCCATCTCTCCAGCCACTATAAACTTACAAGATTTTAAAAAGATTAAGTGAAAAAAGAAAATCCAAGTCTGTATAGATAGCACTGACCTCAACTATATGAACAGTGTTTAATGAGCCAGTCAGGAAGAATAGCGCCATCTACAGGAATGGTGGACCTTGGGCAGTGGCACACCAGGATTTCTGGGCTGTGACTGGTATATCTTAGGAGCTGTTATGTAGCACTGTAAAGAAGCTGGTATTTCAACTTCCTAGGTGTCCAAATCAATGGCTGACAGGAAGGCTCCTTGCATCTAATGTGCTGATCATCACATTAATTCTGCCTTGCCTGTGGAGTTTAGTATTTCTTTTACATGGCAGACTGGGTACCATATGGCCAAGCCTGGATAAAAATTCTCAGAAAGGGTTTTCCGATGCAGAGGCCAGAACATCAGTTGTGCTCCATGTCCTTAGGGGAGTCAGGTCACAGCACCCCCTGCACACGGGGAAAGCGGGTGCACCTCCTGCCTACATCTTCCTTTTCTGCATAGGCTGTAATACAACTAACTGAGCACAAGAGGATCTTTGCACGTCTGAAGAGAAGATGTTCTCAGGGCCTTGATGCCAATGCAAACACTCTCTGTATGAAAATCTTCATGATGAGAGAAGTCTAATCACTGGCCACCCTGTCCCCAAGCACATCTGAGACTGGGCCAGTGGGAGGTGACATGTACTGTATATTACAGTACAGTCTAGACAGACTATACTAAAAGAAAAAAGAAAAAGAAAAGGTGGAGATACAGGGCTAGACGAGGACATGGTGAAGTAGAGGAGACTGAGGGAACTACCAGGAACGAAGTCAAACCTCCCTTCCTCACATGCCGGAACCCCAGAGGAGAGCAGTCCACAGCGACTCCTCTCCATCAGCACCAGTCTGCTACAACCAGAGAGATCTGAGAACTCCACCTTCAACTCAGTGCAGCTGTGCCAGCAATTGATTCACCCATTCTTTTTTCTTTCGTCTTTTCCGACTTTAAAGTCCATTCTCTCTGTGAGCCTCACGGTGCTCCCCTGTTTGTGTATTGTCCACTCGGGCTTAGCACCGCTGTTCATGTCTCTTCACCTGGGTTACTGTGAAGCGCCCTTACTCCTCAGCCACAGGTCTTTTACTCTTTCTCTCAGTCTTAACATCTCCTTTTTTTTTTTTTTTTTTTTTAAGTATATTTTGTTTATTTGCTGGGGGATTAGCCCGAGGCTGTCAGGTTTACTGGCAGGCACCGTTACTCCTAGCCCACTTACACTGGAAGCTCCCAGCTGTGCAGAGGGAGCCTCTGAGTCTCACTTTCTAACTGCCTTCTTGGTTCTTGTACCTGGTAAGGCTACTTTTTTTTTTTTTTTTTTTTTTTTTTTTGAGACAAAGTCTCATACTACAGTCCAGGCTAGCTCAAACTTACAGTAATCCCCCTGCCTTAGTCTCTTAAATGCTGAGACACCCAGAAGACACAGATAACCTCAGAGAAGTGACAACCAACACAGCAAAGTCAATCCATATCTAACCTGACCCAACTTTTAAGTCCTGGGTGACTGAGGTGCTCAAAGTGCCTCCAAGGCCCACCCTTCTCTGTAACTTCTGCCTCTAACCATGGATACTCACTAGCAGGACAGGAAGACCACCTGCCTCCTTTCTGTCTCAAGTGCACTGTCCTCAGTGACCAAACTATTTATACTTGTTCTTCATTTAAAAACATCTAAGGGCTGGAGAGATGGCTCAGGGGTTAAGAGCATTGACCTCTTCCAGAGGTCCTGAGTTCAATTGCCAGCAACTACCTGGTAGCTCACAACCATCTATAATGTGATCTGATGTCCTCTTCTGGCCTGCTGGTGTACATGCAGGCAGAGCATGGTATACTAAGCATGCATGAAGCTCTGGGTTCCATTGACAGCATCAAAAAACAAAAACAAAACAACCCAAGCCATATCCATATCCAGCATCCTCTGCCCCCCAGGAATGTGCACCCCAACACTATAGCAAGGCCCTGGCCTCCTGTGGCTCACATAGCATACATGCCAGGAAGAGACATGTCTTCTTTCCCAGCCGGAAAGCCTCATGTCTAGTTCTGTCCCACATGGAACCATTAATTGATATATTTTTTTTAATGCAACAAAGCTCAACCTTCTGTCAAAATCCTGTTCTTCTATGGGGACCCAAACCCTGTGCCTACAGAAACTATGGTCACGCCTCAGGACATACCCTCAGGAGAAAAAGACTCCATGGCTATGCAGTAACAGGGTAGCTTAAAGTAACCGAAAGAGAACACACCTCTGGGCAGTCAGCAAGTGCTGACAGAATCTGTCATCTGTAAGCACCTTTTAGCCTACGTATAAGCACCATCAAATTTGACACTTGCCTCCAATATTGAATTCTTGTGAGGTTCATTCACTTTTCCAGCCAGACAGCAGTGGGAGATGGCATTGTGAATAATTGGTTTGTTTGATTTGCTACTGGGCTCCTTAAAGAGTTTAGGACCTAAGAAAACCAGATCGAAATTGCAAAATCATTAATGTAGGGCACAAACCACACAAAAGGACTACACTTTTCTTAGAAGCAAAATACAGAAAGCTGAGATCATGAAAAATAAGCATTCTTGAAAATAGACCATAAAGACCTCTTCAGATCTACTCAAAAGAATTTAGAGTTATAAATTATAAAAAAAAAAAAAAAAAAAGACAGATTAAAGTAATTATAGCTACTTTCTCACTTGTCTCTTTGTTTACACACTACAAACCCAGGAACCTGAAGGCTTCAAGCTTCAAGTGCCCAGGATGTGTAATCCTGCTTTAGTTCTGTCTCAGAGCAGCAGGGAGGTGGCATGACCTGGTGCCCGTGGGACAAATGTGAGGACAGGTCAGGGCCTCTGCAGTGTCCTGCTGTGCACACCCAGCAGTTAGATACAGCTCTGACACAGGTGCCCCTAAGGGCAATATACCCTAAAGAGGGTATGTGGCCGTCACCTGTGTACTCAGCCACCGACGCCAAAGAAGAAGCTGCCGACGCAGTCTCCCAGTCTCGGTCTGTGCTCCTGCTGGGGTTGCGGCTCAGGATGGGTAAGGCTTCCAGTGATTCGACTCTGCAGGCAGAAAACGACAACATGCTCTGGCTGCGCTTCTCCTCCATCAGCACAGCCAGCCACACCCCCCGGGACAAGAATGCCCACTTGTGCAGCAGGGGCTTCCTGGGAAGGTGGAAGACTTAGTAAGCTTTTATTAGCCACTGCTAGAGGGTGTCATCATAAGCGTGCGGAGTGAATGGTGCAGGCTCAGGAACAGAGGCAAAGGACCGGTGACTAACAGCTGCCACGCATGTGATCAGATGCAGAGGAGGAGGGCCACAGTGCGGCCAGTTTGATAAACCATGAATCACATACGCTCATCCCTGGCAGCTCTGGACTGTACAAGCAGGGATGCTAGATCATGAACAGTCAACATGAAGTGAGGAACTGCTGAGAAGGTAGTGTGCTGCTCTCAGGCAGGCTGACAGGGCTGCAGTGGAAGTCAGCTGGGTAACCAACTTCCCAAACAACACTAGAGCACCGTTCAAGGCTCCCTAGGAGTCCTCCACAAAGTCCAGGAGACAAAAGCCATTAGCTACCAAGGAGGCATTGGCCTCTTCACAGAGAGTTCACAGATGCCCATCTACGATACCACTCGCATCAAGTCCTGGCTACAACAGTCAGTCAACAACACGCAGGGCTCCTTCCTAAAGCTGCGGTAGTAATTCACCATGCCACGACAAGCACCCACAGCACCGGTAAAATTACTGTGTAACCCGGGGGGTGGTGTGGGGGTGGTGTGTGTGTGTGTGTGTGTGTGTGTGTGTGTGTGTGTGTATGTGTGTGTATGTGTGTGTGTGTGTGTTGGCAGTAAACAATCCAATACCCAAAAGCATTGGTCCCTGCCTGACACTCACACTTCAGGTTGTGCCAGATGACACTTGACAAGTATGGCGTTCTGAGACGCACACTGAACTTTGCGAGCAGTGGGGCCAGGTGTCACCCACTTACTCCTTTGCAACAAGAAGTGTGCACACTCGACAGGGAGGTGAGAGGAGAGACGGGAGGAGGATGTCACAAAGCCTGCTGAGCCCTGGTTGGGGTAGGTTGAGTTTCTTCCTAAACATTATAGAACTGGTTACAAAATATCCCTCCTTCAGCTTTGATCTGGAAGGTTCTCTCTCTTTACAAGTGCACTAAGATGCCCCATAGCTTCCTGGCCTCCTTACCTGTGAGAAGGCGTGCCCCCGGAATGAACACTCTCGGGTTCTGTTGTTGCTGCCGATGCCAAGGAGAGGCTGGAGCCAGAGTGAGTTCTGCTCAAGTTATCAGCTGCAGGGAACAAGAAATGGGCAAACTGTAAAGACCTCCACCAGGCTCACTCCTGCTGTCTCAACTCACCTTTGCCAAACCCGGCCAACCTCTGGCCCAAACCCTGGATGTCCCTTGCCATCTCAGAGCATCACATTTGGTTTCAATTTCTCAAGCCTTTTGGAAGGGACAAGGCTGTGTACCCTCCTGCCTCACACAGGTCTGGAGAAAGTGCAATGAGACAATGAAGGCGATTAGCATGGATGCGGGACGAGGCTTACGGGTGGAGGAGCACTTGGTTCCCGAGTCACTGCAGGACTCTTCCCGGTGAACTGACTTCGGCCGAGGCTTCTTAGGCTTCGATTTAGGCTTGGCAAGTCCCTGCTCCTCCAAGGCCTGCTGCTGCTTCCTCCGCAAGTACTCCTGTTTAATGAGCTCTCGCCTCGCCTTCTCCTCCTCCTTCCGCAGCCGATCCTCTTCAGCCTTCCGCCTGAGAGCAAAATGGAGTCACAAGAGACTAGGTCAGAGGCTCTCTTCTTAAGGACAAATGTACCAAACCCACCTCCTGCAGCCACTCCCGGGTCCCTCTCTAACGACTGCTGGAGCAGTGTGAGTACAGGGACAGAAGGCAGTGGTGTACGGGGCAGATTGGGACTGAATCACCTGAGCCTTCTGGAAAGTGCTGGGACCTATGCTGCACACTGGCAGCCCCATCATTACAGTGGGGAGTGAACACACAGGCCTCGGCAGGCCATGTGAATACGAAGCAGCAAGCATGCGCGCATGTGCGCTGTCCTGGCTGCAGCAGGAAGGAGGAATGAGTGAAGCAGCTGTGGGGTGGGCAGCCTGGCCCCGCCCACCACCGAGATGCACAGCCAGGCTGCCCCACGGACACAGAGGAGGAGGTTACCGGGCTTCATCTCGCTTGAGCTCCACTTCCGCCTCCAGCTGCTGCTTGCGAGCACGAGCCTCCTCAGCCTTGCGCTGCTGTTTCAGAAGGAAGGCGGCCCGCTTCTTAGCAAGCTCATCTTCTGCTTTCTGTTCATCCTAGGAAACCCACCACTTACAGTCAGTGACAGTACAAGGGACTCCTTAAACTATCCAGCCTAGGTTACCTTGATGAAGTATCAACTTTTACACTCAGAAAATTGGACTTCCCTGGGAGAGGGGGGTGACAGGGTCTATGTAGCCCTGGATGTCCTAGAACTACCTATGTAGACCAAGCCGGCGTCAGACTCGGACATCTATCTGCCGCTGCTTGCCAAAGGCGTGTACCACCATGCCCAGCTCTGACTCTTTTTCATCGATAAGCTTATCATATGTACAAACGCTGTGACACAATGGAGCGGAGTCTATGCCATCCGGACAGCCTCAGTTAGACGACCTTCCACGTGGCCTGCACCAGATCCTCTCTCTCTATCTGATCTAACGCCAATGGGACTGCAATCACACCACACAAAGTGCAAATGGGCATGAGGAGACGGCTCAGCAGAGAAAATGGTTGCTGCGCAAACATAAGGACCTGAGTTCACATCCCTAGAACCCACAAAAAAAGCCAGGAAGGAAAGACAGCCTGCGTGTAATCTCAGTACATGAGAAGTAGACAGGGAATCTGTGGAGCAAGCTAGCTAACCAGGCTAACTGAAATGGCAAACTCCAGGCTCTGGAGGGCATCTTGCCTCAGTATATACAGTGGTCTATGGCCATAGACCCAGAACCCATCCAATCGTGTCTAATACATTACAGGGAAGATCAATCAAGTAAGACATCCATTGTCAGCTTCAAGTTACACACACACACACACACACACACACACACACACACACACACACACACACACACACCACTGCCACCACCAATGTCAATAAAATGTGCATAAGGCTGAGACTGTGCCATGTATCAGCAGCAAAGAGACATCAGGACAGAAAAGAAACCCTAAAGTCCATACGTCTCTGAAGAAGAAGTACAGGATGGAGAAACAAGGCATCTCTAAACCTCCTCTGCTGCCAGAAATAAATATCTCGATTCATGAAAACTATCCGGTCCTAGGATGTGCTGCCTGGGACTCCACTTGGCAGTCCGTCCTCAGGATGGAGGCTTCTGCAGCCCACAGAGTCAAATGTGTTTCTCCCCGGCTTCTTAGGGAATCTGCTTAGAACAGAGCTCTAGAGACAGCCTCACAACCACGGCAACGTGCCTACACTTCAACACACTGCCAACTCACCTTGAAGAAGAAACCAACCCCAGGCTTCTGGTCACCATCTCCACCAAGCTCCACTGAGCTCTCGTGGCCAACCACCTCTCCATCCTCGTCAGGGGCCTTCAGGTCGGAGAGGTCCACCTCAATGAGGCTGGCCTTGCTCCTCAGTGGCTCTTCCATCAGGGTATGTTCTTTGCCTGTGACGGCAGAGGAGCTCAGCCCTGCCTCTTTCACACTTGTCTCCAGACCCTCTTTAAAGTTCATCTGTTCTGACACAATGTTTGTATCTTTGCAAGAGGACAGAACAAGTGTCCGATGGTTGCTCTCATCATGGAGCCTATAACTGTCAAAGAGACATTTTTCAGGGAGTTCCCCACCTGGGTCAGAGGGTGACCGTGGATGGGTGCTTGGGGGCAAAGACCGAGAATGTGGGAGTGTCTCCACATTGGGTGTTGGGGTTTTACTCCGAGAACAAGCCTGCTGCCTGTCTTTTGGAACCTTCAGTTCAGCTGGCCTTCCCGGACGGGAGTTCCGGCCCTGGCCAAGCCGTGGGGGTTTGCGGTGGCCAGGCACACCAGTTGGAGAGAGTGGCTCAACAAAGTGGACTGGGGCCTTTACCTTTTGGTCCTGGCAATTATTTTTAGCGCCTGGTGTTGGCACTGTGGGGGACTTCATGAGCAGTTGTTCCTGCTGCTGGGAGATCTTCAGAATAGCCTGCTGCAGTGTGCTGATGGTTTCATTAAGCTTTTCAATGGACAGGTCACACTCATTCACATCTGCCTCGCCAACACCGTCCTCTAGGAAGGCTGCGGAAATCGCTCTGTGCTTCTCCCCGTCATGCAGAGAAGCCGGCTCCCTGGGCTTATGCAACTGGACAAACGCCACATCCTGGGACTCACTGAGCTCTCTCTGCTCTTCTCTGACAAGGAAGCCTTCGGTTTTACAAGTGCCATCATCCAAGTCCTCCCCATTATGCTGTGTGAACTCCTTCGTGAAGTGTTCCGGCCTCAGTGGCTGCGGGGCGCCGTCAGCCTTCCCCTTCTTCACCACGTGCAGAAAGGCGGCCTTGCCCAGCTTCAGACGCTGCCGCGCCGACAAGGCCTCCATCTTCTTCTTCTGGGCTTCAATAGCCCTGCGCTTTTCCTCCAGCTGCATGTGCAGCTGCACCAGCTCAGAAGCCAGCAGGCTGGCAGGGTCCTTGCTGTGCCTGCCAGGGCTCTGCTCCCTCTTCTGGCGCCATGTTGTCAGAGGCGCTGGGCAGCTTTCGGAGGCATCTGGGGTGGTCTTCTGAGAGCTGCTGGTGCTGGACTTGGTCTCACAGCTGTTGAGCCGCTGGAGCTTCCTTTCGGCGAAGCTGGTCATCTTCACACTTCCGCTTGCCATGGACATGCTGCTGAGCTGAGAGGTCGTGCTCAGACACGGGCTCGAGCGGCCGCTGGCATCGTCCTTGTCTTCGTGCTCCTTCACCTTCATGTCCTCTTGGAGTTTGGCTGACTCTTCCTCACCAGTGTATCTGGGGATAACCACAGGATGGTCCTCACCAATGAAATCCTGCTCTGCATCCTCCACGTCCACCACGTCAGAGTCAGAGTCCTGCCTCAGGATGGTCCAGGGTTCCGAGTCGTGGGAGCTGGGGCTCTGGGAACCAACATACCACCTCCCTTCATCTTCCTCAGCCCTGCCTACATGGAGGAAGAAGCCATCAGCAGCCTGCCCCTGAGGCAAAGGATCAAATCTACCCAGGGCCAGAGGCTGTCCTTCTCCTGTAGCTTCTGCTGACTGTGGTCCTACCTCTGCAGGATCGATGCTTGCAGCAAATTCTGAACAAGGAATTGGGGTGAAAGTTCTGTTCAGGTCACGGCTGCCATGGCTACCCGTCACTTTCTTCCGTACCAGAGGCTGGGAGCCCTCACTCGGCCTCTTAGACATGATGGTCCTCGGCCTCCCTTCTCCACGCTCATCTTCCTTAGTGATAATCTGCTTCTCTTTGGCTGGCCGAAGTACTGCTGGCATCAGGGGCTCTAAGTAAAAACTGTCAGGCTTAGTGTCCAAAGTGTCTGCCTGCCTCTGGGGAGACCTGACACTTGCTACCAGGCCTGGGGCCTGAGGTGAGCTCCTAGGGAGCTCTGGGGAATGAGCAGTCGCATCTGTCCTGATGATGGCCACAAGCTCTTCCTCCTCATCTTCAATGTTGACATGGCTCAGGAGGCTTTTCCCATTGGTCCTTCCGGCTGAAGGATGGGGTTGGTTCTGCGGGGTCATGTGGATGATGTTGGATGCCAAGCTATCTTTGCTGATAGAGCGGGCTAAGCTGACACTGTCTCCAGAGCTGGGCTCCACATCACAGCTTGCAGCATGATGGAGAGCAAAGGGTGTTGGCTGGGACACAGGCCTGAAGTAAGACAAGAAACCCACTGTTTAGCAGCCTCCAGCACTCCTCCATGCACCCTTTAAAGTAACCCATGCCCTAGTGAGCCTTCATTTACTCTTATTTAACACACTACAAATAAAAGCTAAAAAAAATTTTAAACCCTGAATAAAGTCACCACAAGGAACATGAAAAATAATGATACTTTCTAAAATAAAAGCACCTGTAGAACAGGCAGCACTAGTGCTATTTTAGGTCTCTGACACCTGGTGGGCCCTCACATCTCTCTCTATTGTGAGGACAACACAAATCACACAGCCACCGTGCAGGAAGAGGGTGAGCATGTGCTGGCACTGTTGTGAAACCCTGGCTGCCAGCTCCCGGAAGCAGCTTATTGAGTTTTTAAGGGTCCCTGGAATACATCTGGAGAACTGCTGCTTAGTCTAATGAGCACCCAAATACAAACAGCCCAAAGGTACTCACCTGCCCTTTTTATCTGGCCACACTATTGCTGCCCCTCGTGGCTGGCCATCAACCCGAGTTAAGGAATTCGATCTGTGTCGCTGGTCTGCAGTTTGGAGGAAATAAGCACCTTCATTGTTAAGTAACCAACTCTGAACCATGGCAAGTTCTTTCAGTGCTACAGCCATTTCTCTGGGGAATGAATCCTAACTCTGCTCACTCCACCACTCAGGGGAGCGGATGCCCAGAACATCGCAACTTCCGGCAGCTCCAACAAGTGAAGTGTAGTGTTCAGTAATCAGGGCAGAAGGCTTGGGACATCTGCTATTCTGTACATGCTGCATGGAGCTTATCAGATTTGAAGTGACATTTATACCAAAGACTATAAATTCTGAGCTGTAGCAATACAAATGAAAATTTATCCTGCTAGTCTTAAGTAAAATGGGAACTTTAGAATAAGATCATTAATTTGGAGTATTGTTTTACTAAGCCATAAAAAGAAAAAGCGACAGAAGGGAAGAGAATCATGCTCTCACCAGGGATGTCCTCTGCCTGCGACACTTTCTGCTGTTTCTGCCTCAGTGGCAACAAAGGATGGGATGGACTAAATGCGGAAGCTCCTTTCCCACTGAATAAAAATAATTCAGAGAAAATAATGAGTTTATCAAACTTCAAGTTCAAAAGCAAAGCCAGAGGCTAGCAGAGAAGGCACTGACTCCGACCCTGACAGCCTAGGTCTTATCTCTAGGTGCCACATCATAGAAAGAACTTTCTTCTTAAAGCCGTCCTCTGCCTTCCACAGAGGCACTGTGGGGTATGTGCAACTACACACACACACACACACATACTCACTCAGTCATATGCGCAACCACACCCACCCACACAGTCAGTCAGTCAGTGTACAAGTGAGCAGCGAAGGCACACAACTAACAGAGACCAAGCTGGGAGCAGTCAGCAGGTTTCTCTGGGGAAGTACTTTCCATAAAAACTGACCCAAAAGAAAACCGACAAAGTTTTGAATTTGAGGTAAAAATCCCAAAATTGGACTGGGGAGAGAGCTCAGTTGGTAAAGTTTTGCCATACAAATTTAAGGAGGACCTGAGTTCAGTTGCCAGTACCCACATTATAAAGCCAAGCAGAGCCGGGCACAGTGGCACCTATAATTACGCCTGTAATCCCAGCACTTGGGGAGGCAGAGGCAGGCAGATTTCTGTAAGTCTGAGACCAGCCTCGTCTACAAAGGCTACACAGAGAAACACTGTGGGGGGGTCTGGTGTTGGAGGGGGGAGCCAGGCAGAGCACCGTGTATCTGTAATTACTGCACTGGCCAAGTTTGCTGACCAGCTGCTCTAGCCAATCAATGAGCTCTGAGTTCAGTGAGAGACCTTACCTCAAAAAAGAAAGGAGAGAACAGAACAAGAAGAGATCCAACATCAACCCGTGGCCTACACACATGCGCACGTGGACATGTGTACAAACACACCAACATTTACCAACCCCAAAGCTGAAAACACAAATTATACAACTTCTGGGTGTAGTGTATAATACAAAATCCCATGTGACTATCACACAGGGGATTAGCAAGGTGGTTGGGTGTAGAAACAATGCATGATACATATTTATGAAAATACCACACTCACAAGCCAGGTGGTAGTGGCACACGCCTTTAATCCCAGCACTGGGAAGGCAGAGGCAGGCAGAGCTCCGAGTTCAAGCCAGCCTGGTCTACAGAGCTAGTTCCAGGCCATCCAAGACTATACAGTGACAACCTGTCTCAAAAACACAAAAGTAAGAATAGTTTAAAGACCACAGAGATAACTCCACTATATCAAATGACTGAAAACGCTGAGAACAGCTAAGCAGGGAGAAGCAGCGAGAGGGCAGCCGGGAAAGCACACTCACACGGAACAGCCACAAAAAGTCCAATTAGCCACACTCTTTCTGCTTCTTCTACTACAGCTTGAGTAAAGGAGGGTACCCATGGGTGCCACGCAGGCACTGCCCAGGTGAGCACTGCTCAGTGCAGCCACAGTAGCCTGACATCTACCCATGGGGGCTGGCATTAGCTGACCATCAGGAAGCACACTCACAGTGCAGGGCAGCTAGTTTGCTACTTTACTTTGGGGAAGAAGTTAGCCAAGGCAGCAATAAAGTGCGGGCAGCAATCACAGGGGCATTTGACACTCTAGGATATAGCTGCTAAGGTTAAAGCCCAAAGGGACAAAGACAAAGGAGCAGTCCTTCAGAGACAGAGGAGACACAAGGAAGAGAGGGAGATGAAAGGGGAAAAGCTGCATGCAGAACCCAGGGGAGCCCCGCAGGGGGAGGGAAAGACTCCCACAGGGCCTAGCAGAAGAAGTCTGTAACCTACAGCCACCCACAACCCAAGGAGCAGAGAAATCAAACAGTAGAAAGCCAGAGTATGTGACAGTGCAGAGCTATTCAGGGGGAAAGTTTGATGCATGAGAAAGCCTTCGCAGCCACTGCTAGGCAGAAAAAGGCCCCGAGCCAGTGCACATGATACCAATGTTGCTTTAACCAACTTACAGACACACACACACACACACACACACACACACACACACACACACACACACACGACACTGCATGACTGAATCTGACCATAAAGATCCGTTCCAAGGACTGGATACAAGGGCTGCTAGCAACAATGCCCAGGTACCCTTTTGCGCCATGAGGCTGTGCAGCTCCGCCCCTGATACGCGGTCACACCTCAGCCACTGCTTCTGTCTGTGGGCTCGGAGCCACACACAGCTTTCCACTTCTTCTCCAAGGACCGGATCCTGTCAGTGGGTCTGTCTCAGCCCTTCACACTCCCAGCGCCACCTAACCTGCTTCCTGGGCACCTGAACACTCTCTTCCTGGCCCAGCTCCAGCATCTTTAATGCCAACCTGAGAAAGCCGAGATCCTTTCAAACACACTTGGACCTGGCCATCCAGCTGCATGCGATTCAGAATCACTTCTGAGTATTGTCTTAACCTTAAATCTCAACTCAGTCTCCACACCTTAAAATACACTCAGCCGGGCCAGATACAGCCTCCTCCCATGTAAGAGGCTCAAGCCCCCTAAGTAGAGCTCTCTCTTCTCATCCGCATGCCCACTGACCTGGCAGTAGCCAACCAACCCGGATCCAGTCAGCTGAGTTCCAGGTCTTCATGATAAACATCAGTTCTAAAAGACACTCTTCCATCATCAAATCCATAGCTCACTGAAGTAAACGAGCCAGTACTGCTTACAGGTGGGGGCCCTTTGTTCCTAAATTCTAGCAGGTTATAGCTCACAGTAAACTAAACCATCCCTCAGTTCCCTCCTCATCAGGTCATTCGCGAAACTGTAACTCACTGTGAAGAGACAATGGAGCCATATCCTTTCTATACTACAATTGGACATATTTAAACTGTATTAATCAATTACATTACATAATACCCTTATTTAAACATCTCACAACTAAGGGGCTTACAGAGTCCAGGCCTCTGGACAGGAGACTGGGTGACGGAGGGACAGAGCAGGAGTTCAGACAGGCTACTTGTGTACTTTCTACATTACTTACTTTAAGAAAAAGTTTGATTCCTGTGCTATCGTGTAAAAGGGAACAGGTGGTAAACTGATCCCGAAAGCAGAGTGGTAGACAGACTCACAGACAGTCAGGCTCTTCCGAGTGGAGGTGGTACCGATGACTGCCTTCAGCGAGAGGCTGAGTGGGTGGTGGCACGTCAGCAGGGCTCATGGCCGCAGGGCTACCCAGGAAGCTGCGTTTGGTTGCGTTGGAAATTGGGACAGGAGGTCTGCTGCTCTTCTGCTGTAGCACTGTTTTAGCTACAGAAACAACAATTTTACAAAAATATATCTATTATTTATAGTTACAGTATTAGCAAGGAACAGAGAACCTACACATTTTAGAACCACAAAAACAACTCCACTTTTACTTGAAACCAAACTTCTCAAAATTTGTTTTAACAGGTGAGGCCCGAGGCTGCCCCTCAGAGACTGTTTGTTGGCCACGTCATGCGGTTGCCACTTACCATCCCTCAGCTCCTGAGTGTCTCGGGGCTGAACGAAGTCTGGTTTGACGTTCTCAAACCACCAGAAGAGCTCAGCAATGAAAACCATCACGTTCGGCTAAAACAAAGCACACGACCAGCCGGGCACAGTGAGCACGTGCTCACAGGCAGCCGGCTTCCCACGCGGGGCACATGGCTGCTTTACCTTCAGCACTGGGGGAGCATACAGCATGTCCTCCAGGGTGAGATAGAAGCACTTGTTGAGGTGCTCATTGGAGAACTCCCTCAGCAGCCGGATGTTGTACAGGCTGTCAGCCATCGACGGCACCTCCTTCAGACAAATATCTAGTGGACACAGACAGGCACACTGTTACGACATGCACACTCTGCTCACAAGGGTGTGCGTAGATACACAACTCTGAGCTGACACTCTATGTGGAAGGGGAAGTGATAAAATAAGAGACTTTAAAAGACAGTAAGTTTCACAGATGACACTAAAAGTAGAAAGAAACTAAGGGAAGTCTCCAGAATCTGCATTTATAACATAAAGCATGCGAGAGTTCAAGAATGAATTCCTAAAATAAACCCTGGTGGGCTGCCACTAGCAGAGTGCTTGCCTGCCATGTACACAGCACGAGAGCCAGCAGATGAACCAATGAACAGTGCAAATCACCTTCTACAGATGCTTGAGTTTCTGGGCCCACAAGAAGGCGCTTGCCCTGCAAGTCCTGAGTTCCGTGCCCGGGACTCACAGAGAGGTAGGAGAACACATCAGGGCAATGGTGGTGCACACCTTTAGTCCCAGCACTCAAGAGGCAGGGGGAGGTGGAGCCCTGAGGAGTTTGAGGCCAGCCTCGTCTACAGATTGAGTTTCAGAACAGCCAGGATATACAGAGAGAAACCCTGTCTCAAAAAAGTAGGAGAAAACCAATTCCACAAAGATGTCCTTTCACCTCCACATTTGTGTAACACCCACATATATACAACACACACACACACACACACACACACACACACACACACACACACACACACACAATGACAGTAAAATGGTTGCCATTTCCTTCAGCTAGCAGAGACCTCTGCATAAAGTTAATTTCATATTTGCAAAGGTAGAGGCTGGGATATGTATAAAATTACAGTTATCAAGGAAGGTTTTTAATCCTCCCAATCAAGAAACTACACACAGCACAAGCCTCGTCTAAGAAGAGGTGAGGACCTTCCAACATCTCAGGTAAGAAAATCCAGGAAAGCAGACCCTCCACTGGCAAATGTGATACAGGCAATAAATACGGACCCTTGAAAAGGGCCATCTAGTGTTTGTCCAGTTGCTCCTTAGTAGAGCAGATGCCAGTGAACAGCAGTTGTAGGATCATGTGACAAATACAAAGGCTTTGCCTCTGAATGTGCCACCTTAAAAGTGGGAGGGGTAGGGTGGGGTGAGACAGAGGAAAACCAAAATAAGAAAAAAAAAATTTCCCCCCAAATATCTCAAATGCTATTTTCCAATCTAAGTCATTAGTCCAAGAAACAGGGAGTGTCAACACCAAGTGAGGTAGTGTCACCTGGCCATGAAATACTGTTTGCCACCACTCCTGACTGCCCAGTCCTTCCCTGCCCTCTAAGCGATGTGGCCCCTCAGCACAGCTCACTATGGAACATCTCTTTTCCATGGCTTGTACGCTGTTCCCCTGCTCCAAGTGGCTGCCCTGGGCCAATGCCACCGTTCCAGCAGGTGTAAAGTTAAATAAAATGTACCACTTGTAGAACAAGGGCTCAGTGTCCTTATTCTTCAAAACGACTGCAACTATTGATCTGTGAAAACTTAAGCAACAGTAACAAGTATGATGAGAGAAATGGGACCCAACACAGGCTGCAGACTGTAATGAGTTCAACTGTGAACACCAATGTGTCAGCAGAGAGAAGACGAGGCTAGCCCTGCAGAATGCCACCTAGGAAACAACAGGAGGAGGAGGCAGAAGGCAAATGAAGACCCAGAGGCCAAAGCTCTCCCCACAAAGGAGAGCTAAGCACGAAGCTGAGTCACACAGCACACTTGGCCAGAGCACACTCGGCACAGACGCTGGGAGGGACGCACAGTGTTGTCTGCAGTCTGCAGAAACACCGACCAACCAAGGAACAATACAGCAACTCAAGAGCCTGGAAACCAGGAAGGACACAGGCTGGGCACTGTGGCTTCAGGGAGGCTGCGAGCCTGACAACTGAAAATGGTGATGATGGGTAAGAGGACATCGCTGGGACAAGCGGCAAGTCTAGACAAAGCCTCCTGTGGTGCCCCTGGACGCTTGTTCCGTGAGCCACACATACACCAGCACTGCTAGGAAAGCCTCTGGTCCCCAAGCTACTCCAAACATAAAAGTGAGAAAACTATCACCCTGGGAAGGTTAGATTTAAAAAACAAAACAAAACAAAAACTCTTTGAGCTATCTGCTACATATTAAATTTATGCCAAAATAAAACGTTCTGCCCTTATGTTGCTTTGTCAATCTTGGTAAAAACAAAAGTATTTACTGGACTGGCAATTTACAGAACAGTCCGGAAATTATATTTTGGGGATACGGACTCTCCATGTCTAAGAATGTACTCTTCAAAGAACTATGGAAAAGCTTAGTTTTAAATTACTTCTTTTCACACCCCGTTTTTGCTGACTGGTCCTCAGGCTCTCCCTGAGCTGTGGTCTATATGGGTCTCATGTCCTGTGTACTGGGCTATCACCAGGTTTCCTCCTCTGGGTCTCCTGGCCCAGTCAGCCTACAGGACACAGAGGACTGTTCCTTAGGTCCACAGCTGTGATAGCCTGGGGACCACACTCTCTACCAGGTATCACTGGCAGGCCAAGAACTGCACCTGCTGTGCAAAAGCAGATTACATTAGAGTCTTGTCTTCCAACTTTTACACAAGGTTTCAATCTGTGCTAACAAGGCAAGCCAGCCTTAACTGTTCTCTAGGTCTCTTCCCAATGTTTCAGAAATAGACCAGAAGCATCCCATAGTCCCTATTCTTTGGCACAATTTACAAACCATAGAAACCATCAATTCCTAAAAAGTTTGGTAATGTGCCCTAGCAATAAGTTCCCACAAAAGCCAGCCCACAAAGATGTACTTTTAAAAAAAATATTTATTTATTTTTTATTATGTATACAGTGTTCTGCCTGCATGTACACCTGCACACCAGAAGAGGGCACCAGATCACATTGTAGATGGTTGTGAGCCACCGTGTGGTTGCTGGGAACTGAACTCAGGACCTCTGGGAGAGCAGGCAGTGCTCTTGACCTCTGAGCCACCTCTCCGGGCCCAGGATGCCCCTCTGGATCTCCAGCTCTCCCACATAGAACTGTCTGTGTCACATAACACTGAACATGCACAGCACAGACACACTCTCCACATTGTTATTTGGTATCTACTAGACCTGAATTTAATTCATTTTGTTTTCTGGTTGTTTTTTGTTTTGTTTTGAGGGGTAAAGTTTCTCTCTGGAACAGAGACATAGACAGAGCCCTGCTCATCCTGGACTCGCTCTGTAGATCAAGCTGGCCTAAAATTCAGGGATTCACACCCAGCCTGTTTTCTGCTTTCCTTATTTTGCCCTCTTTTATTGATCAATCAGTCCAGAAATCTTATTAGTCCATCAAAAGAACAGCTTTTAGTTTCTCTTAAAATCATTTTAAATGCTTATTATTTTACTACTAAATTTACTTTATTTATTTATTGTTTTTTTACCAGACAAGGTTTGCAGGCAGCCTTGGCTGTCCTGGACTCCCTTTGTATACCAGGCTGGCCTCAAACTCCCAGGAGCCTCTGCTTCCTGACTACTGGGATTAAAGGATTAAAGGCATGCGCCACCATACCCAGCTTACTTTAAAAATTTTTTTTTCAACAAGCTACAATGTCTTTTAAGCTCCTCAGAGATAATGAAGTGCTCTCTGTAGTCTCTCCCCAGCAAGCTGGAGTATAGAAGCCAGGCATTACAAAGAGCATGCTGTGCTGTTTCCAAGGCTTACCTGAGGGATCTGCTCCTGCCATGCAGTCCCCTACTCTGTGTGACCTACTTTGTCTTCTCACAAAGTTACTTCAACTGGGCACATCCAGGGGGTTCTTAGGATTTGGCTATGCTCACCCAAGAGGCACACACACTTTCCCTGGGTAAATCCTCATTTTCTCTGTTAGTTCTTCCTATATATTCATCTCATTTTTTCCAGTTTCTCCTTTACTTCCATGCCTTTGGGGTTTTTGTCCTACTTTCTGGGAGATTTTTTTTTTTTCTACTCAGGCATCTAACACTTCAGTGGACTCTAGATACCAGACATGCACACTTCCTCAGAGCTCTGTGAGTCCTCCAGATGCCCTACCCAGAACCCACTCTTGGCAGCTAGGTCCCCAGCCTCTTACTGCTGTGTACTCTGTATCTGTGGCCTGAGTGTTTGTTCAGGTCAGGCGATTTCTTCAAATGTTAGGTGGCTCTGTCAGAGGGAGGCATTAAGAAGTGGGCTTTGGTGTGGGTGGCTAAGGCAAGAAGGCAGCTGATGGCAAACCTCAGCCGCTAGGGGTCTTGTGCGTAAGGCCAGGCTCTGCAGGGAAGATGCCTTCCCTGGCCTGCATGTGGCCTTAGGGAACCCAGCGAGGAACTGAGGAACTGAGGCTTACGGTACCAGGTAAAGCAGCTCACACAAAAGCCTTCATTCTGGTCACCTCACTGCTACCTGCCCCATGCTGGAGTGAGGCTAGCAGTTACAGGCTACGTATCCCCCAAGTGTGTTCACATCCCCAGGTCCTCAGATGCTAGTGGAAGCACAGGGGACCCAGGCTCTCCCAATTCCTCAGACTAACTTAAAGAGACACAGCTAGGCCCGCCTGCTGGCCAAAGTCCTCCCGCCCTCCTGTGGCAGCTGGTGAGCGGCTTCTCTGGCTGGGGCTCCTCCTCGGCACACTTTCTACTTTCCTCCAGGACTAGCACGTGGAACTTACAGTCCAGCTGTTTACAGCCACAGCCACAAAACTTCATCTTTCCTCCCTTGACTTCTCTTTGGGATTGAGTCTATTCTTTAAAGCCACTGCAATAACCCTAATTCATTCCTTCCCAGGCTAAGGAGCTTTCCAACACACATACGTAAGGCACTCACTTCCACCACAGCACACTTCCGGCTGTGTCCTATAGCTCTGGGTAGTTCACTTGTTTAATACCTATTCCACATTGTCCTAGATGCTACTGGTTATGGCATTATCAGTGAAAACAAGTAAAAAGCTCCCATTCTTGGAGATCTTACCCACCAGCTATACATACGCCCAGGTCTACAAATACTGCAGATTTTAGCAGTGTGTGTCTTTGCTACTGATTTCTAAAGTCCTGAACTGGCAGGAACATATGCTTCGGAATCTGGTGCAGTTTCTTCTGTGGCTTTGACCAAAGTAGTCATTGTCGTCTTCTCCTCCTCCTCCTTTTTGTTTTGACCAAGTTCTTTTCTTTTTGTTTTTTCAGACATGGTCTCAACTATGTGGCTCTGACTGGCCTGGACCTTGCTTTGTAAACCAGGGTTTCCTTGAACTCAAGAGTTCAACCTATCTCTGCCTCCTGAGTATATTTGGGGGGGTAGGGAGAGGAGGAGGGGTGGTGGACATGACAGTAACGGTGTGTGCTCTGTGCCACAGCACCCAGCCCAAGGCCATTTTCTGCAAATGTCTGAGTATATAGAGGCCAGGGAGCAACCTGCAGGAATCAGTGCTGTGGGCTCTGGAACTGAACTTAGGCTTGGCAGTAAGCACTTTTACCCCCTGGCCCATCTTGCCAGCCCTGACCACTTATTTTTATTCAGTGTACTACAACATTTAGTACACTAAATGCAGACTGCCAATCTAGCATTGTATTCAAGTTTATGGCTTGAATACAAACTTAGAAATAAATTTAAAAATAAATACAAATTCATTTATTTAGAAATAAATTTCTGTTTCTGGAAGTTTTAGTTAAGCTATAGGTGTGGCTTGTCAGCTTCTTCCTGTAATTCTGTAAATTTTTTTCAATAAGGATGTTAGCCCCAGTATTACTTTCTGCCTTAAGATCCTCAAAAGACAGGTTAAAAGGCAGGCTACAGGCCCAGCATGGTGGCGCACGCCTTTAGTCCCAGCACTCAGGAGGAAGAAGCAGGAGGATCTCTGTGAATTTCAGCATAGCCTGGTCTACACTCCGAGTTCCAGGACAGCTGGGGCTATGTAGAGAGCCCCTGTCTGAAAAACAAACAAACGTATGAACAAAGCAGCCTACAACTGGGGAAGGAGGAGCTAAGGGAAAACTGAGAACACACACTGGTGGTAGAGAGCGGAGGGACGGCCAAGAACAATGAGCAGTGGTGCACGTGGCTATAACCTCAGGACTCAGGAGGCTGAGGCAGGAGGAACACATGTTCAAGGGCAGACTGGAATACACAGCTCCACGTCGGCCTGAGCTACACAGTGAAAAAGGGCAAAGCTCCCAAAACTCTGAGATGAAGTGCCCACCTTACCCTCTTCCCTAAGCTCAGCTTCTAGTTGCTCCTTCATGTCCTGCAGTGTTTTAAGCATTCAGTGTTCTCTTTCACCTGTGTCTTGGCCTTAAATGTGCTGTGACATTTGAGGGCTCCACGGATGGGACGCATGTTTCCTTGGAAAATGGGGTTTCTGGCAATGACCCCAGCAGCAGAGCTCTAGAGTTCCTATAGGGCCGGAGGAGGGTTGCTAGCACTCCACCAGCCTTTCTCTTTAGTGCCGGGCAGAGCCTAGTGCCGCTGCATGCTGGGCAAGCACTAGTGCTGAGCTGCGGCCGCAGACAGACGTTATTCCTTTCTGTGTGATGCTGCAGATAGAACTCAAGGACTCAGTCACGCTCAGCAAGTATCTACCCCAGGGCTGCTCTATGTTTCGTTTTGTTTTGTGGACCGGCCTCTCCGTCACTCCATTCCTCTCAGTCCTCAGAGGCACAGGTCAGGGACTTGAGAACCCTCCTCACATTTTCCTGCATGTAAAAGAGGACTTTTCTGATACTCTTCCCAAAGTCCCAGTCATGGGACCAAGGCCAACGGATGTGAGGGAGCCCATTTGTGCACCTGCAGGTTTGACCTTCCTGGAACCCAGGGCGTTCCCTGTCTTTCAAGCCACCTATGTCTGAAAAACAGAAAAGCACTAACTGCGCTTGTGTGGCTGGAGTAGGCACAACACCAGCCTACGCTGTCCAGGGATAAAGACTGAGACAACATTCCCAATCAGGCTCCGGTCAAGTCCCTGGCCTTCCCCCTGCACAGCCCAGACAAAAGGCACCTAGGGACTTGTGCGTCCATGACACCCTGACAGGTCCCTGCTACAGGCCACAAACACCTGGGAAGAGGTATTCAGGCATCAGAACAGTGCCGCATCAGGCCCGGCAGGCGCAGGCTGAATCTAGCATTCATTCTCGTGTCTTCACTCAGTTCTACAGAGTTGTTTTGCTTTGGTTTCTGACAAGGGGGTCTCATCTATTCAGTCCAGGCTGGTCTTGGTCCTAACTCAGCCTACCAAATGCCAGGATTATAGGTGTGTGCCACCCTGTCAGGCTATGTTCTTCTAGATGTTTCAATAAGGAAGGATTTTACACCCCACTCACACTGAAACAAAGAAAAAGTCACAAGACAACGACATAGTATCCAATACCCAATGGGCAATCTCTACATCACAGGTGATGTCAGAATCTATAGGCATGTGGTAGTATCCCAACTGACACGGGGATACTTCCTTGGGTTTCTCTTGCGTGTTAACTGCACACTGGTCCCTCTCGGGTCTGTTCAGGGAAAGCATTCTCCACTCACCATCCAGTTTCATCTGCTCTGGGCAGTAATAGTGAACCACTGCTAAGAGGGCAGCGCCATCACTGCCGTCTCTCATCAAGTCCTCCAACAACGGGAAGTAGGGTGACTGCCTAGCAGAAAGGTGCTCTCGCCGGTAGCGGACCTGCAGTTGATAAAAGGAAAACGGTCTCTGCGTGTGAGATCTCTTCACCCTGTGTGTGTTACAGGCACACCGGCTAGAGCAAGGTTTACATCAAGCCTGGAGCCACATGAAAGAGCAGCTGTTATTGCCTGGAGAAGTTCAGACTAGGTGGATGATACCTTCTGTCCAGAACACACAAGTCAGAGCCAGGGCTGAGCTCCATGGCTACACTGGATGGCGGAGACTCAGGGCTAAAACCACCAGGGCCAGTCAACTCTAAACTGACGCTGGCAGTGGGAAGACACGGGAAGGAGACAAAACACAGCTATACTACCATAAGCCAGTGAACTACAAACTAATGAGAAACAAGTTAAACAGTGAGCATTCAGATGCTTGAAAGACCCAAGCTCCAGGCACTGTTCTAAGGACTATCAACATTAGCACTGGTCATTAAGAATCGCAAAATAGCATTAATTGATAGTTTGAGAAATTTCAGAAACCGGGTTAAACAAAATTTCTCACACTACTACACCAGCCACCAAGAACTGCAAGTGAAACATCGGGACTGAACCCACAAGGTCACCATGCAAATGCCAGGCCAAGGCTCCCTTATGAGCACACCCGACAAGAACCTGTCACTATTCTAAGCACCATGGCCCAGGCCTCTCTGTCCATGGTCAGTGACAGCTTAGCAGAGACGGGGCGAGGGGGCTGCTCAGCCGCAGACACAACTCCCCAAGGGCTATGGAGAATGCTCTTGCCTGCATCAGTGCGAGAGCAAGATATCCACCAGCCATATTTTTTCCAGAAGGGGCATCTGCGCGTGCGTGCGAGCACGCGTGTGTGCACATACACACACGCGCGCGCACACATGAAACTAAAAACAAGAGAGGCAGCACCTGCCTGTAACAAGAGCCGTTGGTTTCTGAGAGTTCTGCAGGTGAGTCTAACGTGAAGAATCATCTTGGAATCTAGACTTGAAGCTAATGCCTCCATAAATATTTGGCACAACCAGTAGTGATGCTCATTAGAAAACTACTTAGAACCGATTCCTTTAGATTTAGCAACAAGGCTTGTTTTGTGTTGACTAAATGTTCCAAAAACACATTTTAACTTGTTTCTCGGAGCCCATAACGGGCACTATCACGGGGAACCCGCACCATACTGTACCACACGTGCAAAGTCCACAGGTTCCCGCATGCAGTGCATCACAGCATGCTCCAGGCCGGGCTTTCACAGAGACAGCAGACAGGGAGCGAGCAGGCATGCAGTAAAGCAAATGGTTTCTTGTAAAGATGGATGGCACGGGTAAAAATCAGGCTGACACTGAACTACAGGGGCCCAGAAGGCTCACATGAGTGCTTCGCTCACCCACTTCTTCAAAATTCCAGCTGTGAAATGTTCAGATAAAACCTATAACCTGTCAATCTTCACCACACTTTCCTCTGTTGGCCTGTTTGCTAAGCACCCCTCACTACAGGACAGCACAGCCGCTCTAACAAGGAAGTTAGGGGACTGGTTTTCCTTATACTCTGTTTTCACGAAACTTATCTGAAACCAAACCTCTGTAGGGACACCTGAGTATGTGAGCCCTGCCTTGATCACATTCAGTTCTCCCAACACTTGGTAAGCATGCCTTCCTCCTCCTCCTCCTCCTCCTCACAAACATACTTAGCAGGAAGTGCGATCAAGGTTTACACGGGCCTTCTGCAGCCCATAGCCATGGGCCCTCAGGTAGGCTCAATCTAGGCCAAATAATGATCTTATAGGAACCAAGCAATCAAAGGGCACATACAAAACCATCTGCAAAGAGATCTGTGCCCAAAAGTTCACATGGAAAGGCACCACTTGGCACTAGGTATTTCCTATAAGGGCAGTAACAAACTGATCCACTTCCAGAATGGGCCACCAGTAAGGTACTGCCAGAATTGCTAAACAAAATCCTGGATTATAAACTTCGTGTGAAAATCCATCCATAATTTTAGAAGCCCTACGTGGGAACTGACCTAACTGTGCCTGCAGAATCCGAGTTGCCCTCCATCTAGGCCTGAAGAATGGCAACACGGGGACCACATCAAGGAACAGCGGCAGGAGCGCTCTCTGCAGTCCACCTGCGCCCGCAGGGACAGCCTGGAATACAGGTACTAGGCAAGGCCATAAGAGACACCGCCCCTCAGGTGGTAACAGTGGGAAGAGAAAGGCTAAGAAACAATGGCAGCCACTAACTAGGTCACCGTTAGTCCTCCTGATGTCTGCTAGAAAAGACAGCATCCTGTCAGCTGTGCTCCACTGGTCACTGAGAGATCACTGAGAACCTGGGGGACATGGACATGGCATTCCAAAGTGCCACACAACAAAGCCCATCAGCGTGGCCAGCAGGGCTCGTGCTGGAGAGGGGGTAACACATCCTGGGTGGACATTTAAACAAACAAACAAAGCCCGGTCTTGGGTGCGAGCAATTTTAATGGAAGCGCATGATGGCAACAAGATGGCTTTGCAGATGGCGGATGGCGGCCTGGGTCACTTACGGGTACTAACTTCCAATACCACTTGGAGGGAGACTGCTCAGGAAGCGGGAAGGAAGGTGGAAAGGAACGTCAGCACTGCAGGTTCAGGTGTGGCTGTGGCACACTCGCTCACACACAAGAGGTGGAGACGGTCCCTGGTAAGCAAAGGCTTTCCAGCGTGCATGACCTCAGCTAATCGCAATACCAGGCAGTTGAACGGGAAGGTAACTTGTCCCCTGTACACCTCTGTCCTTCACAATAGCCAATAGCAAAGAACAGCTCCAAACTTGAGAAAGAAAACCAGGAGGCCAGGCAAAAGGTCTGCTCCCTTTGCTGTGCCCACGTGTGCCTGTCCCATCCACAGGTTAGTTGGAAGGCACTCAGCTCCGGCCTGATTCTCCGGCTGACTAGAGCTAATCAGGGTAGAGAGAAAACCACAATGGGAAAAGGCACGTTGCTCTCAGCAGCAAAACAGTCAGGCACTCCTGGGTACACACCACTGACTGTGACACATGTCCCTGACAAAAGAGAAAAGGGCCAGGGACGAGGCCAAAACCAGGATGTGGAACAAATGCACCCATGTGCACCCATCCCAAGGTGCGTACTTTGCACTGGCTGCAGGCACTAGGCTTCAAGCGCCGCTGGCCTCACGGCCCCTCACAGGCACTCTGGAGAGTCTGCAGGGTGCGGCCACTACACAGCGTCTGCTGCTCCATCTCTGACCTTCTGGGACCTTTTGATGAGCGGGACTTTCCAGTGGCGGCTGCTTTAACTTAACTTCTTTCTCTGTTATCTCTCTCATTTTAAGATTTACCTAAGGCAGAAGGACTTCCAGCTCAGGCTACACTGCTCTTTACTGAACCTCCCACGTCCTCCCAGAATACCCCTGTTCAACAAACTATGAGCCCTTTGCGGGCAGGAGGGTAGAAGACAGGTTGCCCATGGCAACTCCTAACTGAGGTACTGAGAATCAGCCACCAGAAGAATCTGAGAGGCTGGCTTGCTTGGGGTGATAAAAATATAGAATGAGCAAGTAGAAACAGACATAACATTAACTTGGTGTGTTTCGAAGAAATTAAATTTCCCCTTTACCTTTTGATGAGCGGGACTTTCCAGTGGCGGCTGCTTTAATTTAACTTCTTTCTCTGTTATCTCTCTCATTTTAAGATTTACCTAAGGCAGAAGGAAATGCATTAAAAAGGCCACTGCTCCCCATGCCATCCATTATATCTGTTGTATCACCTGGAGAGCCCACAGCGCCTGCTGTTAACTCTTAAGACACCATCAGACCAATTACAAAGATGCACAACAGCTGGATTCTATGTGACTCAAGGTTTGCCAAGAGTTACAGGGTCATCCAGTCCCTTCAGAGAAACCAACATCCCTCCAAATGCCAGTGCACATCTCTTCCCTCAGCACTGTGAATCGGGAAGGCCAGAACCCAGGCACACTATGGACACACTTAACCTGCTGCCACCCCAAAACAATCTGCCGAATTTTGGGTCATACCTCCTCTGACCACACAAAGCCAACACAAATAAAAATCAGTTATAAAACCCAAGCTGTAAATCTCTTAAAAATCACTGAGTAATCTCTCTTGAAATTCAATAGTATCACATTTGTATTTCTGTTGGACCAGTGAGACAGTACAGCAGGTAAAAGCACTTGTTACTCTAACCTAGTGACGAGCTCAATCTCTGGAACCCATGTAGAGGAGGAGGGGGCAAGCTCCACACCTAACGTACCACGTGTGCGCACCCACACAGACGCACGCACATATGCACACACAGACACACATACTATAATTTCTTTCTTTTTTAAAGATGCATTTATTTTTTTATTATGTATACAGTGTTCTGTCTGCATGTACATCTCCAGACCAGAAGAGGGCATCAGATCTCATTATAGATGGCTGTGGGCCACCATGTAGTTGCTGGGAATTGAACTCAGGACCTCTAGAAGAACAGACAGTCCTCTTAACCTCTGAGCCATCTCTCCAGCCCAATTTCTTGTATTTATAAAATAATAGCCAGCTTTGTAAAAATACACATTGATACTTAGAGGAGTGGTCAGAGCAATCATCAGGTGAAACTGTGCAGTGCTGAATGGCTCATCATCAAACGAAAATGCTGCAGGTGAACTATACCTACACAGCACCAAGGCAGAAAATGCTGCAGGTGAACTATACCTACACAGCACCAAGGCAGAAAATGCTGCAGGTGAACTATACCTACACAGCACCAAGGCAGAAAATCTCTTTAAAAGTAAGATAAAGGGGATGGAGAGACAGCTCAGTGGTTTAAAGTATTTGTTTGCCTTGCAGAGGATCCAAGTTTGGTTTGCAGCATTCATATGGTAGCTTACAACCACTCGTCTTTGCCACACATAGGGCAAGGCCACAGGTGCACATGGTGAGTTGGTCCGTCAGGCCCAGCCTCCCTCCCACCCTCTGGATATGTGTACATGTGCTGGTTCTCATGGTGCCACTGTACATTTGTGGAAGTCAGAGCACAACTTACAGGAATCAATTCTCTCCTTCTACCATCATGTAGGATCAAACTCAGGTTTGGCAGCAAGTACCCTTATCTGGTAAGTCATGCCGCCAACCTAATAGTCAGATTTGTTTGTTTGTTTGTTTTTCGTGACAGGGTTTCTCTGTGTAGCCCTGGCTGTCCTGAACTCACTTTATAGACCAGGCTGGCCTCGAACTCAGAGATCTGCCTGCCTCTGCCTCCAAGTGCTGGCATAAAAGGTGTACACCATCACCATGCCAGGCTTTCAACAGTCAGATTTTTGAAGGAAAGCAAAGCCACTAGAAAAACCAGGTAAGGTGGCTCATGCTTGTAATTTCAGTACTTGTGAGATATAGGCAGAAAGATGAGAAGTTCAAGGTCCTCCTCAGCTACTCAATGAGTTCCAAACCAGTGTTAGATTTAAAAAAAAAAAAAAAAAAAAAAGCAAAACCATTTAAAAACAGCTGGGCATGATGAGCACACCTTTAATTCCAGCACTCACAGGCAGGCACATCTCTGTGAGTTCAAAGCCAGCATGAGCTATAGAGTTAGTTCTAGGGCAGACAGAAAAGCCCTGTCTCAAAAAACAAAAACAAAACAACGCTCTTTGTTTCTAAAATATAAATTAGTTTCAGTTGTTTGATAAAATGGGTGTTTTTTTTTAAAGATGTATTTATTCATTGTGTATACAGTACTCTGCTTGCATATACACCTGCAGGCCAGAAGAGGGCACCAGATCTTATTATAGATGGTTGTGAGCCACCATGTGGTTGCTGGGAATTGAACTCAGAACCTCTGGTAGAGCAGACAGTGCACTTAACCTCTGAGCCATCTCTCCAGCCCTAAAATGGGTGTTTTAAAGGAAAATACAAATTATTTTTCAAAATCAAGAAGAATAACCATGGCAAAGCAAAGTCAAGAGTCTTCTGTGAAACCATGTGGCCCAGAAAGCAAAGGAGAGCACAGCAGCACCTACCACGGACAGCAAGGCTGAGGAGGTTACCAGAGACACCTCCCCATCTTAAGAGTGGGGAGTGGGGCTGACCATGAAAGTCAGTACTGACTACATAAAAACATTAACAGGGGCAAGAACTGTCATCTCAGCCCCCAATACCCACCCTGAAACCAGGAAGCAGCATCTTCATCCAAAAAGACAGACTTCAAATCATTGAGCTGTAGCACCTGGAAAAAATGTCTGGCAAATCTCTTCCAGGAAAGCCAAAGTTCAGTAAATTCATACCCAGTCTATAAGAAATCACCATGAGAGGCACTAACTAGGTGGGAGGGAAAACTGCAGCTGGAGATCCACGAGTACAGCCAGTTCTCCAGGACCCCTAGAAGTCTCTAGAAGTCTGAGATATTGCTAGAAATGACACAAGAACAACGCTGAAGCCAGACACAGTGGCACACGCCTTTTATCCCAGCACTCAGGAGACAGAGGCAGGCGGATCACTGTGAGTTCGAGGCCAGCCTGGTCTACAAAGCGAGTCCAGGACAGCCAAGCCCTGTCTAGAAAAACAAGGGGGAAAAAAAGAACAAAGCTGAGCTGGGTAAGGCACAACCATAAGCCCAGCACATGGGAGTCTGAGGTAAGACTACTGAGAGAGAGCCTGAGGCCCAGTCCAAGCTACATAGTGAGTTCTAGCCCAGCATAGAGTAAATAGCAAAATCCTGTCTCTAAAAAAGGTAGGGGTTTGGTATAACTCAGTTGGTAGAGTGTCTAATATTCACAAGGCCCTAAATTCAACTCCCAGAGCCACATAAAACTAGATGTAACACTTGGGATATAGAGGCAAGAGAATCGGGAGTTCAAGTTCAACCTCAACTATATAGCAATAACCAGCATGAGAACAGCCCGGGATATATGATGCCACACTTCAAAATATAAATATAGGCCAGGTGAGGTGGCACATACCTTTAATTCCAGCAGCTGAGAGGCACAAACAGGCAGATCTCTGTGAGTTTGAGATTAGCCTGGTCTACAGAATGAATTCCAGGATAGCCAGGGTTATAGAGAGAGACCATGTCTCAATAAACAAATAAACCAAAAGTAAATAAAGAAATACAGGCTATGGCGATGACTCAGTAAATCCCCAGCACCAGAGTTAAAATGGGAGAGGTAGAAGCTGGCTGGCAAGAGTAAAGAATAAAGAGACTTGCTTTGTACAAAGGCTGACAATCGGAATCCAATCCATGGGACCCACATGATAGAGAATCAACTTCTACAAGGTGTCCTCTGCCCTCCACTTGGCACAAGCACACATGCACAGACACGGACAGACAAATAAAATGCCATTTTTTTAAAGTTGAGCATGACCGTGTGCACCTGTAAGCATGACCAAGTGCACCTGTGGGCATGACCGTGTGCACCTGTGAGCATGACCGTGTGCACTTGTGAGCATGACCGTATGCATCTGTGGGCATGACCAAGTGCACCTGTGAGCATGACCATGTGCACCTGTGGGCATGACTGTGTGCACCTGTGGCCACGACCGTGTGCACCTGTGGCCATGACCATGTGCACCTGTGGCCGCAGCACCGTGGGTGACAAGAAAAAGAAGATATCTGCAAGCCAGACAGTCTAGCCATAAAAAATGGTGAACTCCTGGTTCAGTGAAAAATCCCATGGCATGGGAATAAGGAAGAAAAAAAAAAAAGGACCCCTACCCAGATCTACCCAATGGACAGGACATTCTCCATAGTTGAGTGGAGAGTGTGGTCTGACTTTCACCCGAACTCTGGTGCCTCATATTTGACCACGTTCCTTGGATGGGGAGGCCTGGTGGCACTCAGAGGAAGGATAGCAGGCTATCAAGAAGAGACTTGATACCCTATGAGCATATACAGGGGGAGGAGGTCCCCCTCAGTCACAGTCATAGGGGAGGGGAGTAAGGGGAAAATGGGAGGGAGGGAAGAATGGGAGGATACAAGGGATGGGATAACCACTGAAATGTAATATGAATAAATTAATAAAATATATTAAATAAATAAATTAATTTTAAACAAAGGATGATAGAAACATCCATCTTCCTCTGGTCTCGGTATGTACCTGCACTGACAATACACACATGCCCCCCCCCACACACACTCATGCACACACACATATGTCCTCTTTTAAAAAAAAAAGATTATATGCCCTTAAAATATCAAGATTCTCTTTTCTTTTGCAGTGTGGCCACTGCATAGCCACTGTGAATTGCTGGCCCTTCATATCAGAGAGGGGACAAGGACCAAAAAGCATTGGTCAGCACCAGCCTCCATGGCAAAAAAAACACCCCACAACTAGTACAAACTAACAAAAAGCAAAATAAACAAATGACTGTTGAAAGTAGAAAGAACGTAACTGGGTGGGGTTGCCACAAAATGAATGTGACAACAACGCCAAAGTCCTAGGAGAAAAATATGCCTAGCACTACCCGGAATACATTGCTGTGGTCACAGTAGCCCCTGGCAACCTAACAATGCAGCTCATAACCCACACTAACCCTATAATATAACGGAGAACTACAAGTATCCCAAAGAAAGAAAGAGAGAAGGTTAAAAAAAAAAAAAGAGAGATAACCAGACATCAGGCCAGATGCTAAAATTCAGCCCCATGGAGGACCACATTAATCTAACTGGTCTAAGCATTCCAATGACAAGGCAGAGGCTATCAACTCAGGAAATGAGGACAGCAAACTACAGCATTTAAGACTCCACTTAGACAGGAAGGAGATCAAAGAGTGAAAGGGCTGGGCGTGGTGGCGCACACCTTTAATGCCAGCACTCATGAGGCAGAAGCAGGTGGATACTGTGAGTTTGGGGCCAGCCTGGTCTTTGAGTGGTAAGCAATCTAGGCTATACAGTGACGCATGAGCATGTATGCATGCGCGCGCGTGTGCGTGTGCGCGCACGCACACACACACACACACACACACACACACAAACACACACACACAAACACGAATGAAGTAAAAAGAATGAAAAAAATAGAGCATAGGCACACCAATACTACTCACAAGGCAGCTGTGGAAAACACTGGGTTCTAAATGTAGGAGCCTCTGGGGACAAAGGCTATTTGTCACTGGTGATTATACAGCTTAAAGACAAGGAGCTAATTCATAAAAATGTACAAACACTGATAACAGACCTTGAACCTATGGAGAGCAGAGGTGACAGAATGAACCATGAAACAGACAAGGGAAGCTGCAGCTCCCATCCTCCTAGGAACAGCCTCAGAACCAGAAGCAGAAAGACTGCAGCAAGTACGGCTGCCAGCAACTGCTGTGGAACGCTGTCACCCCAGGACAGCCAAAACATTTTATTTTGCTTATGTTTTTAGTGCTGAGAATAGGACTGGACAAGCATTTCTGCCACTGTGCTACTTGCCCAGCCCCTAGGAACAAGGTTTATTTACCTCACCATAGAGAAGATGACCTGCTAACTGCATCCGACCGTTACATGGGCTGGACCGTCATACCACACTGCACAAATATGCTCCGTTGCTATGTGCCAATGACAACATTTAAGAGGTGAGCATGGAAGCTACGACAGGAGAAATGCTGGGAACACTAGGCCAGCTTAGGGTGAAGAGTTAGAACCTGTCTCTAAATGAATAAATACATTTATGACGAAATGAAGACAAAGAGACAGTAATGTAAACAAGAAAAAAAATGATAATGGTAAAGGGAAAAAATAAACATTAAATAGCAGAGACATATAATGTTCTGAAGATAATAAAGTTGGTAAACTAGTGAGTTCGAGGCCAGCCTGGTCTACAAAGCGATCCAGGACAGCCAAGGCTACATAGAGAAACTCTGCCTCGAAAAACAAAAAACAAAAAGGTGGTATACTAGAAAAAAAAAAAACAAGGGAGAAAAAGCCATGATCGGTATCAGAAAACAAAGACAGGCCACTACAGACTGCAAATACATTTACCTAAAGGATAAAAATCAATAAACTTTATGCTAATAAATTCAACAACTAAAAATGAACTCTATGAAAGCCACAAATTACCGAAACTTACACAAAAATTGATAGAATATCTAAATAATTTAAAGGCTGTATAGAAGCTTTCACAACTAAATAGATATATGCATAGACAACTCCAGGCCCAGAAAACTTCGTCATCACGTCCAAAGGTTTCAGAACAAAATGAAGCAATCAGGTCCCACTTCCTGCACAGAACACAGAAAGGAAGACATCCATCCCAACATCTGCTTTGCACCTGCTTCGCTCTGATATCAAAACAAGGGGGAATCGCACTAGAAGAAAAACATTGCAGACAACTATCTGGGCCCTGAGGATCAAGAACCAACAAAATGCCGCCTTCTACCACTTCTCCGCATCCTACCATCAGCAACAAGCGGCTGGAACTCAAACTAAAAACACCAGTTACTACACAACTCAACACACTGCAATTCTGGAGGACAAACTTCATGAACACAAGCGTGACGGGGGCTACACTCCTCACCAGGGCAACACATCCACGCCCCCAAAATGATCTAGACTCAATGTACTCCCAATCAACACTCCTACAGGTGTTCTCTGTAGACACCAGCAAGTTGATTCTAAAATTCATGAGAACAGGCAGACAACCCACCACAGCTAAAACAACTCAGTAATAAAAAGGGATCCAGTTCAAAGATATGTATTGTCCAAATTCAAGTGTATTCACAGACTACCGTTTGTATATGCTACAGTCACCTTAAGTTACCATGGAAATGGTCACACAGGTCACTGGAGAAGGCGGAGTTTAGGTAACTCAACTGGGTCCCACCAGAGCCACTGCCACGGTAATGCGCAGAGAAGAAAAAAAAATCTCTGCTATTGGGAATCTCTAACTGCTCTCTGAGCAAAAAGCCGGGGGATGCCATCCCTTCCTTGCCTCATACAGTGAGTAAACTCAAGGTGAGTCAGATAGCTCCTTCAGGCCTTGGGGCAGAGCACAATCTCTTAGCAAGAAAGAATGTAAACTAGGCTTCAAAATCCCAGAAATCTTTGCTTTGAGGCAGCAACTGCTAAGTAATGGTAAAAAGACAAGACTAAGAGAATAAAAGTCACAACATCATTCCTAACAAGGTGCATACATATTCTTGCAACTAGATTAAGACAAAGAACCCAATTTAAAACTGCTTTAAACCAAGAATGTTATTACTTATAATCACGACATTCAAGAGACTGAGACAGAAAGACCAAAAGGCCAGCCAGGACTTCACAGAGTTCCAAGGCAGCTTCAGCTACAAAGTAAGACTCTATCTCAAGCACATGCAAAACAAACAAACAAACAAACAAACCAAATAAAAGTATGTAAAATATTCAAATAAGGACTTGCAAAAAAAATAATAAACATCATGGAAATACATGAGATTCTACTATACAATGGTCCCAAATCAAAGACCAGCTGATCAAGCACTGATAACAGAGCCAAAAGATCCCTACCCTGTCCTTGAACTTAAAAATGTGTTCACTTAGAAAACACTCTGGCTGGATGTGGAACAGGTCTTTAGTCCCAGCACTTGGCGTCAAGGCAGTTGGTGAGTTTGAGGACAGCCTGGTCTACACAGTGACACCCTGTCCAAAAAAAAAAAAAAAAAAAAAAAAAAAAACAAACCAAACCAAACCAAACAAAAAAAAACCAAACCAAGTATGATAAAATACACTCACTCAACTGACCCAGCAATTCCGCTAAGTACTCACTCAAAGAGAGAGATCAGCATCCAGCCATACATCCAAATGCCCCAGCAGCTTTATTCAAAATAGACAAAAACTGGTGAATGACAGACAAATCATGACACAATCATAGACAAATTCTACAAGGCACAATCAGAGCCAAACTACTTACAGATACGTTTGGCTCAGTGAAAGAAGCCAAGTACAAGAACATTTAAGCAAAACCTGGATGAAGCAAAACTAATCACACTGAGAAAACACAGTTATGAGTAAGGACTGTCTGCTAGTCTATTGGACACCTAGCACTGGATACAGTAACATGTAGCCCCAAGTAGGCAGCTCTCTATCAGGAAGAGAGCTAGCCAGGAACTCACCTTATTGATCCAGAATACCATGGCATCCTCGAGGTCATAAGGAAGTTCTTTGGAGGCGCTGAATGTAGAAAAGCGCTTGACACTGGCCACCACCTTCTCAATGCTGATCATCTCCACAGTATAGGCCATCATCAGGGCATCCACCATCGCCATGTGGGCACTCTGGGGACAGAACAGAGGCAGCAATCAGCACCCTAAACCTCTAGTGAGTCCCAACGCAAGAACGTTCTGCCTTGGCATCCCCTGGTTGGGGCCTGTTCCAGCCTGCAGTAGAGGTCCAGGGCCCAGGTCCTCATTTCTTGCCAACAGACTCTAAGTTTCCTCTGTGGTCCTGGAAAAGCTGTGGGAAGAGGCCACCCACTTTCTCTGCTTCCAAAGGCTCTGGGATGCCACAGGGGCCCTCCTCTGTATCACACCCTACCTTCAGTCTCTTCAGAACTGTCACCCACAACATGTCAACCCTTAAAGTAAGTGAAAAAAGCCATGGCATACAAAACGCCAGGGAACAAGCCAGCAAACATAATGCAAGGACATAGTGGGGTGGGTGCCAGGCTGACCTGAAGAGGCACAGCCTCGGAGGACAGGGCAACTTTTTCCGCCTAATACAGGAAGGCTGTAGCCCCATCACACTTACATCTTCACACGTCATTGTATGACAGTAAGAAGAAAAGCCAAAAGCAAGCTGCTCTTTCCAGAATGATGATATTCTTTAAAATACAGGCATGTCACTAAGAAGGGCAGACCTCCCCATCTGTCACCACACGGCAGAGTGTGGCCTGCTCAGCCAAGGCAACAGAAGGGATGCCTGTCAGACACTCACCATCTTAATAGGTGCCTGGCTGAGGTCGGCATCTGTCACAGGGGTATCATCACTCTCCATCACATAGATGCCCTTCCGGGACAGGGCCTGGATGACAGACTGGTGTCCTTGTAAGGTAGCCACCTGGTCCCCTTTTAGGATGAGGCTGCAGACTCGGCAGTACAGCTCACTTGACAGGAGAAGCTTGATGACGGGGGGCTTAATGTGCTCCTGCTCATACTGGTCGATGTAAAAAGGGTCTCTGAGATCCTCAGGGATGTTGTCTACGGCAGAGAGAACACTGGGTAAATGGACATGCACAGTCCAGTCTTCAGCGTCACCAGCTGGGTGAGAACACACAAAGGAGCACCTTCGCACAATGCCACGGTGTAGCCCATTGACCAGGTGACAATCAACACACAAAGGTCTAGGGCCAGCTGACAGCCTCATTAGCATCTGCACAACAGAGGCAATATGAGGTGTTTTTCAACGGCCACCATTATCTGAACAATGGTGGGACACAAGGACAAAATTCCTGCAGTGCTGGAGGGTTCAAAGGAAACCAAGGTGCCCAAAGGCTAGATGCTGCAGAGAAGGGGCTGGGGAGCGACGGCCTCAGTTCTGGGGACCGAGAAGGGGCCGGGGCGCGATAGCATCAGTTCCGGGGACCGAGAAGGGGCTGGGGCGCTACGGCCTCAGTTCTGGGGACCCTGAGAAGGCACTGGGGCACGAAGGCATCAGTTCTGGGGGACCCTGAGAAGGGGCTGGAGCGCGAAGGCATCAGTTCTGGGGAAGGAGCTCAGCATATCTTCCTTCCAACCACAGTCAAGTCAAGGCAGCAGCAGAGGCTCCACAGCCTCTTTAGGAAGTGAGTTAAATCTGGTGCCACTCTAGCCAGAACATGGCAAGCAGTTTTCACTTAACTTTGGTTCAGGCAGAATACTATTTAATCAGAATTCCACTGACTCAGGAGTAGTGACTAATGTGCCCACATTATAGACAAGGAAACTGAGGCACAGAAAAAGGCAGCAGCACGTCCAATGTCACGGGAGACAGGAACCAACTACAATCTACAGCAGGTGCATCACCAGGGGACCAGTGATCCTGTGACACCTCTGTGCCCTGCCCTTGGCTTGTAGATATCAACAGCTATCCTTTGCAGACTGCACAAAGTCCTGAAAAAGAATCATGTCTTTGCCAGGGCCCCAGGCCTTTGAAGCATCTCTGTATCCTCAACTGCAAAGAGTGAAGAGTTCAGTCTTCTCAAACATCCGCAGCCCAGAAGAGTGCAGAAAGCTGCCACTACCGAGAAGGGCTGCTGAGGAACCCACCAGCCCGCAGCATTCGATTCAACAGGTAGAGACACTAGAGAATGCCAACCAGTCCACCACCAGTGGGCATTTGTACTGGCTAGCTTCATGTCAGCTTGACACAAGCTAGAGTCCCCTGGGAGAGGGAGCCTCGATTTAAAATGCCTGCATTAGATCAGGCTGCAGACCAGCTTCTAGGGCATTCTCTTTTCTGCCCGCTATCCCCTCACCCAGACAGGGTCTCACTATGTAGCTCTGGCTACCTTGGAACTCACTATGTAGACCAGGCTAGCTCACTATGTAGACTGGGCTGCCCTTGAACTAACAGAGATCCATCTGCCTCCACCTCCAGAGTGCTAAGATTAAAGGTGTGCACCACTCTGCCCGGCCCATTTTCTTAATTAGTGATTGATTAGCCCACTGTGGGTAGTGCCACCCCTGAGCAGGTGGTCCTGGGTTCTGTAAACAGGCTGAGCAAGCCGTGGGGAGCAAGCCAGAAAGCAGCACCCTCCATGGCCTCTGCATCAGCTCCTGTTCCAGGCTCCTGTGCTGTTTGAGTTCCTGTCCTGACGTCTTTAGATGATGCTTTTGGTCAGGTCCTTCATCAGAGCAATAGTAACCCTAACTAGGACGCCCTCCTCCAGCCCTGTGCCAGGTCTAGACACCACAGCGAGAAAGGTCAGCTCTTCAGGGCCACCACCTCCAGCCCCAGCATCCTCTTTCCTGTTCCCTTCTGTGTGTTTCTGATAGGTACCATTTTCTGAGACTCAAGTTTAATTATGAGTCTCTGGGTCCTTGTTATTGTTCTACAATCCTATTTCCACATACATGTGTGTGTACACATGAGCGGTGCATACATGCCACTGCATGAGTGTGACAGACAGAGGGCAACTTTGTAGAGTTGGCTCTCTCCCTCCACCTTTACATGGGTTCCAGGGCTAGAACTCATGTTGTCAGGATAATGTGACAAACGCCCTTCCCCACTGAGCCATCTTCCTAGTCCTGCTCCACAATCTCTAGACTTCATTTTTAATTCTTATTTCTTAACTACATGGCCAGGATTAAACAAGACTTTTACTTTGAAGCAGTGTTGTGCATATAGCATTTGGTCACTATGGCAACCCAACTAGTGAACAGGGCTGAGCACCAGCAATATGGAACACTGTAAGCACTGTAGCAGGCTTAAAGGGTATCAAGCCCCAGACATGATGACTGCATTGGGTTTCCTCCTATTCTGAAGCCATCTACTGTTCTAACGCGAAACAGAACATGCGAGTACTAAAAGAATGGACCCTGGGTACTCCACACGGGAAGGCCTCTGCTCCCTTGTAGCCAAACAAAAGGAGGGAGGAGCCACACCACACTCAAGAGCTGAGAGGTACAGAGCATATGAGCAGAAACTGTATGATCTGGTTCTGACCGGTAAAAATCACCCAAGGTTCTGAGCTAGAGAGGCCAAGTCCCAAGTTTGTTCTGCTGCCAGGAAAAAAACATAGACAAGAGTCGCCTGAGGCCTGCCCCTGGTGACCAAGGCTCCCGACAAGAGCTACCCTTTGCCTAACTTCCAGCCCAGAACTACTTACATGTTCAAAATTTCCAAGAACACATGTTACTTCACCCCTGGGGGACTTTACCCACTTGGAAACCATGGATGTGTGCCTACCCAATATGCATACTAGCCCAGCCACCTCCTCTGAACCACCTGTATGACAGTTCCGTGTGATGTCTGGAATGCTCAAGCCATACGGGCTGGTCCATGCCACTCCCCCCCTCACCTGGCTAACTGGAAAGGAGATGATGGGACACCACAGAAGCACAAGCAAAAGCTGGCCTTTGGCAGATACAAGTCCTCGGTAGGACACTGGGGCAGGAAGACATAAGCAGCCTGGTCTTGGAAGCTAGCACGACAGGCCAAATGTCCACGTGGAAATGTCTCCCTGGGCCACGTGGAAACAATCCGCCTGAAATGGTTCATGTCATCGGCACACTCGACCCTATACAAACAGTCACTCCTGGACATTCTGGAGTCCTGACAGGGAGCCAGAACTGTAGGGAGACAACAATCCTCGATCCCGCAGAGACCCCCACAGCCTGTGAGCTTCCGCCAACTACAGCCCACTCAGCACCAGTGCCTCTTCCTCCTGGCCCTGCAGGGCAGAAACTGTCTCCGCTCAGTAAGGGAGCCCCGCTCTTCCCAGGCTACCAGGGCAGTGACCGCTCCTAGGTAACTCTCAGCTCAGGCCATGTCAGAGGCTGTGTCTGCACACATCTTTTCTTGTAGTATCTAGCAGTCAACAGTTGTTCTTAAAGCAATGTAGGGCTAGAGAGATGACTCAGTGGTGAAAAACACAGACTGCTCTTGCAGAAGACCCAAGACTGTTTCCAGACCCCCTGTTGGGCAGCTTATAACTATTTGCCTGTAAAGTTCCAACACCCTTTCTGGCCTCTGTGGACAATATACTTATATGCACAACAACCTGCCCCCCTACACACAATTTTAAAATGATAATAATGATGATAATAAAATATTAAGAACAATACAAAGGCATTGTAAATGACTTCTGAATCAGATTCCGGTGACCTATTTCTCTATAAAAGACAAAGACAAAGCTGGGCAGTGGTGGCGCACGCCTTTAATCCCAGCGCTCAGGAGGCAGAGGCAGGTGGATTGCTGTGAGTTCAAGGCCAGCCTGGTCTACAAAGCAAGTCCAGGACAGCCAAGGTTACACAGAGAAACCCTGTCTCAACACAAACAAACAAACAAACAAACAAAAAAAGACAAAGATGATAGTTTTCAAAGCATTCATTCAACAATTGAGTTACCTGCATAAAGCAGGAAATGCATGAGCATGCTGGGCCACCAAAAGAAGGTGGAAACCATCACAACCAGTGACAGCTCTGAGACACTGAAGAGGACACAAAACAGTAGGCAAGTTCCATGACAAGGAGCATGACTCTCTCGGACAATTCTAAGAGACGACACGGTTGAGAATTGCACAGAAGGAACACACTTGATGCTTCACTGAGTCTCAGCAGGTCCTTACCTGAGCACATGCTACATGAACTGGCCTTCAGGGCACTGCCGGTAGCACAGAAAAGGACAGGTTAGAACAGGCTGAGTTAGGAGATAACGGAAGGCAGAGGACAAGGAAATAATGTTCGCTGCTGTTTCCTGCACAGGGAGTAGAAGGCAGGCCTGGACACCAGCCAGGCACAGGACAGGACCTGTTACTAAATTAGGAGCTGTGGCCCAGAAGATGACTGTGGCATTATGAGGAGCTGCATTACCGATGTATGGCTAAAGGGGGCATTCCGAAGAGGCTGGCATGCGGGGACCAGAAGTACAAATGAGAGAGACAGCACTTACCTACAACACACAAACACAAAAAGACAGGGTACACAGGGGCTGAGTCACCCAGAATGAGGGCACAGTAAGAATGGAAGCTGGGTAGACAGACTGGTGGATCACCCCATGCTAGGCAGGCAAGAAAGATAATCCAAAGAGCTAAGTGGTGGCCAGGAGAAATTGGTATTGTCAGGCCACCCAAACACACCAGGGAAAGCCACCAAAACCAACACGCCACAGCAGCACCAGGGACAAGGACACCAAGGGAGAGAAGGCTCAGGTTCCATGGCCTCTCTGTACAGTGTAGCCTTAGGTGTAGGCTGGGCTCCAGTCAGACATCAGGAGGGCCACTTCAGCGTGAGGAGGGATTCCGAAACAGAAGGAAGGGATGTCAGTGGTGTGTACACAGTGAACTGACATCTGCACTCACTGCAACCAGAAGGGCAACAACTAAAATGCAGCACAGCAGCAGACAATGGCATCGGCCACTGGTGCCACATCAGGTACATGGCATGTGCCTATAATACGCACAAGGAGCTGAGACAAGAGGTCTCTGTGAGTTCAAGGACAGTGCAGGAAGCCCAGGGTGCCTAGCAAACCCTAAAATAAACAAACTCAAAGAAAGCCAGGCTCAGGCACCCACAGAAAGCCAGTCACAGAAACGATGGCACAGCCAGAGACACCCAAAGAAAAAGTGATAGACTGGAGAAAAAAACAAAACAGAAATTCTAGAACAGCAACAACAAATATATATGCATATATATCTGAAACAGATTCAAATATATTTATATAATTTGTAAATATTTACATGTGTATTTTTATTAATTTATTACTTATTGAATTTATATAGTCTATATACATTATATTTAGATCTGTATACATTGTATATATGTGTGTGAATACACACACACACACACACACACACACACACACACACACACACACTGAACCAGTTTTATAAATTGAACAGTTGAAAACAGATTAAGATTTGACACTTGAGGGGCTGGAGAGATGGCTCAGAAGTTAAGAGCAATGCCTGTTCTTCCCAAGGTCCTGAGTTCAATTCCCAGCAACCAAATGGTGGCTCACAACCATCTATAACGAGATCTGGTGCCCTCTTCTGGTGTGCAGGCAAAACACTGTATACTTAATAAATAAATCTTAGACACTTGAACCAGACGTGGTGGCACACACCTTTAATCCCACCCAGCACCCGGGAGGCAGAGGCAGGAGGATCCCTGAGTTTTGAGGTCAGCCTGGTCTGCAGAGTGAGTTCCAGACAGCCAGGGCCAAACAGAGAGAAACCTTGCCTCAAAGAACAACAACAAAAAAGCAAGATATTTGAGAGATGAAAATGAGTAGAAAATAAGCATGCACAATCAACAGAGAGACAATGAGAAGGCGGGGAGGGCGCATGGCAAAAGCTGCCAGACCACAGGAAGGAACTGCAGACACAGAAGGGAGAGGGAACATGGCAGAAAGATGTCGAAGCAGACCCTGCAGAGACACTTGTAAAGCTTATAAACCACTAAAAATGCCAGCAGGACTAACAAAGAAAATCCACACCAACAGAACCCAAAGGCAAAACGTTTTCAATATGCCAGAGAAGAGTCCCTGGTCACGCCAGGCCGGCAGACCGCCCTGCTTGCCTCTTTACGTAGAAGGCAGCTACAAACCCTGAACACAGCAAGGACAAGCACGGGGAACCAGAAACTGCCGGGGAAGGATGCGGGCTTGGGCCTCACACTGCAGGACTCCCTCACCAGGGTCAGGCCTGATGCTTGCTGACTCCCAATACAACAGGCAAAACAGACACAACAGCTGGTTTCTGGGCCAGGGAAAGGGGGTGAGGGGCGGTCAACAGAAGGCCCTGCTAACAATAAAGCAGCAGGAGACATGGGGACGCTGTGGGGCAAAGGTGCTCTCCTTCCCTTTCTGGCATAAGATACTTTCCCTAAAGCCAAAGCCACCATGGACCAACAGAAAAGATACTCTCCCTCCTGGATAGTCATGAAATTCCTTTCCCCACACAGCTTGGGACTCCAGGAAAGGGGAATCATGCTGTTAGCAGAGGCCTGACATCCCCAGCAAGCTAGGCTTAGTCTCCTGTCCCCCATACATCAATTAACAAGATAAGAGACAGTGAGAAACAGAGGCAGAGGCAGGCAGATCTCAGTGAGTTCGGGCCAACCATAACCAGAAGTTTTGTAGGCAGAGCCCCAACTAACCAGCCTGGGAAGTTTCTCTTGCCCTTAAGCAAGCAACAGCAGTAGGGACACACCTCCCACCATAAGAAGGCTGACCCAGGGGCTCAGGGCTGGGGCACAGGACCTACCAGAACCACAGCCAATATTGAAGCTCAAGGCTGCAAAGCAAACCATCAGGAGACTGGCTGCTAAAACAGTCTGCGAGCCCTGGCTCTTAATGTAATAACCAAGACAATAAGCAATCGTCTGAAATCACCACTCAAGTAAGATGACCACCTGACACACTCCAAGATACTGAAACATCTGTGATATTTGAAAGTAGCCAGCACAAAATAATTGCAAGAGTTAGAAACTCTGAAACAAACTAGAAAAGTTCAGCAAAGTTTTTAAAGCATTGAATACAGGAAAGAAAAACAGCAGCAGATATTTAGAAACAGCCTGGGCAATGACAGAGGATGGAATTGCTGATTAACCCAACAGCAGCCATCTAATCTGCCCCACAGGCAGGAGGAGGAGAGCAGAACTTGGAAGAGCAGACAGGGAGCAGAAGGAGAGGTGCTGTGTACCAGAGTCCAGGGGAAAGAGAAGGTGCTGGGGAGAGTACTAAGCCAAATAGTGGCTGAAAACTTACCAGATACAGTGAAAGACACTGACCTGCTGTAAGACATTGAGCAAACCATAAAGCAGGAAAACCCAAAGAAATCTGAGCCAAGACTTGGTAAATAGCCTATGACCATATATATAGTGGGGGAGGAGGTCGCCCTCGGTCACAGACCTAGGGGAGGTGAATAGGGTGAAAGCGGGAGGAAGGGAGGAATGGGAGGATACAAGTGAGGGGAAAACAATTGAGATGTAATATGAATAAATTAATTAAATTTAAAAGAAGAAAAACAAACTTTTAAAGTTAAAAACAAACAAACAAAAAATCTGAAGCCAAGGAAAGGCACACTTGCTGGAGAGAATTCCCAGTCTGATAGCAGTGGGACTCTCATCTGAGGCTATGGTGTCAGCACGTAAAGATGCTACAGCCAAGCCTGATACCTGCTTCCCATCCCCAGAACCCACCATAATAAAAGGCAAGAACTGACTCCTGTAAGTTGTCTTCTGACCTTCACATATGTACAGTAACAAGTACAAACACACAAACACAGCTAGCTCTAGCTCTCTCTCCCCTCCCCCACCTCACATCTCTTACAAATACAAACAAATAAATAAATGTAATTAAAAAACAAAATGAGGAGCCAGGCCGGGTGGCACAGGCCTGTAATCCCAGCACTCAGGTAGGCAGACAGGCAGATCTCTGAGTTCAAGGCCAGCCTGGTCTACAAAGTGAGTTCAGGACAGCCAAGGCTACACAGGGAAGCCCTGTCTCGGAAGGGAGGATAAAAGCAAACAAAACAAAACAAAACAAAAACCCACAAACTGGGCAGGGGTGGCACACACCTTTAATCCCAAGCATCCCAGCACTCGGGAGGCAAAGGCAGGCAGATTTCTGTGAGTTTGAGGCCAGCCTAGTCTACAAAATCCAAGACAGCCAGGGCCACACAGAGAAACCTTGTCTCAAAAAACAAAACCATGGGAGGGAGGGAAGAATGGGAGGTTACAAGGGATGGGATAACCATTGAGATGTAACAAGAATAAATTAATAAAAAATAAAATAAAGTATTAATATCATAAAAAAAAACCAAACAAAGCAAAACTAGAGGCTGGAGAGATAACTCAGCAGTTAAGAGAACTAGATATTCTCACAAAGTACCTGAGTCCCCAGCAGCCACACGGTAGCTCAAAACTGTAACTCCAGTGCCAAGGGTTCTGATACTTTCTGGACTCCTTGTATACAAAGCAGGGGAGTGGTGCACAGAAATACACGAAAGCAAAAATTACCCATATGCAGCAATAATAATTATTATTATTTAAGATAATTAAAATAAGAAATAACTACGAGAATAGCTAAAGTAAATTCTCCAAAGAGAAAGAAAATGGTAGAAGAAAATTTAGCATCAAGAAAACGCAGCAGGAAGAAATGAGTAATGTGATAAATATAGCAGACTGTCCTTCGGCATTTTCAGCTGATACATGGTACAAACAAAACTACCACCCCAAAACCAGGCCTGCCGGCACATGCCTTGAGTCCCAGCACTCACAAGGTAGAGACAGATGTTTCTCTGTGAATTTGAGGCCATCCTGGTCTACATAATGAATTCCGAGTCAACCAAGACTACATAACAGAGAGGCCCTGTCTTAAACAACAACAAAAGCAGCACAGAAATATGCTTTTCACAAGAAATTCACTTCAAATTCAGCAAGATAAACCAATTTGCCACAAGCCTGTGTTTAATGGAGAAAGACCTTGCCTCAAAAAGAAAGGTAGGAAGGGAAGGTGTGCCAAGGAGAGGGGATAAAGGATGGAAAAACAAATGTAAAAATAAAAACAGAAAGCCGATGGTGGTAGCACATGCCTTTAATCCCAGTGCTGGGGAGGCAGAGGCAGGTGAATCTCTGTGAGTTTGAAGCAAGCCTGCTCTACAGAGCCAGTTCTAGGACAGCCAGGGCTACACAGAGAAAACCAGTCTCAAAAAAACCATAAATAGACAGACAGACAGACAGACACATGACTAGAGATAGAGCTCAGAAAAGGCAGGTAAAGCAGGAAAAAAATTTAAAAGAACAAACTAAAACATACAAACAGTATTCAGTAAGAAGTAAAGACAGTGTTAGCAGAATCTGAAGTCCACTGCTGACTTCTCCACCAAAAAGCTGGGAAATTGGTCAATGGAATTTTAAGTTTTAGACAGAACTGAGGAAAAGGAAATAAATGTTTCTGTTAACCTTCCGTATAGCCACATTACCAGGAACTGGACACTGTACGATTAGCGATTGGGTAACTTATCAGAGCTGTGAGATTGACCTCTCCACAACACCTTTCTTGGGCAATTCCTCCCCTGGCCTGGGATTTCCTGGAGAAATCTCAGTTCTTTAAGTGGCTGCTACATTGTCAGAAAGGATCACACTGCCCTCCATCCTTATCTGTGGGGACCCAGGGACATCTGAAGCTGGAGTCGTACCGAATCCATCCCAGTTCCCTAGAAAGATAATATGAAGATAATAAAGCAACTTTAAGAGCCCAGGAAGGACAGTGTGTGATGAATCACTCCTGCAGTTCTCAATCTGTGGGTCAAGTAACCCTTTCACAGGGGTCGTTATCAGATATTTACACAGCAACTCTAACGGTAGCAAAATTACAGTTATAAAGTGGCAACAAAAATAATTTTGTGGCTGAGGGTCACCACAACATGAAGAATTGTATTTTTAAAATTGTATTAAAGGATCAAAGCATTAGGAAGGGTGAGAATCATGGTGCTACTCAAAATGCCATGCAATTTAAAACTTAGGAATTATTTCTGGGATTTTCCATAAATATTTTTGCCCAGTAATAGTGCCCGCCTTTAATGCCATCACTCAGAGGCAGAGACAGGGGGATTTCTGTGAGTTTGAGGCCAACCTGGGGGATTTCTGTGAGTTTGAGGCCAACCTGGTCTATAGAGTGAGTTCCGGGAAAGCCAGAGCTTTGGAAAAAATATTTCTCAGGCAGCAGTTGACCACGGCAGCACACTGCACCAAGTGAAAATACAGCTAAGTGAAGAGTACAGCACAATTGAAGGCTGATTAAAAAGTAGGAAGGAAGCCAGGCACGGTGGCACACGCCTTTAATCCCAGCACTCAGGGAGGCAGAGGCAGGCGGATCTCTGTGAGTTCAAGGCCAGCCTGGTCTACAAAGAGAGTACAGGACAGCCAGAGCTACACAGGGAAACACCCCTGCCCACCCCCATCTCCGCAAAAAAAAAAAAAAAAAAAAAAAAAAGGAAAAGCTTTAATGTTAGTGGACTTAACTAGACTCAAAATACATGAAACATCTGGCAGAGCTAAGAAAGCAGACAAACCTACTGGCACGAAAACCCTGGCACTTGTCCATCAGCAGGTGACATGCCAGCAGGGACACCAGCAGCCCCAGGCTCCACCTGCACACCGCCAGGATGCTACCAACAGAATGCCTATTGCTGGGACCTGGGTCCACATGACTCCACAGAAGCGCAGGAGCCAGGGTGGAGAAGAGACATGAGGGGCACAAAGTGACAGCAGGCAGAAAATCCCAGGCTGTGAAGGTTTTCCTTCCCCTCTTCCTGGAAACCCATCTGGATCTTGGAACCCTGGGACATTTTATTTTTAAATAAATCAGTTAATATGAACAAAAGGAGTGGAGGGAAGTACCACTGAAAAGGATGAATTAAAGAAAGAGCTAGAAAGAAAACTAAAGCCTCCAATTCATCACCTCACACCTCAGTTCTCTTCCCCCAAATAACTAACTGGCTTAATTGGTTTCCGTTTGTTTTGTTGTTGTTTTTGTTGTTGTTGTTTGTTTGCTTGCTTTTTGTTTTTCAAGACAGGGTTTCTCTGTGTAGCCTTAGCTGTCCTAGACTCTCTTTGTAGACCAGGCTGGCCCTGAACTCACAGAGATCCGCCTGCCTCCGCCTCCCCAAAGCGCTGAGATTACAGGCATGTGCCTCCACCGCCCAGCCTGCTTTACTGGTCTCTTGTTCTGATGTTCTTCTACCCAGTCAAGCTCAACATTTCCATCTGAACTGTTCTGACCCCATGGTCTGTGGGCGACGCACCCCAGTTCTGGCTGCATCCTAATGAATGGGACAAAGCTGAGGATTTTGAAGTTATGTGGCCATAATGTGATCCATGGGGTCCAGACAGGAATTGCAAATGGACCTGGACCTCCGCACCTGGGCAGCTGAGACTTAAGGAAAAGGAACAGAGAGGAGTGGAAGGCAACAGGGCCGGGAACAAGAAGCTGTTTTAAATGTTTTCTGCTACATGCCCAAACATCCACCAAAATAAACTGCATTCCAGGTCTCAGCTTCTTACACTATAGGTCCTGAGCCCGGAGGGGGCTACATTACTTTGAATGTCAGAGCCAAAAATAAAGTTTCCAAACAGATAAGAGACCAATTCAGAATCAAATGCATCATGGACCCAAGATGCGTCTGGCAGTGCTCACTCACACGGCATCAAACTTTCACCGCGGCCTCGGTTCTGAACACACAGCGCATGCACTGCGTGTACCCTCACACCACACAATACCAACAAATACAACTTGAACCCTTCTTACTTCAGATTCAAGACTACTGTATATCAGGAACAGAAATGTGCTTTTACTGTCCACACAACGTTCTCTGCTCCTATAGAAGTGTAAGACTTAATACAGGAAAACACTTCCCACCATCATTCCTCGGCGTAGAAACATCAAACTGGCACACTCAGCTTGTATCACGGTAGAATGCTTACACGTGGGTGGGGCAGAGACAGGATTTCATGTCCTTCAGCTTCAGGCTGCCCTTCAATTTGCTGCATACAAGGTTGATATTGAACTCCTGATTTTCCTGCCTCTATTTCCCAAGTGCTAGGATTACAGGCATATGCCATCGTACCTGTTTTTTTTATGGGTGCTGGGTATGAATCAGGACCTGCGTGTTATTGAATGTACGATCCCCTTTTGCACTCACCTTGGCCATCCAAGCCCCCAGAACTGTAAGCAACAAACCTCCTCCGTCACTGATGAGTTGCCTAGGCTAGGCTATGGTATTTTCCATGGCAATCCAAATGGAATAAAAGCAAGCATCAAAGGAAAAATTTCATACACAGAAACAGGTGAACATGAAAACATAAGCTCAGCATGGTGGCACGCACCTGTAATCTCAGCGCTTTGGGGAGGTAGACGCAGGAGGATCTGAGAGTTCAAGGTCATCCCTAGCTACACAGTAAGCTTGATTGTGCCTGGCCTACATAAGCCTTTGTCTCAAAACAAACAAAAAATAGAAACAAAATCCAAAAGCAATATAAACTATCAGCACATGTGAGCTGCAGAAAAGGTGGCACTGCCACACTAACTGCTTGTAGAAGCAGTAAAGTCAGCAGTCTAAGTCTCACAAAAAGCTAGAAAAGAAAGGGCCACCACAGCCAAAGCACATGCCTGGCAGACCCAGCAATGAAAGGGTAACAGGAGGCTCTGAGGGGAGAGAAGATCCCACACCTGGTTGTAATTTTCTAATAGATTTATAAGAAGTTACCATTACAAAACTGAGTAAAGACACCCAGGACCTTTGCAGAATGTCACAGCATGTTAATAAGCCCCAAAATAAACAATTTAATTTTTCTTATATTGTCCAACATCCTAAAAGCTATTTATTATATGGGAAGAAATTTAAATGGACAGAAGGCATATTTTAAAAACCTCCTCTTCAGTAGTCATCATGGAAATGTATACTAAACCATGGTGGGATGCACAGTCCACCCACTTGACTGGCTAAAAGTATAAAGACCCACAACACCAAGTGCTGACATTAAAACCGAGCAACTGCAATTCTCATTTGGTACTCATGGAAAATAATGACTCAGCCACTCTGAAAAACTTCATACTGCCTTATGAACTAAACGCATTATCTCATGACCTACTAACCCTCTACCTATTTAAGATGAATAAAAACATCTGACCACACAAATGAATGCTCATAGCAGCTTTTTTCATAATGCTACCAAACTAGAAACCACCGCAACAACATTCATCAAAGGACTAAAGGGCTAACCATACAATGGAATGCTATTACAAGGCAAAGACCTGTACACACAGATGAATCTCAAAGACACTGTATAAAGTGAGGAAAGCTAAGTGCGGGACCTTGATGTGCTTAAATGACAACCAACTCCAGACAGGAAGCAGGGTTAGGAAGGCCGGGATGAGACTTCAAGGGATTGGGAGGAGGCACACCACCAAACCTTTACCTAACTTACGTGCTTACGTGTGTTTTACTGTATATTAACTGTACACCAATAAAGGTCCAAAACAAGTATCCACTTGGTAAACAGCAAGCAGTGCCAACTGTGCCCTGCTGAAAGCCCAGCTCTCTCCTCCACAGAAATTGTCCAAAAGTACAGGCTACACCTCTGCAAGGGTTTACCAATTTGTCATTTAAGGCATTCCGAGATCTGAAATTCAGCCTTTGGTTCAAGCTAATCTCGGCTTCTAAATTCCGCTCACCTAGGCTTGTGCTTGAGCCCACACCTGCCTCCACCCCCTCCCCTGACCTGCCTCATGCCACATGCTTCTTTATGGGACACTCCAGATCCCCGCAAAGGAGTCTCTTCTTCCCCCACTCAGCCTGCCAGGGGCATCTGCTCCTCTGGAAACACCACCCAGGGCTCTCCTTCCTTTGCATGTGTGGCCCGCAAAGCTCTATTCAGTTCCCACAGGTCGTAAGACAATGCTCACCTGGACTGATGCGGCTCTAATTTTGACTGGTTAGATCTGGAACGCTCAAAGCGCATTCCCAGGCTCTCAGCAAACTATCTCCTACTCAAAAGTGTTCCCAGGCACATACATCAAAGAAATCCCAAGGGCACCATGAGCACTGTAAACAACCTGGCTCCAGCCTACTTCCAAACCAATCACCTACTACGTCAGTGCTCAGCCCCCTGCCTCAGCAGTTGAGCTACCCAATGTACACCATCACTTGGCTGCTACACAACCGCAGCCAGATCCTCACCCCCTCCCTCAGGGGCTATGCAGGCCTTCACCACCCTTCAGAGCCATTCACTTTTGTTCTTTGACACACTGTCTCTCACTCACCTGGAGCCTAAGACCAGGCCAGGCTGGCTGGCTGATCAGAAAGCTTGTTTCTACCTCCCCAGCATGGAGTTACAAGCATAGATGCCTGATTTTTTTTTTCATATTTAAACACTACTTATGCCAGGTGGTGGGGGCACAGGCCTTTAATCCCAGCACTCAGCAGGCAGAAGAAGCAGAGGCATCTCTGAGTTTGAGGCCACCTGGTCTACAGAGTGAGTTCCAGGACAGCCAGACTACATACACAGAGAAACAAACATTTATTTGTGTGTCTGTGTGTGTCTGTGTGTACCCATGCATGTCACAGTAGAGGTCAGAGGACAACTTACAGTAGTTAGTTCTCTTTCCTAGGTAGGTGCCAGGGACCTACAAACTGTCAAGTGTGGCAGCAAGCACCTTTTATCTGCTGAGCATCTCGCCAGCTCCATACCTAGCTTTTATAATGTGAGTTCTGAGACTCCAACTCAGGTCTTCATGCTTGTATAAGAAGCATTTTAGCAATCTGAGCCTATGGCGTCGTCTTCAACCCTCCCACTATTCCTATTCCTTCCAAGAACGTCCGTACTTCGTGAGGGTTTTGATCAACAAAGTGATGCACTATGTGCTCTCTCCCTTTACATTTCCTACACTGCAAGAGAGGGGAAAGTTATATGCACAGAAGCCGCTGGATGTAAGCAATCTTGCTCCGTCCTGCTCATCCTCAGACAATATGAAAACTGACAGGAAACCAAGCTTTTAAACTGTGCAACTCTGAGGAGAAGAGACACTGGCACGCCTAAAGTTGGGGGGGGGGGGGCAGCAGCCTATAATGAAAAAACAAAAACCAACACAGGCAACATGGCAGCAGCAAGTTTGCTCCTGGCTAGCCTTGGCTACAGAGTGAGATCCTGTCTCAATCACTCCCCCTTAAAAATAAATAGTTTATTAAAAACTTCTTGAATGGGGCTGGAGAGATGGCTCAGAGGTTAAGAACACCATCTGTTCTTCCAAAGGTCCCGAGTTTGATTCCCAGCAACCACATGGTGGCTCACAACCACCTGTAATGAGATCTGGTGCCTTCTTGTGGTGGGCAGGTACATGTGTGGGCAGGATACTGCATAAATAATAAATAAATCTTTTTTAAAAAAAACTTCTTGAATGTATAACCACAGTAAACATTCTGAAACACAATAGCAGCTAACCCTTGAGGGTCAACAAAGGATTAGCTAACAGATTAAAGACAGATTTTCATTCTGTGATTAGTATTTAACTCCTGGCATTAGCCCAGGAAGAAGAGCACATATAAACACAATTCTAAGAACATATTTCCCCCCACGACACACGTCAAGAAGCTCCTGAGCGTTCTGCAGGTGAGCTCGGACCACCAACCTCACAGAGACACCAGAAGCGGAAGGCAGGAGGTTCTCCAGCCATCCTGTGGAGGAGCAGTCATGGCAACCACTGCCAGCCAGCAGGCCCTACAACCTCTCTTCTCATGGCCAGCAAACACTTGTGGCTGCTGGACCCTCCCACCCAAAAACAGCCAACTCACTTCCAAGAATAACAAAAGGCTATTTAAAATCAAGCACTGTCAGGGGCTCTTAAAAGCACTGGCTGTCCTTCCAGAGAATTGGGGTTCAATTCTCAGCACCTACAAGGAGCTCACCACCATATTTATCTAACTACAGTTCCAGGGGACCTGACGGATCTAGCCTCTGTGGGCACCAGGTACACATGTGGTGTACAGACACGCATGCAAACAATGAGCCCAGACAATTAAAATAAAAATAAATAAAAGCACAATCTAAACTCTTAAACCAGTAATCTGAACAAATTACGATCTAAAACAACTTAGTAGCACACGTCTGAACTGGGCCCAGGCAGTAGACTGTCCCCAGGGAAACCTGGCCCAGCCCGGGAAAAGAAAGGAGCAGTGAGCAGTTCCAGGCAGCTACAGAGCTATGGAAAGGGGTTCCGTAGTGAACTTCTTTTGACCAAATGCCACTAAACCAAACAATACTATGACTGTGACAATGAGGTGACTCCTGGAGTTAAGTTAGGAAACACTGGCTAGGCAAACCAACTTAAAAGCACTCTGCTGCCAGCTGTGGCTCTAGTACAGCTTTCCTAGGAACTGGGCATGGGCCACAGATCCTCACATGACTTTTATTTTACAATATACTCACTTTGGTGAGCATGGAAGAACAGGGGGGCAGAAAAGATGGAGAGCAGGGTTCTTGGTTAGTAGACCTAACCAAGACAGTCCCCGTTCCCCCTCCCCCCCACCCCCAGCCCAGCCTGCTGCTGCTAAGGCGAGAAGGACGAGCTCCTGACTGGGCCCTGAATGCAGGAGAGACAGCTCAGCTCTGGGGCAAAAGGACAAATCAGTTTCTACTGAGCCACAAAGCAATCTCCTTGCAAACAGTTGAGAACCTTCTCATCCGGCCCGTGTGTGTCCCACTGTCCTTGAGAGATAAAAGCTGGTATCCCCCACTGTCCCCTGAAACTAAAGCTTTGAGCACAAATACAATGCAAACGGACAGAAGCAAAAGCCAGGGCTGTTGCAGCCCTCGTCTAGCATGCTAGCCACTAAAATAAATGGTCCTTCAAATCACTCCTTTGAAGTTCTTTATCAATTTGTTGCAGGTTTCACACAAATGCTACCGCACTCTTGCAGCTAAGCAGACTTCGCTCCTCTTTGCAGACATGTTTAAGTGAATAGTTTTTAGCATGCCTAATAGGTTAGTCCTAAAAAATAACTAAAAGACTGTCAATGTCGAGCGAGGCGGTGGTGGCACACGCCTTTAATCCCAGCACTCTGGAGGCAGAGGCAGGCAGATTGCTGTGAGTTCAAGGCCAGCCTGGTCTACAAAGTGAATCCAGGACAGCCAAGGCTACACAGAGAAACCCTGTCTCGGGGGAAAAAAAAAAAAGACGGTCAATGTCATGCAAGAGTTGCCAGAAAAAGAGAAGGAACCTAAAAATATAAGTACAAGGCAGCCCCCAAATGTTAGTTGTGGCCTGAGAGCAGAATAAATCTGGAGAAAATGTTTCTTCATAACCATAAGCTCAAGGCCTGCTGGGTGAGCTCCAGAGCTTGCCACTCACTACAGACAGTAGCCTGGTCCAGGAACACAGAACCCCAGGGCTAAGTGACAATAGAATCTCCCGTGGCTATCCCCATAGTCTCACCACTTTCAACTCCTACACAGAGGGAAAACTGGTTAATGACTTGCTCCTGACTTAACCAAAAAGTACATAACACATAAAACATACAAGACCCTTTCCCTATGACACCCACCCAAACTAAGCTGTCACGGAAGCATCCAGATCAGAAGGCAGCATGACGAGTCAACAACAGCCTAAGCTGGAGATCACCAAAGACAAAGACTCACCCTTTGAAATAGGATCAGCATTTTAACAGGGTTTGGGGAGGGGGATCTCCCTATGTATCGTGCCAAAACTCCTTCCTCACCCAGATTCCTGAAGACACTCCAGGCTGATAGAAGTAAATTCGTACCAGCCTACCAAAGCCATAAGCACATCTCCAGCTGAGCCAGCTTGGTCATATAAAGTGGTACCTCCCCAACTCCAAATCTGGGTACAGAATGGACGCCTTCTCATTCACAGCGGTGCATGGAAGGACACTAGCCCTCCTAACACCCACTGATATGTGCACAGCTAGCAGAGGCCCTGTCCACACTGGTCCTCAGTCCCGCTCTTCCGGTCTTCAAATGGCCATTCTTAGTCTAAAATCTTTTTTTTTTAAAAAAAAGATTTATTTTATTATTATGTATACAGTGCTCTGCCTGCATGTACACCTGCAGGCCAGAAGAAGGCACCAGATCACATTACAGATGGTTGTGAGCCACCATGTGGTTGCTGGGAACTGAACTCAGGACCTCTGGAGAAGCAGTCAGTGCCCTTAACCTCTGAGCCATCTCTCCAGCCCCCTTAGTCTAAAATCTTAAAGCCTATTTGCTCCAGTATCTGATGAGGCAACAAGACCTCATAAGCAATCTGGTACTAAAATAAAACTAAACTAACCAGGTGCCCACAACGAGAGAGGAAAATGTATCTGTAGATAGCATAACCCCCAAGCTGAATGTTAAGGCTAAACAAACTAAACACACTCATCCTGTTAAAGAAAACAGAAAGTAAATAAAGAGGCTAAGTAAACTATTTCCACAGTGCTAACCTTAAAAACAGAGAGCAGCCAGGCGGTGGTGGTGGAGCCTTTAATGCCAGCACTAGGGAGGCAGATGCACACAAATCTCTGTGAGTTCTAGGCCAGCCTCGTCTACAGCGTGAGTTCCAGGACAGCCAGAGCTACACAGAGAAACTTTGTCCCGAAAAACAAAAAACAAAACACCACAGAAGGTAGCTCAGCAAGCATCCTTCCTCACAAAGCCTTGAGCTCCATCCCAGCACACAGGTTAAAAGAATGCTTAGACACAGGAGTGAAAAACGTATAGACAGGATTAGCAGCTGTGCCCAAGAACACACCATGTTTAACAGCAAAACTCTGACTGAGCCAGCACCTGTGGGCAGGACAACGGCATGTGGTAGGCTACCCTTGGCCAAACAGACACAGCAGGAGAAAAGAATGCTGGGAGCTAGGATGAACCTAAGAATATAATGTATAGAAAGCAAGCCTCAAGAAAGACAGACAGCACTAAAAAGGTTTAGAAACACACAATGAGCACACACCTTTAATCTCAGCAGTAGGAGACAGGCAGACGGATCTCCATGAGTTCAAAGCCAGACCAGTCCACATAGGAAATTCCAAGCAAGATACTGTCTCATTAAAACAAAAACAAACAAACAAACAAGCAAAGCAAAACTGATTGATACAGCTTAGAACAATGGCAAGCAAAACAATGACGGAGCGTAAGGTTTGGGGAAGGGGGGGGACACCACGACATGCAGAGAGGGGTGTGTGGAACTAGCAAAAGTGGATGTGGCTGGTGGCCAGTCACTATCTATCCTAGGTAGGTATCAGACACCTTTTATCAACTGTTATTCTTTGGGGTAGGGTGGGGGGTGTCGGGACAGGGTTCCTCTGAGTTGCCTCCCAAGTGTTGGGAATTAAAGGCATGAACTGTCATCACCTGGCTTCATCAGCTTGCACTTTCTGAAGGCAGGTGAAGCCATGTACACAGCAGTATTTCTCCACCACCATGCAAAACCTGAAACTCAACGGAAACAGTGACCAAGAATTATAAAACTGAAAATTGTAAAAGACCTACTTCCTCGCTGCTAGCTTTACATCACAGCATTAGGCTTAAAATAAAGCAGTTTATTTAATCCCAAGACTCACAAAACATGTTTGTCCTTCTGACTAGTTGGAGGCCTGCCTCTGCACAGGCCACTGTCCGCTGAGAACACCTGCTCAGCGAGTTTTCAAAGCGGTCACCTAACTCTTTCCTGAAAGGGTTATCTCAGTAAAACAGTCTGTTGGTAATGTTTTTGCCAAAACAAGGGCAATTTATGCTTCATTTATGTTTAGTTTTAAGCCTAAAACAAGGCACTTGTCACTGATACCTCAGCCCCTCAGTCAACTCATTACCAGCATTACTACTTGGTCTGCAAAGTTCCCAGAGCACCAAACCGGAGCGTTTTAATCCACTAAGCATATTAAGCCTCATAAATGGGATTTCATCACAAGGTTACCTTGCTCTTTACAAGAGAAATTAACCAAAGGAGATCACAATGGTTTTTGCACAATCTGTGTAACACAAAATTTATCTTTGAAGTAGTCAATAGCTCATGTTCTCTTAAGTATCAAAATTCGTAAGATATAAACCAGAATGGCTGGGACTCAAGGTTTGTTTGTCCCCTTAGACGAAGCCTCAAACTACCCAACCTTTCTGGCCACCCCTGTGCAGTAGGAAATGGCTAGGTGGTGGTTATTCAAACAAGGGTCCTTCTTGGCCTCAAAAGACCAGTCCAGTCGCCAGAGAATAACACTGCACCAGACAGACACCCTCCACCCACCCACCCACCCGAGACTCTGAGCATGGATGACACGCGAGCACAATCCCGTGCCTGGACCGACCCTGGGCGACCTCAGCGCTCGCTCACCTGGGCAGCCGCCAGGACATCAAGACTTGAACCGACACCACGCGAAGGCGCGCCCTAAGCCCTGTCACCAGCCTCATTCTCAACCTTGGCTCCGTCTCCATCCCTTGCCCCCAGACCTCCTTACCCCGTGAGTCCCATCCCCCAGACCAGTGGGATCCCCTCTGGTCCCAACGCCCCGCCTGGTCCGTCCAGCGTCCGAACCTCTCGGGTCCCATCCCCGAACCCGTCAGTGAGTGCCCTTTCTGACCCCTCTGGTCCAGTCCGTTCCCTGTCAGTCTCCCTCTGGTCCCATTCTGCGGCTGTCGCGTTCCCTTCTTGTCCCATCCCCCGTCCCAATCCGATCCTGGTCCGTCTCACTCCTGTCCCATCCCCCGGCTCCCGCACCCGTCCGACACCTCCCGGTCGCATCCGACACCAGTCCGTCCCCCGTCGGTTCCCCTCTAGTACCATCCCTGACCCCGATCCGTTCCCCGTCAGTCCCCCTGTAATCCCATCCCCCGACCCGGGACCCCGCCGCGCCCGCCCACCTAGGCCATAGGCCTTCGCACAGATCCACTGCAGGTTGGCGGCGATCTTGGCCCGCGCCGCGTCGTAGCGGTCCAGCGGCACCAGGTCGGCGCCCTCCGGCGGCGCCTCCATCCTCCTCCAGCCTTCGGCGGCGGAGCGACCGCCCGCGTCCACCATCTGCAGACAAAGGCCTCGGCGGCCCGGCCGCAACAAAGACGCCGCCGCCCTCCCGGGCGCACGGCCCTTACTTCACGGCCGCCGCCGCCACCCAGGCTGCTGCTGCATGCTGCGGGCGCCGAGCCGAGGCCGAGGAGGCGCCGAGCGGGCCGGGGAGGCGGCGGCGGGCAAGCGCCGGCCAAGACAGGCGCGGGGCAGGCGCTGTGCGGGCACGGGCCGGGGGCGGCGGCGGCGGCGGCGGCTGCGGCGCGTGCGCGGCCCCGGAGAAGCGGCAGCTGAGGCGACGGCCAACGGGTGGGAGCGAACGCGCCACCGCCGCGTCACGCAGGCGCACTCCGCGCATCCCGCAGCCCCACCTTTCTCCGCAGACGCAGTCGGCACCGCCCCGTACCCCCGCTCGCCCCGCCCTCCCTCTGCAGGCTGGGTACCTGTCCCCCTACTTCAGAAGATCTAGACACACCCTCGGCCCCGCCCTCGGCCTCCGCTGGCGCAGTGGACACGCCCCCTCCAAGGCCCCGCCCCCTCCTTCGTGCTTAAGCATAGTAGACACGCCCCTTACAGCCAGCCCCGTCCCCTTCCACAGTAGACACGCCCCGGCACGCCCCTGACCGGGTTCTGCGCAGGCGCAGTTCACGCTCCTGAAGCCTGCGGTTTCTCAGCAACTTGAGAGATTACCTCGGTCGCCTCGCTCCTGCGCCCAGGGACAGGTTCGTCTCTCCCTGAGAACCGAGCACCTTTAGAGTCTGCACGGGCGCTGCGCCTGCCAACGGAGATCCCGAGATGTCGCCTCCAGGGCAGGCAGAGTGAGCGCGACTCGGAAACGGCACCGGAGATCAGCCCAGGGAAACAACTCTAGCGGCGCCGCGAGTCCGGAGGAACTGCGAGCCTCCTACCCCAAGGTGGGCATTAGCATGATCTCTCGGCTAGGCTCGGCGCCTAAAGGGAACGGATGCCTGCCCAAGTCCAGCACCGCGTGTGGCCTGCATTTTAGTGCTTGAAAGGAGCAAGAGTATTATTTCTGAAACCTGGGTGCGCAAGGCAAAAGATGTCACTGGAGAGCCGACCGTGTACGCACTGTCGCCGGAAGCCGCTGGAACCCTCCGCCACGGGCGTGGCTGGCCATCCTGGCTCCAATCTGCATGCTTCTAGGTGCTTAACCTCAGTCATTGTGAGAACCGCCCTACCCATAAAAAAGACAGTAGATAGAGTGCATACTCTACCGGCACCCGTCCCACTGCGGAGGAGAAAGTGCATGTGGTCAGATCAAGAAGCGGATGAGCCTGGGCGTGTTTGTAAGCCCAGCGCTGGGGAGATGGAGGGAGAAGGATCTGGATGAAGTTCAAGCCCGATAAAACAAACAGTGGATAGAGAGGCCTGGTGTGGCACATGCCTTGAATCCCAGCACTTGGGAGGCAGAGGCAAGTGGATCTCTGTGACTTCAAGGCCACCCTGTTTCTAATCGAGTTCCAGGTCAGCCAAAACTACATAATGGGCCCCTGCTTTAAATAAAATAATTGGTTTAGAGCTGGGTAGCCAGGGAGAGACAGAAGAGGGGGACATCTGCACAGAAAGGGTTAGGAGTGAGACTGTTTGGGAAGCAGTAGACTTGGCTGCTGTAGTAGGCTGATCTAAACCCCAGTGTGTAAGAAACAGCAAGGCCACTGAGCCCAAAGCTTGGGACCAGAGGAGGTGGGACAGCAGAACTTGGCCTGACTAGGATATGGGGTGATGCCAGGCAGATAGAGGACACCCTGACAAATGGGGGTGGGACTACTGTGTCAGGGTCAGGGATGGCGTCTAATATGCTGGCCCTGTATTCTGCAGCTCTGAGGAACCCATTCATAAGTTCAGATGGTTTCTGAACCTGCCTTCTGTTGTCGAGAGCCTGCCTTACCTCCCTCGCCTTTCCCACATTCTTGCCTCCCTGATTGGCTTGCCTAAGCCTCTAGTCCCCCCGGGGAGAAGCAGGGGAAAGCAGGCTCCTTGCCTTGTTCTGAGCTGGAGAGAGCATCCAGTTTGCACTGACTATGATGCTGTGTAAGGTTTTGATAAGTGTCCCGTATCAACCTCAGGAAATCCATCTATTCTCTGTCTGTGCAGTGTTTTTATTCTGTCTGTGGTATATAATATTGACTGGTTTTCAGATACTGACCCACCCCTCTAGTCTTGGCATGGGGCATGATCCCTTTCATATGTACCAACCTCTGTTTACTACTCTCCGTTGGGCATTCACAGCAGATTCCAGTGTGCAGTTTGCCTGTGGTGTCTGTGAGTGGTTTCAGTAGCAGATTTCTACTAGCCAAGTAAAATAAGTTGGGAGTGTCCCTTTACATCCTTGGTTTGGTTTGGCTTATTTGCGGCAAGGCTTTACTGGCCATGCTGGTCTGGAACTCATGCTGTAGGCCAGGCTGACCTCCAACTCCTGTAATCCTCCTGCTCAGCTTCCCGAAGCCTTAGGATTGTAGACATGAAACCGCGTGTCTGGTCCCTCTCAGAGTTTTGGGAAGAGTTGGTATGAACTTTCCTGAGCGTCTGATAGACCTACCTTAATAGGTGGCTTGTGGTGAGGATGGTCATGCGTGCGTGTGCCGAGGTGCACTTGTAGGCGTCACAGCATCGCTTTCCAAAGTCAGTTCTGTTCTCCCACAGTGCATGCCAGGAAACAAACTCTGGTCATCAGGCTTGCTAGCCCAACAGATGCCCTGTTTGTTTCTTCACCCACGTTCCAAGCGTCATGTATTTCTAGGAATTTGTCTGTTTTATCCAAATCCAGAGGTTTAGGCCTAAGCATTGTCTTCTGTTGGGGATTGGTCTGGTGCTATGTATTCTTGGTGCTAATTACTGACCCCCCCCCCCCAAGATCTGGTTGCTGCCCAGGCGAGCACATTTTCACATATACCTGTCTTTGTTGTGTAAACATTGCTGTACATAGTTTTTAAATTTTTATTTATTTATGTATGAGTGCTTCATCTGATGTACACCTGCAGGCCAGAACAGGGCATCAGATCCCATTACTGATGGTTGTGAGCCACCATGTGGTTGCTGGGAATTGAACTCAAGTCCTCTGGAAGATGGCTCTTAACCACTGAGCCATCTCTCTAACCCACTCTACCTGATTTAAAGTTGATTGGTTGATAAAAATGCCATGGGACAGTATGGACCGTGAACATATACATGACCATGTGGACAGACTGATAGAAGCAGCCCAGACAGGAAATGATTAAGACAAGTAACAGGGTGTGTAGCTAACAAACAGCAAAATAGCCGGGCGTGATGGCGCACACCTTTAATCCCAGCACTAGGGAGGCAGCAGCAGGTGGATTCCTGTGAGTTCGAGGCCAACCTGGTCTACAAAGCGAGTCCAGGACAGCCAAGGCTACACAGAGAAACCTTGTCTTGAAAAACCAAAAACCAAAAAAAAGCAAAACAAAACAGATAGCCAAGCCCTGGCTATCCTGGAACTCGCTCTGTAGACCAGGCTGTCCTCAAACTCAGAGATCCACCTGCCTCTCCTTCCCGAGTGCTGGGGTTAAAGGTGTGTGCCACCACACTCGGCCATGCCAAGTATGTTTTAAGATCGGCAAGATCACATCATTGGGATGCCCACTGGCAGGAAGGTCTGGTGCTGGAGAGCACAATGGAATCCTGGCATCACACAACTGGGCAGAAGCCTGGCAGGGAGGGCCTGCCTGCTTCCCCAGCATCAGGAAAGAGAGCAGAGAGTGTGGGGGCAGGAAGGCTCACTGAGGTGGCAGAGCAGGGGTACTATGGGTTAGACAAGAAAGGGCCTGGGCTGGAGCATGATGTCAGATGTATTCCCTGCTCCCTTGGGAGACGTCCTACAAGTGGGCAGGAGGCTAGACCGTGGGTGAAGGCTTGGGCAGAGCTACTAGGTTTGACCAGTATAGAGCCATCAAAGGATGTGCTGGAGTCATTGGTGACACTGGGCTACACGGCTAAGAAGCAGATGGAGGATCCAGCAACACAAGGTGCCCTAGGCTCTCGGAACAGCCTGAGGTCCCCTGAGCTCTAACAGCAGACTGCACAGAGGAAGAGCAGACTGGAGCCTAGAGAGCAGCAGCCACACTGGGCTGGCAAGAGCAGCATATTTAAACTGATGTCTGAGAGGCTGGCGAGGTGAGCCCCTGTTTAGGTGCCGGGCTAGTTTTCATTTGTAGGGATCATCCCTCAGAGCTGCTTGATCGGGCTACTGCACAGTGCTCATGTCTAACATGGCAAGGCAAGGCTTCACCCAAAGGTAGGCTCTGTCCCAGATGGAACACACTCGCCACAGGAGAGAAGAGGGCCAGCTTATTGGAGAAGCTGTCAAGAGTCTAAGGAGGCATGAGGAACAGCTTCTTCTGGCCACCCTTGAGTCCTCCTCAGTCAGGATGCGATCAAAGTGCCAGTCAAACAGTTGACATTAGCTTGCAACCAGAGCAGGAGGAAGCAACCCTGTCCTGTGCCCTCCACTGTCTCCCAGAGGAGGGCAACAGTCAGCCTGGCCAGCCAGGGCCCGTTCCCCTGACCTGTCTTTTCACAAATTCTGGCTCAAACCAGTCCTTGGCACCAGGTATGAGCTGGTATGCCATAGTCACCACTGTTGGTGACTTATGGACACAGGCTCATCACAGAAGCCCAGGGGAAAGCGGTGCAGCTAGGAGACGCATGTCCTGGAGGACCACTCCCAATCTGTGGCTATGGTGGGTGTGCCCGTGCCCCCAAAGGGGACACAGCCACAGTAGGCTTGGTGTGGATGACCTGCTCAAACACAATGCTTACTCCTCTCTTTTTAATTTATATATTATATATACAGTGTATTCCTGCATGCCAGAAGAGAGCATCAGATCCCAGTATAGATGATTGTGAGCCACCATGTGGTTGCTGTGAATTGAACACAGAACTTTTGGAAGAGCAGCCTGTGCTCTTAACCTCTGAGCCATCTCTCCAGGCCACACACATTACTTTTTTTGTTTGTTTTTGTTTACTCTTCTTTTACTGGCCCTCACATCCGAATTTTAGGTTCAGTGTATACGCAGACAGCAGGGAAATCAAAAGCATCGCGGTGCAGCATGAGTAATGGAAAGACCCCTGAGCATCCCACCATAGTCAACAGGAAGCCAGGAAGCTCTAAAAAAGACTGTCAAGACATCACCACAGGAAGCTGGGAACAGCCACCTGGAGAGGCTCCTGAGGGCACTGAGCAGGCCTTTGTAACAGTTTACCTGTGACTCGGGACAGCTGGCTGTCCCCATCTCAGGAGCAGGGAGTATGCCGTGTTCTCAGGAGTCCTCACTGTATACTCACACTGGATTACGGTAGGAGCCCCTGCTAGGAAGAGGCTGTGTGCAGCGCCCCCCCCCACTGAGAGCGCCTCCCCCCCCTTCCTGGGCTCGCTCATGTTGAATGTGGGCAGAGCTGAGAAGAGAAACCAGAGGGAGGCCGCTCCAGCGCCGACCCCTCTGTGGCCTCCAGCCAAAGCTTATTCCTTCACAACACACCTATGTGCGAAACCAGATGGAAGCAATGTGTGGTGGCACAGCTTAGGAGGCTGAGGCAGGAGGACGGCAAGTTGAAGGCTAGCCTCTGCTACATAGCAAAAGCTCATTTCCAAAACCAAACAAACAAACAACTACAACAAAAAACAAGCAAACACCAGCATGGACAGAGAACTCAGAAACACTCTTCTTCATCTGTGTCATGTTCACAAGTATCTACTGGATAGAATTTGAATATCACGGTTTGAGTTTATACAACCATTTACTTCCTGTGAGGGCACAGTGAGACTGAGTCAAATTAGCAGGATGAGTTCAATGAGAGACGACCTCTCAAAAATAAGGTGGGAAGGCGAGAGAGGTGACGCGGTGGCTAAGAACTGCACTGACTTACTTTATGTCAATTTGATGTAGGCTAGAGTCATCTGAGAGAAGGGAGCCTCAATTGCGGAAATGTCTCCATTTTCTCATGTAAAGCTTTTTTTTTTTTTTTTTTTTTTTTTTTGGTTTTTTGAGACAGGGTTTCTCTGTGTAGCCTTGACTGTCCTGGACTCACTTTGTAGACCAGGCTGGCCTCGAACTCACAGCGATCCGCCTGCCTCTGCCTCCCGAGTGATGGGCTGTAAAGCATTTTTAATTCATTTATTTTATTATGTATACAGTATTCTGCCTGCATGTGTGACTGTCCACAAGCTCTCATTATAGATGGCTGTGAGCCACCATGTGGTTGCTGGGAATTGAACTCAGGACCTCTGGAAGAGTAGCCAGTGCTCTTAACCACTGAGCCATCTCTCCAGCCCCCAGCATTTTCTTAAGACATGAGCTAGTCAGAGAAGAGCCTAGCTATATGGCCTAGGTATTTGTAAATATAGAGAGAGTCTCATGAGTTATTATTCCAGGAGGTTGAGGCCGGGAGGAAAAACACACACCCCTGCTACAGACGGCACCCATCATGGTAGGCGTGCAATCCAAATGTACCTAAAAATCCAAGCAAAAAACAAGATTCAGGCATTAAGCCAAGGATGCCAGACCACAGAGGCTGCACTGCCAGACCCTGAGGGCGCAGTAGCTGTGTCTTCTCCTGAGTGCACTACAGAGAGCTAAGTGACCTATGGGAAAACTGCAACTCATTTTGGGTCCACACAGGAGAGGCACACTGTGGCCCAGATGTCAAAGTGGCCCCAGCCAGAGTTAGGCAGTAGACAGAGCCGTGAGCGTGAGCTACAGACAGCGGGAGTGGGGGTGCTAATGGCAGCTCAGGGTACAAACTGAGAAGCCCCAAATGTCTGAACTGGTAAGGTATTCAGTTTGGAAAAACTATAAAAGAGAAGGGAAACTGGGTATAAAAATTCATAGGAAGCCAGGCGTGGTGGCACACACCTTCAATCCCAGCACTTGGGAGGCAGAGGCAGGTGGATCACTGTGAGTTCGAGGCCAGCCTGGACTTCAGAGAAACCCTGTCTAAAAAAAAAAAAGGACAAAATATTTGGTTTGAAAATAGCAAAGTAAGGTCCTTAGGGAGAGAGTTATAAATGAAGGAAGTCACAAGGACACAGTGCATTTGGATTCCACTTGAGTTTGTTTCTCTTAGCATACAAATAATTTTTTCAATGATGATTACAGTTTTGTACATCCTCAACCCCCTGCTGAGCTCCCTACAGCTATGCAGAGCTTGGGCGGGGGTTGGGGGGAGATCCAAAGTGCTAAGACTGGTAACTTCAACAGCTTGCAGTGAAGGAAGCTACGCCGAGTAGTTTGGTGGCCACTGAAATGTGGCTGCGTTTATATCAGAAAGATTATTGGCAAATGTGGCATCATTGGCAATAATGGAGTTGAAGGCCAATATTTAACATCTGCATGTATCTGGGTTCATATCTGAATGTTCTTGACCACATATGTTGAGACTGCTATCCAAATAAAAGAGCTGTGAATAAAAAACAAAACCCCTAAAACTCAGCACCCCCGCCCCCAGAGCTTCACTTGATATGTAGAGTCTCTCCTAGGTCATTAGGGAATGCTTTTATTGAGGCCCTAAAGGGACTTTACAGTGGAAGTGTATGCAAGGGCCAGAGCACCTCCACCCGGCCTCTCACCCAGCACTGGGCACCAGCAGAACCCACTGAGCCCAAGCACAGGCTGCTCCCCTAGGAGAAAATGCTATTTAAACTTAGCAAACTAATTAAATTCAAGTTATCCCTCTCAAAGACTAAATAGTAGGAGTGCATGTTAGTCGGGCAGAACTGAGCACTCAATAGTCATAAACTATAGTGGCAGCTAAGATTTCAGAGCCACCCTGGAGCTGGAGAGATGGCTCGGCAGTAAAGAGCACACACTGGTTATGAGCAAAGGACCTGAGTTTGACTATAAGCTTTTCTCTATTCAAGGATCTATTTTGGGGCTAGAGAGAAGGCTCAGTGGTTAAGAGCACTGGCTACTCTTTCAGAGGACTGGGGTTCAACTCCTAGCCCCGACATAACTGCTCACAACTGTCTGTAATTCCAGGTCCACAGGATCTAACACCCTTACATGGACATGCATGCAGGCCAAACACCAATGCACATAAATAAAAATAAATCATTACCAATAAATAAATACATTTCCAAGCCACCCAGGAATTCCAGGCTTGCGCCCCAGCTTGCACCCCGCCTGACCTTCCTTAATGTATCCATCTGTTCCTAAGTCCTATAGGATGCAGCCCACAAGTTCCCAGGGATGCCCACTCGTCCCCTGCTTAGATGTCTCCTGCCTAAAGCTTACCGCCTAAAGCTCCTTGTATAGGCATTAGGCCTCCGGAGACAAGCAAGCCTTCCCAGGCTCTTGTGCATCTGGGGTTATACTTCGTAAGCTCCGGAGATGGCATGGCCCTATCCCAGCTCTGCGCCTACTGAAAAGTGCCTGGCATGCCTGCCCTCCTGGAACATGTATCTGTCCTCAGTCCCCCACCCCCACCCCCACCCCACCCAACTGGCACTGTGCTACCAGCAACTGCACAGTGGATTGATTCAGTGGCCTGGATTCTGTCTCCGTACTAGTCAGGAATCTGTTCACCACACAGCCTGAAACAGGGATGCAGCTGTGTTCTCACCCACACCAGCCCAGGATTCCACCTTCGCAGTGAATGAGAACACTGGTCTGGACAGTGGCAAGTAGAAGAACTCCATGTTACCCCAAGTCCAAGTGAGGGGTGTCTCAAGCCCACAGTCAGGTGCCGCTGGCCACACCACTCCTCAATGGTCTTCATTCATCTTAAGCCCAGTTGCCTCTGGGACATAAGCACTAGTCACACTGTTGTCATCTTCTGAACTCTGGGAACAGGGTAAATGCTGCAGAACATGCCCAAGGCTTGACTCTGTGTGGCCCCGAGACAATTCTGTCTCTATACATTGGAGATGTGTGCACATTTCTTTGGGACCTATATTAAAATGAGTGTGAGGGAAGACGGGACTCAGCCCAGCAGAGACCCAGGTCTGGGCAGGCGCCCAGCAGCAGCTTCCAAACTCCTGCCCAGATAAAGGAAGAAACTGAGGCACAGCTTCAAGGTAGGGAAGACAAAGCCCCCACAGACAGCCCCCGAGTTCCAAAAGACTTCCACACACTGGTTAAGACCAAACATCAAGACCATGCCTGAAAAGAGGTTCTGAGCAGCCAAGAAAACAGTTGCCGTAACCCGGTGAACTCCATGGGGTACAGCTGCTCCCCAAGAAAAAAGGAAGTGTTATGTGTCTCTGTGTGGCCAGTGGTGGGGTGGGGAGACCTCTTAACTGGAAAGCGTACCCCCAAGGGATACAGTGACATATAGTTTCAGCTTGCAGGGCCAGGACACCAGGGCGTGCCAGAACAAAGCTGTGCCCCCCAAACCAGGCAAGCCACAGCCCTGTTTGTATTTGGACACCTGGCAGAGCTGGCTGCTGTCATCCAGGAGCTGCCTGGCCAGAAGCAAAAATGTAGCAAAACTGAATCCAAAAATAAATAAAAAATAAAAGACCTGAATGGCCTACATATGCTGTATACCACCAACAGCATGGCTTCCCTGGCCTGTGCCTTATAATCTAAGCAGAGACTAGCCATGAGGAGTAGAGATGTGGAGGGCTCCAGCAAGCGAGGAAAACAGCAGCAGGAGTCAGGGCCTCTCAGCCAGGAGGGACCTTTGGAACCCAAACCAACCCTTGTTGGGGGAATAATCTGATGTATTTTGATGTTAATTACTGTTTGTTGTTTGACCCACTTTTTGTTTAATAAAAAGCCATCCCACCTGGGCAGGAGATAGGTGGGGCTAGGAGAGAAAGAGAGAAGAATTTTGGGAAGAAAAAAGACCAGGAGAAATAAGAGAGACCTGAAGTGAAGAGAGAAAGGCTGCCATGGGTTAGTTGGAGGAAAAACACAGGGCTGGCAGCCTGGATAAAAAAATCCAGCCCAAATAAAAAAACATTAACAAATGTTTAAAATTATAAATAAAAAAATAACTTGATAAAAGTTATTGGAAACGAATGGCATGGGATTGAGACAGGGATCCCATGCCTGCCCTACTATAAAAAGTAGTTTAGAGGATAGATATCTGCCCTGCCCCAGGTTAACCAAGGCTATTTTAATTAAAAAAAAAAAAAAAAAAAGATTTATTTATTTAAGTATACAGTGTTTCACCCTCATGTATTCCTGCCCACCAGAAGAGGGCACCAGACCTCACTGTAGATGGTTGTGAGCCACCCTGTGGTTGTTGGGAATTGAACTCAGGACCTTTGGAAGAACGGGCAGCGCTCTTAACCACTGAGCCATCTCTCCAGCCCCCCAAGGCTATTTTAAAATATAACAAGTGTCTGTGTCTTGATTGATCAATAGCCGGGCCTACTGATAATACAGATAATAAATGTAATTTAAAAAACAATAAACCCTCTCTTTAGGATGGGATCAGAAGCCTTAGAAGTGAGCAGGGCCAGTCTGTAGCTTAACACCATAGGGTATAGGGGAGTCTCTTCACCCCTCTCCAGGCACCTGTGCGGCTGACTGTTCCTGTGGAGCACAGGATGATAAGGATGGGTGAGAGAGGATAGTTCTGGGCCTGCCCTACTCTTCCTTAGCTGCCAGTCACATATCCTCCTGTGAGCACCTCTTTAGGGGGTATTTGTCTTAGTTTGGGTTTTATTGCTGTGAAGAGACACCATGACCACGGCAACTCTTACAAAAAGGAAAACATCTCACTGGGGCTGGCTTACAGTTTCAGAGGCTTACTCCATTATGGTCACGGCAGGAAGCATGGCAGCGTGCAGGCCAATATGGTGCTGGAGGAGCTGAGAGCTCTACCTCTTGATCCGCAAACAGCAGAAGGGGGACTGTGTCACAGTGGCCAGACTTGAGCATAAGCTTCTAATAGACCTCAAAACCCACCTCCATAGTGACACACTTCTTCTAACAAGGCCACACCTCCTGGTAGAGCCATTCCCTCTGGGCCGAGCACTCACACACAGTCTATGGGGGCCATCCCTGTTTGAACCACCACAGCAGTCTCTATCCACGTATCTCTCAATGGCTAGCACAGCATCACCCATCTCGCTCTCTGCCAACCATTCTGGGCATGGAACCTGACAGGCTGATCTGAACTGGTACCATTCTTGTCCCCTGGGACAAGTCCCCTTGTCCCCTGGAAGTAATGACAAACTACAGGGTGCTGGATCACTCAACTTGGCCAGAAGGAAGCTAGAAAGAGGGACAGGCAATTAGGTGGTTCTTCCAGGGCGCCCACTGTGCAAGGAAGGCTGTCTTCTGAGGCACCCCAAGAGGCCTCGGCTTCTCTTAGTCAACCAGCACTAAAGGCATGCATGCATCCTTACACTCCTCCACCCCTCAGTCCAGGGAGGCTTGGGTTGGAAGTCAGCTCCATCTTTTTGTTTGTTTTTGTTTTTGTTTTTGTTTGAGACAGAGTTTCTCTGTGTAGCCTTGGCTGTCCTGGACTTGCTTTGTAGATCTGCCTGCCTCTGCCTCCCGAGTGCTGGGATCAAAGGCTTGCGCCACCACGCCCAGCTAGTCAGCTCCATCTTACGTGTGCAGCTCAGTGCATTAAACACAGTCACAATGCAGCCGTCATCCTCATGTTTCTCCATAACTTACCCTTCCCAACCTAAAACTCCCTACGAAGCTCGCCATTCCACTTGCTGTCTCAGTCTGGCTCCTGTCGCTCAGCATGACTCCTCCAGGTCAATCCCCATTGTAGGAGGCTAAGGCTGAGTGTCACCCCACATGACGGACGGACCACATGCTGACCCAGGATGTCCACACTGTGTTGTCCTGCCTCTGGGCTATGTGGCTGCGTCTGCTGTGAACACAGTGCAGGGCCTGCAGGAGAGCTTGCTTTTATTCCTTTGGGGGTATCTTGGGATTGTTAGATCATATTTGATTATATTTGATGTTTTGATAAAAGCTGCTGGTGGAGCTACGCTGAAAAACATGCGGCAGCAAGGGGTGGAGGTGTGCCACCCTCCAGGACGGTCCTATGCTTGGCAACCCAAGCCTTCTGAAAGCGAAGAGAGAGCGTCGTCATCTATCCTTGAGGTCCCTTCCCTGTTGGTGTCCTACACCTGCTATTGTCCTTCAGGACCTTTTCTTTGGCATAGAATCTTATCCCCATGACCTCCCTGTCCCTCTCCCTCCCCACTCCCTTCTTCTGCAACCCCCCACTCAAGAGCTGCAACCCCCCCCCACTCAAGATCTTCACCTTTTACAATGTGCAATAGCTCCCCACCCCCCACTCCTTTTCTTCACCTACCTGTGCAGCTCTGCAACTGGTGGGCACCTCCCAGCTGGGCTCCCATGGCACCCCGCTTACAGGAACATGTAGGTACTGCAGGCCTTATATAACCAAGCAAAGAAAAAAGCCCAAAGGATCAGTCTCAGCATCACCATGTTGGAGAGACAGAGGGTATGTGTGAAGGATCCCAGGTAGGCGTGGCAAGGATGGAAAGTCAACAGGCCAGCTGACAAAGGAATGGGCTCCTGCTCTTGCCTCAGGGTAGCTAGCATGCACACCTTCCCACCCACCCCTTCGCCCTAGCCCACAATCCACACTGCTACCCTGAGAAACTTCTCTGTATGGCCAGCTCTCGAGTGCCATACCAACTCCTTATTCTGCCTCACGACATGCATCTCAGACTATAGTTTCTAGGTCTAAATGTACAGAGTTCAAACCCAAATATACCTGGGAGTCTTAAAGGGTACAGTTAGAAATACACCATTAAATATAGTATTTTTCAATGAAACACTCGTTTCCTAAGCCATCTGAACACAGCAGTGCTTCAACTACAGCGTGAAACTTTGGGAAGTAAATTCTGGAAGCAGGATCTACAGCCAGCTAAGAGGCCCCATGCTTGAAGCTCCTCCTACCCATTCCATCAAGTTTTCTTCACCACCACCATGGCCTGCCAGGCCTGACTGCAAGATCTAAGCATAGGTCCTGCCCTCAAGAAGGTTGTGGGCCCTGGACTCCAAGGCCTCCCTTATATTCAGTTGCCCCACCAGAGTCCCCTTGTGCCCCCAGCAAGAAGTGTCACTCGTGAACCTGCACAGAGACCTACAAGTTCCCTAAGGGACATGGCTGAACAGAAGTTGACGTGACACCACTGTCCTGTGATCGATAGAATGAATGCTCCAGGCCAAGTGTCAGGCCTCAGTGTCACTAGACTTACAGCCAACCCCATCACCAACAGCTACAACTCGGAGGCTCACAACCTCCTCTCTGGATCCCAGCTTTCAGTTCAAATCTACATATAAAATGACAAATTCCATGTTTTGCCAGCCACGTAACACCAGCCCTAAACAGTGACTGCCAGACTGTTCACCCCAAAGTCTCCACAGGAGGCTGCATATCAAGCAGCTGGCAGCTGCACTCCCCAGTGGCCAAAGCAGGAATGGAAATTTGGCACTAAGGTACTTAACTCTCTGAGCTCCCAGGGGCAGCCATGGTTACCACAACTGTGGTTCTTTCTAGAACTCCACAGTATATTAAAACCACGACTCAGAGCTGAGGGGCTGGTTCAGGAAGTAAAATGCTTGTGTGTGAGCCTGATGACCTGGGTTTCTACCATATAAAGGTAGAAAGAGAAAACGGACTCCACCAAGTACCCCTCTGACCTTCATACATGCACGGGGGCACAAAAACGCACTCTCTCACACACCATGAACAATCAAAGATTCCTTTTAATGTCTGAGAACTACAACCCAACTGAAACACTGTCCTATGCTTACCAGTGGGGTGGGGTTAAAGAAAGTGCATTTGCAGCCCCAGGCTAAAAGTGGGCCACAGCAGGCACACACTAGCAGCAGAAACACATCTGTAGGAACAGCCAAGAGCAGGGAATCCACTCTCCAATAAAGACCCCTTTCCAGAGCCAGGCTGTGTTAGCTTCTCAAACTGTCACATGAGCACAGCTGCTGCTCTATCTGGCCATTCAGAGGACACTTGTATTACACACATGCGCGTGCATACACACACACACACACACACACCCCAGGGGATGGTGGTGGGGGATATACTTGTATTGCGCGCGCGCATACACACACACACACACACACACACACACACACACACACACACACACACACACACACACACACACACACACACACACACACACACCAGGGGTGGCGGTGGTGGATCTATCTCCTGGACAAAGGCTATGGCATCAGGACCTGTCCCCAAGACCATGACACTCCCGTGGCCTCCATAGCCACTAGAGGGTCCTTGAGGTTTTCTAAAGATCTTTATTTTTACTTGGATGTGTGCAGAGGCTAGAAGAGGAAATCAGATTTCCTGGAGCTGAGGTTGGAGTTAGACAGTGGTTGAGCCACCCAATATGGAGGCTGGGAATTGAACTTGAATTCTCTGCCAAAAGCAGCAAGTGCTCTGAAGTGCTCAGCTACCTCTCGACCCTCCCTCGGAGCTTCTGCACCATGACTCTCCAGCTCACAGGCAGATAGGCAGATCCGCCTCCGCCCACCCCCATCATGGGTCTGGTCTACAGAGCAGGTTCCACACAGGGCTACACAGAGAAACCCTGTCTCAAAAGAAGTGGCTCTTACACCTGCTCTGGGCAGAGGCAGCATGCACGCAGCCTAGGAAGCACATGTAATGTCCTTGCTGTCATGGGGTAACACAAGTAAACATAGGAAAAGGGTTTATTTATTAAAGAAGTCATCTGTGAATCACTCTGCTTAAATTAGCACACTTGACATAACACTTTGGATCAGAACATGCCTTCTTTAAAATATGGTGGGCTCCACAAGCAAACTAAGGGTCAATTCAAGTAGCACTTCAGGAGCCCAGCAGAGGATCTGGAGGGGATGGGGCAGCAATCGTTCACCTTGCCAGTGCAAGAGCCACTTTCTGTAAACACTTGTCAGAAGCTAGGACTGCAACTCTCAAACCACGTGGCAGAAGTTGATAAGCAGTAAGGTCAGGAAAGGAGAGTCACCGCGGCTGTGATCCAGGCAAGATCTGGCTGGGCCCTGTGCCCACGGCCTCAGAGACTGCTGAGGCTGCACAGCCAAGGAGCACAGTAGGCACCACCTACGTGCGATTCAGTGTCTGGAAGATTCTAGAGATCTGCAGCATGACCGGGCCCGTCTCTGGGTCATTCATCCACTGGGTGCTGTTCAGTGGGTTCTCCAGCATGTCTTCAAACGCTGTGGAGACAACAGAGCTGAGTGGCAGCACCCAACACCAACAAGCACACTGAGCATTTGTCAACGGCCGTAGTCAAAGGGAGCAGGGACAATAAGCGCTCACTGCTGACCCTGCCACTCACCCTTAAGAGCCAGCCATAGTGCCTGAGCTCTTGTGCAAACAGATCTGAGAACACAGGACAGGCCCCAGGGGCATGATCACAGCACCCCAACTCATGACCCATCAGCAAGGTGGGGTGGTCAGCCGCCTTTGCTTACATTTGTGATGGAGCAGTGGGTACCAGTGTGCTCACAGTGCTTCAGCTCATAGTCCATCAGTGGGGCAGACAGCACCCTGCACTCATGGCACCCCAACTCTGGAAAGCCACCAGCAAGCCTCAAAAGTCAGCCATGCAACCCTCCTTTCCACACAGCACAGGAAATGGCCATGTGCAAAACCCTTCGGACACATATGCTCCAGCAGATTCTGTTTTTCTTTCTTTCGAGGCAGGGCTTCTCTGTGTAGCCCTGGTTGTTCTGGAACTAGAGTGAGCTCTATAGAACTCACTGTAGATCAGGCTGGCCTCAAACTCAAAGATCCACCTGCCTCTGCCTCCCAAGTGCTTGGATTAAAGGATATGCCACCAGCAGATTTAACACCAACAACTTAGAAAAACTTCCATGTTCAACCCCAGCACACTGACCATGTCATGGGAGACTGGAGCACAGCTCATTTGCTCACGGTGTGCAGTCAGGCCCCAGGCCCAACACACACACACACACACACACACACACACACACACACACACACACACACACTGTTAACAAAATATTCTTCAAAATGAACTTTTTTTTTTTTTTTTTTTTTTTGGAGACAGAGTTTCTGTACAGTCAGTCCTAACTGTCCTAGAACTTGATCTGTAGATCCACCTGCCTCTGCCTCCCAGGGTGCTGGGACTAAGGCCATGCACCACCACCACCTGGATAACCTGATTTTTCTAGAGTTTCACAAAATTAGGGCTGGGGAGATGGCTCAATGGATAAAAGCATTTGCCATGCAAGCACAAGGACCTGACTTAATAGCCAGAACACACACACCAAGCAGGGCGTGACAGCACATACTTGTAGTCCCAGGATGGGGGACATGACGACAGGAGGACCCTGGGGCTTACTAGCTAGACAGTCTAGCCTCCTCAGCAATTTCCAGGTCAATGAAGGACTTGTCTCAAAAAAAGAAAATGGGAGCTGGCAAAATGGCTTAGCAAGTAAAGGAGTCTGCCACCAGGTCTGATGACCTGAGTTCAATTCCAGGGATGCACAAGGTGGAAGAAAAAAGCCAGCTCCTGCAAATTGTCCTCTGATGTCCACATGCCCATGCATGCCCTCCACACACACACAAATAATGGAACAAACACGGTAGGCAGTTGAGGAATGACATCCAAGGTTGACCTCTGGTGTCCACAGGCACATGTTCATCCACACACATATGGATACATACATATGTATGCATGTATGCACACAGCGACCCTGCAGGGTTAAGGAGCATCTGAAAGGTCTGCACCAGGTAGCAGTGGGCAAGTGTTCTTTACCACACGAGCTGCTCTAAAATGAAAAACAGATGCCGGACACCCAAGGACACAATGTGTAAAGAAGCGACGCAGACACCCACAGAAAGTGTCCCCCAGTGCTAAGACAGTCTTAAACAGCTAAGCAATCAGGCTGTGGGCAATGGAGGTATTTTGATGGTTGGTGGCAATGGCAGAAGGAAGGGTGAGCAGGCAGTAAGACGGAAGCAAGAGCTCAGATGCCCAGCCTCTGACCCAGTCATCTGACACTGCTTATCCTTGGGAAATATGAGCTGCATCTAGAGTACAGGGCACAAGAAGGGCTCGCCTCCACATCAGGCCCTACTGTAGCCAGACAGACAGCAATTTAAGTGGCCAAAAGCAGAGTACCATATTGTCAAAATAACACAGTACATCGCAGAACCACACTGTCTCAGACGGTAAGGACACAGGGCATGAACACAGAGTGTGATATGTGAGCGTCACACAGGCAGCACTGCAGGACCACTGTCCCACTAGCCAGAAGCCAGGCACAGTGGCACACACCTAGGTGGGAGGCTAAGGTGGGAGGACAGTACAAGTGTGAGGCCAGCCTACGCTTCATAGCAAGCACCCAGCCAGCCAGGACTATGTAGCAAGACCCTAAAAAATAGAAGCACCAGGTTCATGCGTGTGTACACACACACACACACACACACACACACACACACACACACACACACACACACACACACACACACACACACGAGAGGTTCAAGATGACTTTTACTTACAAATTTTCTAAAATAAACATATTTCTACTAAAACAAAGTTCATGGGTTTATGGATTTCTTTTTTTTTTTTTTTTAAGATTTATTTATTTAATGTATATGAGTACTTTATGCGTGTCCACCTGCAGTCCAGAAGAGGGCATCAGCTCCTTATCTAGATGGCTGTGAGCCACCATGTGGTTGCTGGGAATTGAACTCAGGACCTTTGGAAGAGCAGCAGTGAGTACTCTTAACCTCTTAGCCATCTCTCCCGCCCTGTGTTTGGGGATTTCTTAATATTTAAAATCACCTTTCTCAAGCCAGGCGTGGTGGCGCATTCCTTTAATCCCAGCACTCAGGAGGCAGAGGCAGGCAGATCGCTCTGAGTTCGATGCCAGCCTGGTCTACAAAGCAAGTCCAGGACAGCCAAGGCTACACAGAGAGACCCTGTCTTGAAAAACCAAACCAAACCAAACAAACAAAAACTTCCTTTCTCTATCTATTGGGAGGGCATGCCTCGTTGTCCATGGAGGTCAGAGGACAAGGGCAGAAGCTAATTCTCTCCTACCCTAAGTGTCAGAGATCAGCCTCAAGTTCTCAGACTTGGTGGCATGTATCTTCATCCAGTGGGCCACCTCCCCAGCCCAAGGAAGCTGTTTTTATTTTATTATTAAACAGAATCAAAACGATCTACTTAAAGCTCGAGAGAGGTAAGTATCCCACAAAGGACAGCACAAGCAGGCCATCCCAGCTTTTGTGGATCTCCTCAAGAGCCCTGCAGGGATGGCACTAACCCTGCAGTGCAGCCATGGCTAAGAGCCATGTCCTTACAGCCGACTCAGTCCTGTTGTGCAGAGCACTAATGCCCTGCCCCACAGCAGGCAGCTGCTGCAAGGAGCAGTCAGCATACCTGGGGCCTGACCCACCAGGTGCAGACTAAGGGTGCTCACTCTGGGGGTTATTTCACAAAAGAGAGAAAGGGGTGACACTAGTTAAATATATACCTCACCGTCTAGAAAGGATAAGACTAAACACTCAGTAGCTAATATGAAGGAAGAGCTCCTTTTATCTGATCAAATGTACCTTAAAACACACTAACCAGCCAGGCGTGGTAACACACGCCTGTAATCCCAGCACTCAGGGAGGCAGAGGCAGGTGGATCCCTGTGAGTTCGAGGCCAGCCTGGTCTACAAATCAAGTCCAGAACGGCCAAGGCTACACAGAGAAACCCTGTGTCAAAAAACAAACAAACAAACCAAAAAAAAAAAAAAAAAAAAAAACAACCAAGTACATAAGAAACAGCTCTGTTCCTTATGCCATTTATGCTACAACCACACATCTAGACATATACATGGACAGACAGACAGACAGACAGACAGACACACACACACACACACACACACACACACACACACACACACACACTTCAGCTAAATGGTGGAATTAAACTTTAAAACTCTCCAACAATCTAAGAGAAATATTTCTGAACATAAAAGAAGCTAGTGTCTTTCAAGTTCTAGAAACGGAGGACTCCCATTCCCAAAAGCGACTTGATAGGAAACCAGAAATGGGACATAACCAACGAAAAAAGGAAGAACACAGAAGAAATAGCCACGAAACCAGCTGGAAGCCCCTGTGCAGCACACACTGCTGCTGAGCTCCACCTCAGACCAGAGAGCACAAGGACACACCAGGCCACAGCAATGCCTTCTTTGTGTCGCCCCTCTCCCTGGAAGCCCAGGCCCAGGAGCCATGTAACAGAGGGACAGCGACAAGCTTCTGCATGCGAGGAAATGACCCCTCAGCACCGGAAAGCAGGGCACAGGCATTCCAGGCCGTGGAGTAGTTTACAGCACCTCACAGGAGATGCAGCAGTAAACTTTATCTTACAGAAATGGCTTAAAAAGTGATGTCACATTGTAAGGCGGGGACAACTGATGTACAGAAAATATGTAGAAGAGTGGCCAAACTCTACAAGGAAGCCAAGGAAGAACAAGTCCTCAGGGTCATAGCACGCACGGGAATGACGGCATATGCGGAGAGCATGCGAGGGCTCAGAGGGGGCAGGGACCAGGAGGGTCAGGCCTCTGCCCTCACAGGACTAAAGCACTGAGCAAAGGCCCACCTTGAGTCATGGCCAGACCCTGTCTCCAGAAAATAAGCTGGCAAACAAAAAAATTCAAGGAAAGCAAAGTGCATATACACAAACGCATATGGACGCTTCATCTTGCCCTCATCCCTGAGCAACTCAGAAGCACAGTCACTGCTGCATCTGTGTCACATCAGAGGCCAAAAGGGATGTGAGAGCACCATGCACACTCCTGGAGCTGGCACTGTGGACACCAATGACGGCTGCGCTGTGGGGAGAGGTTGCAGCAGGGTCCTGTAATACACCCCAGGCTGGTCTTCACCTCTCAATTCTCCTGCCTCTGTTTTCCAAGTGCCGAGACTATAGGCGTGGCCACTACAACTGTTTACAAATGAATGGCATATTCATAGCTATTTAGTTCTATTACTTGTTTTGTTTTGTTTTCAAGACAGGGTTTCTCTATGTAACCCTCATTTGTGTTGGAACTCACTCTATAGTCCACACTGGCCTTGAACTCACAGAGATTTGCCTGCCTCTACCTTAAAAGTGCTGGGATTAAAGGCGTGCACCACCACATCCAGTGTTCTATTACTTTTGAAAATAAAAAACTTAGATTTTATTTATATTTTTGGCATTTATTTATTTACTTGGGAGTCAGGCACAGGGTACAAACAGAAGTCTGCTCTCACCTTTCACCATATGGTTTCTAGAGATCAAACACTGACTTGGCAGCAAATATCCACTAAACCAGCTTGCTAGCCCCATTATGTGGATTTTTCATGTATAAATGTGTAAAGCACAACTAAAAATAATTATCAAAGAAGTTCTTTATACAGAAGAAGCAAAAGCCAAGCCACACTGTTCCCTCATCTCCTAGTCCCATGCACCACTGCTCTCTCTTCCCAAGTGCCTTCTGCAGAAGCTCCTCCCACAAGGCAGGCCCAGACTCCCATGCCTTGCAGAAGCCAACCTGCTCGGCACAGCAGCCATGCCCAAACCATCTCACCAGCACCTGGGTCTGTGGCAGCGGACCTGCCCACAGTGTGTTCCCCACCCAAGCTAGCCTAAGCAGGCACGTACCTAGCAATGTCTTAGGGTTTGTCAAACCCAGCTGCACCACTGGGTTGTCCAGGATGGCCTGAAAGAGAGGGCTATTGGGATCGATGCCCTGGTCCAACTCCTCAGGGGATGGTCTCCGGTCTCCCAGCAGCCATTCACACTGGAAACCCAAGAACATCAGAGGAGGTTAGTTCCTTCTCAACACACCTGAGGCTCACCTGTCCCTTTCTATGGTTCTCCACAAGCCCCACAGCTGCAATGCCTAGAAGGGGCCCTAGCATGAACAAACCTGGTCCACATTCAGCCAGGACAGAAAGAGGAGGAAGTATCAATCTGGCTTTCCTAGCAGACCTAGCATTGCAGGTCAATTTGACCACAGCCCTAGTTACAACACAGTCCCTAACACCTGGCTTTATTCCAAGGAACCGGAATGACAATATCTCTCCACAGGCAATGAGCCTGCAAAGTCAGGATCCAGGACTGTGTCTCAGTAGTCTGAGCCTCAACTCTACACGTAAGTGAGGAGGTCATAAGCCCAGCACAGAAGCCTCCCTGGACAGAGCTGTCCCTGCCAGCAGCTGCTTTGTGCTCAGGGTATGGGACTGGATCCTTTTTTGTTTGTTTAGTTTTTATTTTGGTTTTGCTTTGTTTGTTTGTTTTGAGACCAGACAAGGCTTCTCTGTGTAGCCCTAGCTGTCCTGGAGCTTGCTCTGTAGAGCAGGCTAGTTTTGAGCTCAGAGATCCATCTGCCTCTGCCTCCCAAATGCTGAGATTAAAGGTGTGTGCACCCACACCCGGCCCAGAGGATTCAATCTTAACAGCTAAGAAAAGAGCCACAGAATATGGACACAGAAAACATCGCAAGTCCAGGATAGTCTCAGTTCCTGCTTAAACCATCTGCCCTAATATTTCACATAAAAAGTGCATAACCAACTATGTGTAGAAGTCCTGACACAGGGACATTCCCAGTGCGTGCCGCATGAGGTAAAGGGGACATGAGAGACTGGAAGTAAAGTCGCTGGCACTCACAGCAGCATTCTGCTGGTTGTTGTTCACGCGGAGCGCGTCCATCACTTCCTGTTCATCAAAGCCCATCTCCATCAGCGAAACGACAGCCTACGAGGGAAGAACAAGCTGGTCAGCCCCTCAGAGAGCACTGCCCACCCAGGGCCAGTCAGCCCCTCACAGAGAACACTGCCCACCCAGGGTCAGTCAGCCCCTCACAGAGAACACTGCCCACCAAGGGTCGTCAGCCCCTCACAGAGAGCACTGCCCACCAAGAGTCAGTCAGCCCCTCAGAGAACACTGTCCACCCAGGGTCAGTCAGCCCCTCACAGAGAACACTGCCCACCAAAGGTCAGTCAGCCCCTCACAGAGAACACTGCCCACCAAAGGTCAGTCAGCCCCTCACACAGAACACTGCCCACCGAGGGTCGGCAGCCCCTCACAGAGAACACTGCCCACCAAAGGTCAGTCAGCCCCTCACAGAGAACACTGCCCACCGAGGGTCAGCAGCCCCTCACAGAGAACACTGCCCACCAAGGGTCAGCAGCCCCTCACAGAGAACACTGCCCACCCAGGGTCAGTCAGCCCCTCACAGAGAACACTGCCCACCGAGGGCCAGTCAGCCCCTCACAGAGAACACTGCCCACCGAGGGCCAGTCAGCCCCTCACAGAGAACACTGCCCACCAAGGGTCAGTCAGCCCCTCACAGAGAACACTGCCCACCCAGGGTCGGCAGCCCCTCACAGAGAACACTGCCCACCAAAGGTCAGTCAGCCCCTCACAGAGAGCACTGCCCACCAAGAGTCAGTCAGCCCCTCACAGAGAACACTGCCCACCCAGGGTCGGCAGCCCCTCACAGAGAACACTGCCCACCAAAGGTCAGTCAGCCCCTCACAGAGAACACTGCCCACCAAGGGTCAGTCAGCCCCTCACAGAGAACACTGCCCACCAAAGGTCAGTCAGCCCCTCACAGAGAACACTGCCCACCGAGGGTCGGCAGCCCCTCACAGAGAACACTGCCCACTGAGGGTCAGCAGCCCCTCACAGAGAACACTGCCCACCCAGGGTCAGTCAGCCCCTCACAGAGAACACTGCCCACCAAGGGTCAGTCAGCCCCTCACAGAGAGCACTGCCCACCAAGAGTCAGTCAGCCCCTCACAGAGAACACTGCCCACCAAGGGTCGGCAGCCCCTCACAGAGAACACTGCCCACCAAAGGTCAGTCAGCCCCTCACAGAGAACACTGCCCACCAAAGGTCAGTCAGCCCCTCACAGAGAACACTGCCCACCGAGGGTCAGCAGCCCCTCACAGAGAACACTGCCCACCAAAGGTCAGTCAGCCCCTCACAGAGAACACTGCCCACCGAGGGTCGGCAGCCCCTCACAGAGAACACTGCCCACCGAGGGTCGGCAGCCCCTCACAGAGAACACCGCCCACCAAGGGTCAGCAGCCCCTCACAGAGAACACCGCCCACCCAGGGTCAGTCAGCCCCTCACACAGAACACTGCCCACTGAGGGCCAGTCAGCCCCTCACAGAGAACACTGCCCACCGAGGGCCAGTCAGCCCCTCACAGAGAACACTGCCCACCGAGGGCCAGTCCCACGTGCAGTACAGGTTTCCTTCAGTCACAGTTACAGGCAGTGGATAGCACTTGGCACACGTGAAGTAGAAAAGGACACCCTCACTTAAAACCAAGGCAAAGCAAGGAAATGTTTCACCTCTGCAGGCAAGAAGAGAAGCCAGAGCCTTGGAAGACCGTTGGTACTGCACATGACTGTACAACTGAGTAAACCCAGGGCCTAGCTGGTGGTTTTCCTCAGCCCTGCAGAAGGAAAGCTCCAAGTACCTGCAGAAACCTCCCAAGCTAGCCAATGGGATTCCTATGGAAAATACAAGCCACAGATGACACCCTGGAAAAAACATTTATTCAACATGCCAAAATCTGGGGAGTCAGTAGCACATGCCCTGAGTGTGTAGATCTGTAACCTAAGAGAAAGTGAAAGGCCAAAAGAAGAGTTAAAACTCTAGCAAAGAACAGGAAAGTGAAAAGAAGGCAAAGGCGGGAGAGTATCTGTCTGCTGTGATGGTGAGGTGGGGCCAAGTGTGCACTTGTGACAGCTGATGAGGGCAGATAGGAATCCAGAGCCAGCCAGCATGATGCACTCCCACTCCCTTACCAGCCCACAAGATGTCCCTAGCCCTCAGACACATCCACCAGGCCGAAGGCCACAGCAACAGGTGTAGCAGCACACCTGCAGCAGACAGAAGCTTGTACTTTCAGCCTTTCAAGAAATGTCCCTGAGCTGAAGAAGCCACCTAGAGGCACTCATGGATTATATATGAGGAGCCAAGTCCCCAGGGCTGAATGGGAACTCCCACCCAGACTCCAGCACGCAGCATCCTTGCACAACACAACCACAAAGCCAACCCCATGCCGAGGCACCTGCCACGTACTCGAGCATCAGCTCGGAATTCCTTTTTCCTGCGGATCTTCTTGAAGATCTCTGTGAGCTCATCCCGGGACTCCTCATCTCCAGCACTAGTTCCTTCAGCAGCTTCAGGGGAGGTGGAGGCAGCGGCTGCAGCACTGGCCCCTGCTTGGGGGGCGTGGCCTGGAAGAGGTGTGTCAATAGCTGGATCTTCCGAGTGTTCAATTAACCACTCCATGGCCTGAGGCACTGACATGCTGAAAGGGGACAAGAGATTCTTCTCAACTCCCCCAGGATGGTCCCCGGAGACTTTGCTCCCCCAGGGGCGCCAACACATTTCAACAGCGATAGCAAGAACAGAAGCAGCAACGGTGGCAGAGGATCTGCTGAAATGGAAACCTGCACACAGCCAGCTCTTGCCTCAAACTCCCAAGACCCAACAAAACAAGCATCAAACAATTCTAGGTCCTAAGTCCACAGCACAAAGCACACGGCTGTTGACCAGCTCTGTTCTATAGTCTTCACATGGGACTTGAGTGAGTAACTAAAACCAGAAGTGCAAGAACATTATTAAAGAACTCCCTCCTGTCTCCTCAATCTGAGGTCCATGCACATTTACACGCTGCTTTTAACAGCCAGCCATCATGGTTTACACCTTCAGTCCTGCTACTCAGGAACCTAAGATAGGAGACTTGCATGAGTCTAGAAGTTCAAGACCAGCATAGGTAACAGAGACCCTCAAAACACACACACACACACACACACACACACATAGAAGATCATAAATGAAAACACTTCTAGGCACAACAATTGGCACCTCTTTTAAAGCGCACATATTAGAAAAGGCCTAATTGGGCTGGAGACGTGGCTCATATGCTCTTTCAGAGGACCTGAGTTTGGTTCCCAGCACCCGTGTCAGGTAAGAGCCAAGTCCCTCTTCTGGCTTCTATGGGTACCCTACACACATGTGCATATACACAGACAATTAAAAATTTAAAATAAATCTCTAAAGAAAAAAAAAATGTGACTGTCAGCATTTGGGAAGAGAGATCACAGAGATGCCCAGGCCAAGAAGGAAGAAAGCTTACTGGTTCAGCCGAAGGGCCTTTGAGGCTCTGCTCTCAGGAAAGCCCATTTCTGTGAGCTGCCTCAAGGCAGTCTCATCCACTCGGTCATCCTCATCTTCATCCAGCATAGCTGAGGAGAAAGACAAGACCTGCCATGAGGGGATTGCTAAGCCCTGTGAAGGCCCACAGCCTCATCTGTGGAGGCTCACCCCACTTAGCAATTACTGGCAACTGGCACCACCAAAAGCTTGAGGCCTAGCATCAGCTCTTACACACATAGGCATGGCTACACAACAGGCCAGGGGCCTACCCCGCCCCAACCAACCAGAAGCAGAACCTGCTTTCAACGTGAGGGCTGGGGACATGTTCTGAGGCTTGGGCAGACAGCTGGTGGGTACAGGCTAGGACCTGCTCATACCATTTGCCTTTTTAAACAATTCAACTGCATCAGGATTCAGTGCTAACAGCTTCTGTGCCACCTCGATAAGAGACACCAGGATCTTCCGGAGTTCTGTCTGGAACTGCAGTAGAATGAGGAAAGAGATCACCTGGCACCATGATGCACACTGAGACAAGACTGCTGGGGGTTTGAAGCCAACCTAAGTTACTACAGTAAAACCCTGACTCAAAATAAAAAATAAAAGATCATTTCTCTGAACATTCACCAAGCTTGCTTAGATCTGCAGCCCTACCCTGGACACAGCCCTCCAGATCTATGAGGGCGTGCTGGCCTCACTTGTAATCCCAGCTCCTGGAAGGCAGAGGCAGGCAGACCTCTGTGAATCCAAGGCCAGCCAGGTCCATACAGTGGGACTCTGCCTCAAAAACAAACAAACAACCCCCCCCCCAAAAAAAAACACTACACTGGTGAGATCAGACACCCTCTCTGCACTTTCTTCCTGCCTGGTACAGGGCCTGGAAATGGGACATCACAAGCCTAAAGCCTTCTGAGACCCCAGAGGGAGTTGGCTCGCAGCAGTGCCCAGGGGGATCCGGAACTAATGAAGTTAAACGCTGGCCATGCTCCCCAGCTCCTACACACACGAGCATACCTTACCGTGGGCTGGCCCACTTACAAATGCTGCAGATGTTTGACTTTAACTTAGTTTTCTCATCCAGAGTAACTGAGGAGGCTCAGAGTCCTCGCTGAAAGCTTTGCTGTACTCAGAGCAAAGCCATTCACTGCCCTACAGCTGCCTGTCTCTCCAGTGCTACAGATGATGTCAACTTTGTAATTTGAAAATTTGTGCTTTATGAAATAGTTCGAAAGTAGCAAAGACTTCCTGAGTATTCCATTTCTTTGGGGAGGCGTGTTGAGGAGTGGTCCTAACTATATCATCCAAGTTAGCCTCACACTTAAGCTCAAGTCTGCTTCAGCCTCCTGAATGCCAGGACCACAAGCATACACCAGTCACCATGCCAATTCGAGCACTTTTGTTTTTTGGTTTTGTTGTTGTTGTTGTTGTTTTCAAGACAGAGTCTCTCTGTGTTAGCCTTGGCTGTCCTGGGCTAGCTTTGTAGACCAGGCTGGCCTCGAATTCACAGCAATCCTCCTGCCTCTGCCTCCCGAGTGCTGGGATTAAAGGCGTGTACCACCAGGCTCGGCTAACTCGAGCAGTTTTAAAAAGCCTCTTCCCCAAGCCCTATGCTAGGCAGGTACTCACGTCTCTCATGGTGGTCTGGACTGCAGTCCTGTCTGTGCTGCAGGCAGGCAGGTTGGCAGTTGCCCGGAGGATAGCATCTTTGTCTGGAGCCTTTTGCTCTTGTTTCTTCTGTAGGGGGAAAAAAAAGAGTCAAGTCAGAAAAGAGTCCAGGAACATGAAAAGTGTGACAATGAACCTGACAACAGCCCAAAGAGAGAGGAGAATAGAAACTTCCTAAGGTTTAGCTGTGATCCCCTTCAGCTAGAAAATTCTGGAAAGTTCTGTACACAGCACTGGAAGCAGAAGCCTAACAAGATGCTTAGGCCATGGTCTCACCTGCTATAAACCATATGCAGGCGCAGACCGAGGACGGTGCTGCAGTGCGGCAGTCCTGTGTGCTTCACTGGGGCTGGAGAGAAGCACACAGCTGCAGTGAAGCCTCACGGTGGGAGTAAAGGAGGAAGATGGCAGAGGCAGACGCTCGCAGGCAAGGACAGGAGAGAAACAACCAGCAGAGGCAGCAGCACTTGGCAAAGGTACAGGAAGAGAAGTGTGTACAGGTAACAGGGCCACAGAATGGTTAGAAGATACACACAAGGGTGGTGGAAGCCTGGTTATTGCCAAGAGCCCACAGGGCAGAACCTGCCAAGAGCAAGGCCATACCAACCTGCCAAAGGGCGGGTCACCCCTGAGGCCAGAGAGGGCAGCCTGGGACCCAAGAACCAGACCAGCACCTCTGCGGGCCGGCCTTGGCCAACAGTAGTCTGTGAAACCCGAGAGCCTAGAGTGAGAGGCTACCTCAGGAGAGAGGGGGAGAGAGAGAAAGGGGGGGCCTTCCTGCACCCAGCTACTGCTTTGCTTCCTGTTCACCCCAGCTACTGATAATAGAAAGCCCACCAAGAGACGGAGATGGAGAGGGGACAAGAAGGTCTCTGATCCAGGAAGCTCAGCAGCTGACACAAACCACCTAGGCACAAAGCACAACAAGCCTCCAGGGCTCAGAGACGAGGGGTATAAGGAACACTTCCAAGACCAAGAAGAGGAAAAATAAAAGTAGTGAGGAGAGGATGAGGAGGGAGAGGTGAGGGGAGTGGGCACCTCAGCACCAGCAACACGAAGCCACCCTCACCCAGCATGTGCAAGCCAGGGTGCCACCGGCAAGAGCCAAAGCAGCCAGGTAAAAGGGTACAGAGTGGTTAGAAGATATGGTCAAGGAAATCCACAGGATGGCCCACCAGGCCAGCCAACAACAGCTGCAGAGAAAGAAAGCAAGAAAGAAATTATCGAGAACAATCAGAAAAAACAAGTGTGGTGGCACACTTTGGTACTAGCCCTTGGGAGAAGGGTGAAGGCTCCAAGGCAGCCTCGCCTACATAGAAGTACAAGCCAGCAAGACCTACACAGCAAGGCCCTGGCTGAAAAACCCAAGAACATCGGAGGAGTTGTTGGATGGCAGAACTGTGGAAGGCAAGGCCTGGTTAGAGAAAGTGGGTATCTGAAGATGTGCCTGTTTGTTTCTTCATTTGTTTGTTTGTTTGTTTGTTTGTTCGAGACAGGATGTCTCTGCGTTCTGTAGACCAGGCTGGCCCCGAACTCAGAGATCCACTTGTCCCTGCCTCCTGAGTGCTAGGATTTAAGGCATGTGCCACCACTGCACAGCTGAAGATGTGTCTTTTAAAGAGTATATCTTGTCCTGGCCCCTCCTGTCACTTTGCTTCTTGCCGGCCATCAGTGACCAGCTTGTTTGCCACGCTCTCCTCCATGTTTCTGCACTGTCAGGGCCTGAAAGCCATGAAGCCAGATGATCCCAGGCTGAAACTTCTGAAAAGGAAAAGCCAAAATAATCTCCGCCTCCTCTAGGGCAGTCGCTTAGGTACTAGGTCACAGTGAGGCCAAGTCTGACCCACCAAGTGAGCAGGACAAGACGATACTTAATTCTGTAGAGCCAAAACTCAGGCAGTTCTATGCTTCCTGTTGACAGTCCCCAAATCTGCAAGATCCTAAGATGTAGGAGGAAGTGATCAGGCCTGGGTTTGGATTTTGTCACACAGCATAGCTAAATGCAGAAAAAGCACATGGTTCTCTGGGCTCAGCTACTAGAGCCCTGACAGAGGATAGCACTCTTTCCAGCAAAGTGCTTTAACCATTAAAAACCTCTGCTTCCTTGGCGAAGATGAAGGGAACCGAGGGTAGCCCTCAGCTGACAGCAGTGACAGAATCCTGTCAACTGCCTGAAAGCACCCAGAAGCCCATTCTTTCCACAACCTCAGAAAGGAATGCGCAAGAGGGAGCTGAGCCTTCTGCCCTCACAAGCCTTAGTACTCTGTTCAGAAGGCGAGTCTGTGGCAACAGGAGGTGGCAGCAGGACCCCAACAGACAACACAGAGAGAAGCACAGAAACCCGGCAGCCACTCAAACAACACACAGGCCAGAAGTACCTGAGGGCCTTGGACACACAAGACAAGTGCTCAACCACTAAGCTACATCCCCAGCCTCAAACAAAAACCAAACAAAAAACCCTTAACACGCTGTACTCCTGGCAGAAAAGAATACCTCAATGACAGCCATAAGTGACACCAGTCTCCGCCCAACATTCACTATCACTCAAGGAAGGAGGCTCCGAGGGGAGCTGCACCCTTATCACCAAGAAGCCACCATCTAACAGGGGTCATCCCAGAGAGAGCAATGGACGCAGACTATCTAGACAGCAAGAAGCAAACTACCAAGGGGAACAGCTGAAAGCATTAGAGGTCCCCTGGGGGGTAATGAGTGACTTCCTGTAGGAAACATGCATTTAGTGTGACTTCTTATTAGATCTATAGTACTCTTTAACTCCTAAGACCTGCACTGTTGGCCGAGCTAGAGGTGGCGCACGCCTGTAATCCCAGCACTCTGGAAGGCAGAGGCAGGTGGATCTCCGTGAGTTCAAGGCCAGCCTGGTCTACAAAGAAAGTCCAGGACAGCTAAGGGCTACAAAGAGAAACCCTATCTCAAAAAAACCAAAAACCAAAACAAACATTGTTTTTACTTAGAATTGTAAGTAACATTGTAACTTTTCACTTGGCAGTTACATACAATGTGAAAGCAGCTCTAGCAAGCTACTAGCTAGGTACCCTAAGCAGGTACCTTAAGCAAGCAGTAGGCCACACAGTTTGTGGCTAGAACTATGTTCTTAACCGTTACAGGAACTTCAAGTCTACACATCCAGTTAGAACTGTAATCTGAACTCTGCTGTTAGCTCAGGCAAGCAGGAGGAGGCCCAGGATCTGTCTGGTGAAGATGGATGGAGCAGCCTGCCCGTGTGCTGCCTAACTGTACCCACACCCACACCACCACCATGGCCAGGTGGCCAAAGATAAAGAGGGTGTGAAGCCAAGGCACTCTCCTATATCCTTGGCGCCAGCAGAGACCCCAAAATAACTCATCTGCTATCATCAGGCCATGGGTTCTGCCCAAGAGTTGGCCTGCTCCTTTCTGAACCAGCCTGGCTTAGGAGGGACCCTAAGGAGAGACAACACTCTCCCTGGCATTTCAAAGCATGCATAGCAAACTCCAGAGCCCTCAGCCAGGAAAGGGTGTTAAGCAAAGGTGACTTCCCTTTAAAAGGGTACATCCTGGGACTGGAGGGATGGCTCAGCAGCTAAGAGCGCTCGTTACTCTTTCACAGGACCTAAATTCAGCTCCTAGCACCCACTTCAGGAGGCTCACAACCGTTAGAACTCCAGCTCCAGGGGATCAGATAGCGTCCTCTGGCCTCTGCTGGCATAAACACAGACTCACACAAATACACAAATAAAAACAAAACAATTAATCTTTAAAATACCATTTCCCTTCACCAGGCACAGACTTGGGTGGGCTCTGGGGCAGCCACTACACAAGTGATGAAGTGGGTAGTTTTCCTAAGGCCCATGGATAAAGGGAAGGTGCAAGCCACAGATCACCCTTTAACACAGGCCCCAGGACATCACACTCAGCATAATTACAAAAACTGCAAGAATACACACAGGCTGCACCAGGTGCACAGCTGCTTGTCACCTCTCGCATGCAAGTCTTTACGTACAGAGAGCTACAGCTTTCTACAGGAGTCACACTGGGCAGCAGCACAGGAGGAAGCACCTCTCGAGGTGGTACCCTCACTCTCCTGTCCCTGGACAGCAGTCACGGACACACTCAGAGCACTGCAGGCTCGGCCATGATGAAGGGCCTGTACAGCACACTCATGTCGGGGGCTAGACTTCTCTGAAGTCTGAAGCACAAGGGACACCTACCAGTGGAGAACCCTGTTTCCAACCAGTGAAACTTACCTTTTCTTCTGCTGAGACATCGGCCATCTTAGGAAGTGGAGAAGGAGCACGCTTTTTTATCAATAACAAGACATCTAGAAAAAAGTAACAGTCACATCTATGAAGTCAGTTACCATTTCATAGGCACAAATGACATAAAAGATACCAGATGGGGGTAGGGAGAGGACTCAATGGTTTCCAGCTTGCTACACACAAGTGGGGACTGGAGTTTATATCTCCAGAACCACAAAATGACAGGTAGACATGGCAGCCTGGCCATAACTGTAGCACTTGGAAGGCAGAGACTGGAAACCCCCAAGTAAGCAGGCTAGCCAGAACGGCCATAAGGATAAGCTCTGGGTTAAGCAAGAGACTCTGCCTCAGTGAATAAAGTGGTGTCAACCCCAGACCTCCACATGCATATTCACACGTGTATACACATCTGCATGCTCGCATAGGCATGAGTGCACATGTACATACACACCAACACACAGGTGCACATGAAACAAGAATGGTGCTAAGCCAGGCGTGGTGGTGCACGCCTTTAATCCAAGCACTTGGGAGGCAGAGGCAGGCGGATTGCTGTGAGTTTGAGGCCAGCCTGGTCTACAAAGTGAGTCCAGGACAGCCAAGGCTACACAGAGAAACCCTGTCTCAAAAAACAAAAACAAACAAACAAAAAAAGGAATAATGCTATACAGTTGAGAACTAGTGTGCCCTTGCACAATGTCCTTAGTGTCAAGGACTCAGTTCTAAAACTCTGTAAGGCTAAAGCATGAACAACCTGCACTGCACGGCAGCCAGCCCACAGTTCACCACAGTGATGGGGACCAGGGATGGGGGCTCACCTCCCATTCCATTTGAGTTGGGGTGTAGTTCATCATGCAGAGTTACAGCCTGAGCCGGGCGTGGTGGCGCACGCCTTTAATCCCAGCACTCGGGAGGCAGAGGCAGGCGGATCGCTGTGAGTTCGAGGCCAGCCTGGTCTACAAAGTGAGTCCAGGATGGCCAAGGCTACACAGAGAAACCCTGTCTCGAAAAACCAAAAAAAAAAAAAAAAAAAAAAAAAAAAAAAAAAAAACAGAGTTACAGCCTGAAGTTTTTATTTGAAGGGCATACAGACAACAGGTTTTCTCCCACAGCCAAGCATAAATGAAGAGGTGGGTGTGCAAGACAGAAAAGTCTCACTCGGACCCTGAAGCAGCCACTGTGATGAGCACACCCAACACAAAAATAAAGCCAAAGAAGCTCCAGAATCTGGTTTTGCTTTAAAGCAGGGCTAAGCATGACACTTGCACTTGGCTTCTCGGATGTCTGCCAGTTATTCAGTTTAGGCTTCTGCTATTTTTCACAAGTACACCAAAACACACATTTCTTGTAATAAAATAAAAGCAATCTTGTTCCCCTGCTCTTGTCTAAATTCAGAAAAGCACATGTGGTGACACTGGGACACAGGCCCCGGGCCCTGTGGACATGTGGTGACACTGGGACGCAGGCCCTGGGCCCTGTGGACATGTAGTGACACTGGGACGCAGGCCCTGGGCCCTGTGGACAGGTGCTGCCTCTCACAGCCTCCTTACCTTGGTCCTGGATGTTTTCTTCCAAGATAGTTTTGGTGTCACTCAGCACCCTCTCTGAGGCAGCATGTATTAACTTATGGTGGGTCACACTCTTGGGGTCTTCTAAGTTCCCATGAGCACCCTGGGGGAAGAATCAAGCCACAGATCTCTAAATAGGAAATGAATTATGACAGGAGTGACACAGAGCCTGACACCTCCAGCCACACCTGGAATTACTAAGCCGCCCCCCTTCTGCACCCTCTCTCTCTCTTTCTCTCTCTCTCTCTCCCCCTCCTTCCCTCCCTCCCTCTTGTGTGTATAGTGTGTATATGTTTGTCCACAAGCACATGGCAGCCAGAGGCTAATGTTGGGGGTCTTCTTCAATGACCCACTTTATTCTTTGAGACAGTATCTCTCATTGAACCTGGCTTATCAATTCAACTATGTGGACTGCCCAAAGAGCTCCAGAGACCCTCTAGTCTTTGCCCCAACCCTACCCCACCTCAGTGCTGGATTACAGATATGCTGCTGCCAATGGCTCTTACAGCTGGGGGTCCAAACCCAAGTCCTCACGCTTGGATGGTAAACACTTCACCATCTCAGCCGTCTCCCCAACCCATGGAACTAATTGCCTTTTCTCCCCCCCCACCCCCTTTTCCTTTCTTTTTCTTTCTTTTGGTTTTTGAGACAGGGTTTCAGGACAGCTCTGGCTGTCCTGGAACTTGCTGTTGACCAGGCTGGCCTCAAACTCAGAGATCTGCCTGCCTCTGCCTCCCAAGTGCTGGGATTAAAGGTGTACACTACCACCACCTGGTGCCTTTTCTTACTAGTCAAGACATCAAAGCATAAACGACAGTCAAGAAGCCCCACACATAGGAAATTGAGTGAATGTCAGCAAGCATTGATCCCCCAGGCGATCAAGCTTATGGCTGGCCCACAGGAGACTCTTGGGATGGCTAATAGCCTGGGAACACAAGATCCTACTGATAAGCACTTGCAACTCAAATCGCTTTAGTTTGGAAAGATCTGGAAAATGCCATCCAGATGATAGCATGTCTGCAGTCTCCTGTGAATCTCAAGATCCAGTTAAAAAGCTCTCTGCATTTGTTTTTCCCTCTTCAGCAGGCACACAAAGGCCGAGCAACTGCACAGAAAGAAGACTGCTTTCCAGGAGCAAGACAGCAGCACCTGCTCACTGATTACCACACAGTCCTAAGCAGAGCATGGTGCACAACTGGCCTCAGCTTAGCCTTGAGCCCAAGCAATAACTATACTCCAGATGCAGCCTACAGGGGTCAAGGGGCACACAGCTGTGCTTATGTCTCCAGGGCCCTAGAAACCTAGTAACAGCCTCCGGCAGAGGAGGTAAAAAAGGAACTAGGAAAGCAAACTATCAGTGGTACTGAGGAAAGCGGCACCTCCAAAAGGACCCTGCAAGGTGACGCTGCATGCACCTACCTCATAGCAATGGAAGCTCCACCACAGACTGTAGGCAGAGGCCTGGCAAGCGTAGCTCATGATCTCAGCCAGGCTCCAGCACTCACCCATACAGAGTGCACACACACCATCTCCAACAACAGAGTCCTGCTTACCTTTGGGCCGCACCTATCATATATCTGATTGTCAGGTAGACAAAGACCAAGACCACACACGGCTGGTGCCATATGTCAAAGACAGGACTCACTGTACCTGTGGGTTCGTCACCAGGTATAGTCACCTGAGTTTGTACAAGTTTCCACAAGTTCACCACTGCCCAGCATCACACAGCTTTCCCAGGCCCAGGTACTACACACAATACCAAGTCAGCTGCAGCCCTTCCCCAAACTCAGAACGAGGCCAGGGGCTGTAACTGTGTCTTGCTGCTATGGATCTCCGGTGTTAGATTAAGACAGAAGAAGCCCAGGAGGCCCAGCGAGATGCCCCAGTAGTGCTCTCTAAACTCTGAGAGGGACTGAGACACAGGCTGGGAGGAGGAATCTTAGTACACATAGGACCCAGAGTCCTTCAGGCCTTCCTGGATGCTTTGGAAGGCACCTCAGATACCATGATGCTCACACTCAACAAAGAGTCTCTCTACATATGGCTGCTAGCCAGATGAGAAGAAAAACTAAAGCATGTGTTTCTTCTAGACCCTGAAGTTTTAGAGTACAAGAATCTCCCATCAGTGTCAGACCGAAACAGTTTTGAAAAGTGGACCATCATACACAAACAAGGCTGTTAAGACGAAGGGGCATGTAAGATGAAATCTACCTTTCAGCAACCTACATACTTACCCCTGGGAAAGAGCAGAAACCTCAACTTCCCTTGAATCTGGAAATAGCTGTTTGATAATGCCAGTTTGTTTGAATTAAGAAACCTAAGCTGGGTGGTGGTGGCGCACGCCTTTAATCTCAGCACTCAGGAGGCAGAGGCAGGTGGATCACTGTGAGTTAAAGGCCAGCCTGGTCTACGAAGAGAGTCCAGGACAGCCAAGGCTACACAGAGAAGCCTTGTCTGGAAAAAAAGAAAACAAAAAACAAAATAATAATAATTATAACTGTATTTTGAAACGTGTCAGCAGCACACCAGGAACAAGACATGAGTGCAAGTCATCACACTACACACCACCACAACCCTGAGCTCAGACACTCATAGCCCGAAGTGTCTGGCATTAGCTTCCGCTCATGCCTGGTAGGGTATGTCAAGGAGAGATGGCACGGCCTAAATCTTCACAGGACCTATGGAGGAGAAGTCCTGTGCTTCATCCAGATGTTTTACAGCACAGAAAAGCTCTTCCACACTATAGCTCCATAACACTACCCCACAGCTAACTCACTTTATAAGAGAGAGCGTGCTGTGTCCCACTCCTGGGCTTACACAGTGGAAGCTGGAGAATACCATGGTGCAGTCACTTTGGATAACACAACAACAACGACAACAACAACAACCAGAAGGCAAAAAACCCAAATCCATCTCCTTAAGAACTATAATAACGAGCCCCTCCTTGATATAGCCATAGACTCCAGGAGTGCCGTGGGAGAAATATTTTAAAAGACTGTATCATATCCCTCAGGCACAGAGGAAAGAGGGGAAAAAAATAATAGCAATAACAACCCCAGTACTAGTGTGCACAGGAGAGTGAGGAGAGAGGAAGTCAAGTCAGCGATTTGGGGTTTCCAGGAGACAGTCAGGTACAACTAGAAAATCCTCTCTTCTAATGAGTGCACTGTGACTCCCAGAGATGATGGGACCTAGATAAGCTCTATTGTCTCAGCTCTCTGGTCCGGTAACTTACAAGAGCTCTTATGCTGTGAAACTCCCCTCCTACTTCCATCCTCACACCTGGAGAAGGCAGAGTAGGATAAAATCTCAACGTCAAGAAGGATAATAACGAAAAATGCAAAACGCTACAACTGCAATACCAACTGGAATATTAAATAGCACAAATAACTAACATCGTATCAAAGCAGCCGCCCCTGAAACTTATTAGTAAGCATCTGTGAATCATCCCCGGTCCCCTTCATAAGTGCTGCCATGCTGGTTACGTAAATCCACACCATTAGCGAGTCAAGGCAAATGCCACACCCACGAAGGTGACAACCCTTGTTGGTGTGGTTGGAGGCTGACAACACATTTCAAATTGTTCCCTCGGTCCTTAGCTTTGGGGTTACTCCAAGCTTAGCCCTGAGGAACCCAACCAGGTAGGGGATGACACAGCACAGAACTAGACAAGCACACATGCTAGGTAGGGAACAGTCTAGACACCCAAGGAGTCCCCAACTTTGACACTTGTGCTGAGCCTGTGGGTTTTCTAGATAACAAGACTGTAGGGGCTTGCTCAGAAGAACAAGAAAGCAATCAAAACACATGTTGCCCCCGAGCATGTGAGCCTCCTTGGAGTGAACCACAGAAGCCATGACCCATGGTTACTCAACATCTCGTGTGTTTGGAGAGGGCTTGAAGCAGACCTCCTAGAGCCTGCCTGACATCGCAGACTGACTCCACCAGGGAGGCACTCAGACGTTAAACTACCCTTTGCAAGCAGCTGCCACAGTGACTTGAAGATTGCTGCAGTTTAACACAACCTACCACTGTAGGTCCCTAACGTTCCACAGGGTCCCCTCTAAAAGCATGTGGCCACCCTTAACATAAATGCTGGCACTAATCATATCATAGGCCACCAAGGGTCTGTATAATAGGCATCTATCTCACCTTTAGCTGTGAGCAGTTAAGAGTCAAGAAGACTCCAAGAACTAGACCCAAGACTCGGGTACCTAAAACTAAAAAGCTACCTATAGTATAAAGCTCACTGAATGCAAGCAAACTTAACAAATGCCACTTGCTGGCGAGGAGACCCTTGTCCTGGACCTTCTCATCCAATCAACTGTTGCCCCAGCAAAAAGCAGAAGGCCAGGGACTTGTCCCACAGTGGCACTATTTTAAGTGACTACAACTAAGAAGCAAGCCCAGGCCAGGGGCTCCTAACAGCTGGCTCTTCGGGCAAGGAGTAGGCCCTCTTAATCAAAGGATCTAGTTACTTCTCAGCTTCAGGAGGAAAGTAATGGGAAACTAAAACCGCCTCTCAACAGCAGGCAAAGCCCAATTCTAGAAAACCAGGAACCCTTGCTTTCTTTCGCCTCTCCCAGTCTCTGGTCCCCCTCGCCTTCACTTCCCCAGAATGCTGCAGAAATTAAATAGAGGTCGCCCATCAGCCGCCGGCCGGCCGCTCTTCTGTGAGCCGCTAGGTTTGTGGCTCGCGATGGAGTAGAGAAAAAGGAGCGAGAGGCAGTGCCCTGGCCCGGAGGACCGAAGACTGGGGGAGCAGCAGGCTGCTTGGCGGGACCCGAGGTCGGGTCCCAGAGAGAAGCGACTATCTGGCGTCCGGGTAGAGATGGGAGTTTGGGAACAGACGAGTCCGAGACAGAAGGTTTCTCGGTTCCAGAAAGGAGGCAGAGGTGGAACTGGGTCATAAGCGGCTCGGCCTTACGTGCTTGAGGCACCGCTCCTTGAGCTTCTCCACCGACGTGTCCTCGGTCGCCTCCTCCAGCCACTCGGTGCCGTCGGCTGCGCAGATGTGCAACCGAAGCACCTTGCCCGCGAAGATCTTCTCCTCCTGCACGAACATCGCGCCGCCGTCCCGGCCTGCACCCGCCGCCCGAACCCGTGAAGGTCACTGGGGCTGGCAGGCGAACCAGGGGCGGGGCCGGGCCGCCGCGCGCTCCTTCGCTGGCCGCCGCCGCCCCGCCCCGGCTCCTGTCAGGTCCGCCGCCTGTCACCGACGAGGCCGGAGCTGTAGCTTCGCTGCCTCTGCGGCCGTCGCCGTAGCCGCCGGGGGCGCGCTGGCGCAGCCGCGCCGGAAGTGCGTAAGGAGCGCCTGCGGCGTATGCCGGGAGATGTGGTTTCTTTGGTAGGCGTTCCGATGCTGCCACCGCCTCAACGGAAATACGTAACTACGCCAAGGCACGTCGGGAGTTGTCGTTCCCAGGCAGGCTCCCGGATCTCCTTAACCACAAGTGTGTGCGGTGACTCAGATGCATACCGGGAGTTATAGTTCCCCATATGCCTCTTTCCTGCAGCACTCCCCCAAGCCTTGATACCTGTTGTGCTGCCCTATTGGAATTGAAAAAGGGCTCCAGAGTCAAGCACACATGAATTGGCAGGAAAAAATATAAAACGTCACTGTCAGGGCACTAGAAACGTGTCACAGTTAGTAAGTGTTTGTCTGATATGCACAAAGCCCTGCGTTTGATTCCCCAGCACGGCATAAACCTGGCACATGTTTATAATCCTAGCACTTAGGCGGAACCAGAAGAATCGGACAGGTCATCCATGACTACATTATGAGTTCAGGGCCACCCCGGAATACATGAAAGCCTGCATAGAATGAACACACACACACACACACACACACACACACACACACACACACACACACACACACGAGCTGGAGAGGTGGCTCTGTGGTTCGTACCACTTTGCCACATGGTCATGGTGATCAGACACCCTCTTCTGATTTCCAAAGGCATGTCTGTAATGTTAGTACATATATGCAAGCAAAATTCTCACAAAATAAATCTTTATCTAGACTGAAAACAAACAATAAATATCATTGATCCAGCAATGGTGGTGTGGAAGTAGGAACAGAGGGACCAGGAGTTCAAATTCATAGCTATCTTTCGAAAGATGAGCCCAGAGGGGTCATGGGACCTAACTGAATAAAGCACCACCCTGGCGTCTCCTATCCACAAGGCGATATGGGCGAAGTTTCCTGCCACAGATCTGAGTCTTGGCAGATCGTCCCAGAACTGACCAATAAGGATTGTAAGGAGTGGCTCAGAGGCCTCTCCAACTGGCCTTCAAGTCCCCCAGGCCTCTCACCAACAAGCCCCTTGCTCTTTGCCCAAAGCCTAGGTAACTCAGCCCATTCTTCAGGCCTTAGGGCCTCTTCCTCCCGGAAGCCTATCATGGCTGCCACCCCCCAGGCTACCTGTTTGCCCACAGAGGGTATTTGCAAAGTAATTTCACATAGCCAAAAGGTAGCACCCTACCACAGGATATGCTGGAGGGAGTGCCCAGAGGAACATGGGACGACACTCTCTCGTGTGCTAGATCTGGCCCTCCAGGAGTCATCTCCAGGCATGGGGAGGTGAGCAGGAGGGATCGTAGAGGCAGTGATCTTTGTAATATATGTACGTTGTCCCTTCCCAGTGGGAGACAGTAGGTCCCCTCCTCCAACAGATCTAGGCTTCTGTGTGGACACAGAGGTACCACACAGAGCCCTCTGAGGAAGGAGGGGCTGCCCAGCATCCCAAGCCAGCCTTCCTACAGAAGCTTTGTGGTCACAGCTATATGGGTGCCCAGGTAGTATTGGAGGGAGGACCTGCCCCCCCCCACCTCCCACCCCAGCTCTCTCCCGCTACTCGCCAGCCAGCGTGGCTAAGGCATGGGGCTTGCATGGAGGCTCAGCTTCTCCTCTACCTGGTGCCGTTTCTGCACCTTGCCCAATCTCAGTCTCTGCGTCAGAGATCGTGCTGCCTCCTCCCCACCTGCCCTTAGAAAGGCATGTACGTATTGAGTTCCTGCTATTTATGCTGGGGGCGCAGCCGAGGAAGGTTGAGTGAAGCTCCTGTGTTCCTAAGGTGGGCCAGAGAGAGCTCAGAAGACTCTTTTTTGTTTTGTTTTGGGTTGTGTGTGTGCGTGTGTTTTGTTTTGGGGTTTTGTTGTTGCTGTTGTTGTTGGTTTGGTTTGGTTTTCAAGACAGGGTTTCTCTGTGTAGCCTTGGCTGCCCTGGACCTCTTTCTGTAGACCAGGCTGGCCTCGAACTCACAGAGATCTGCTTGCTTCTGCCTCCTGAGTGCTGGGATTAAAGGCGTGCGCCACCACACCTGGCCACTCTGAAGACTCTTAATTAACTGAAATCAGCTTTAAGCACTTCAGAGTGAAAAAGAATCTGCAGAGGGGCTCCTGGGGCAAAGAGGATCACGCTAAAGTCCTAAAGCCACACTACATGGGGTCTGCTAGGCGAACCCATTACTACCTTCACACTGGACCCCCTAACCCACACCTCAGGCCACTGAGCTTGATGAGTAAGGGCCAAGTAACCAATAACTTGCAATGCTCCTTACACCCTTAGGGACATCCTCCTTACCCATATGATTTTCAAGGAGAGAACCAGCCATATGGGAGTTCCCAGAGCTGCTCTGCTCCCACCTCAAGTTGGTCTGAGTATGGCAGGGCGCAGGGCCCAGCTTGAAGCCAGAGAGATGTGTGATCAAGAAAGAGCCAGCCCTGGCCGGAGACCTGTGGTGAGATGGCTGCCACACCAGGTACTGGTTTCTGCCCCAGCACCAAGCGTTCACTGCAGTAGGTTGGCAACCCTAAATAGTGGCTGACAGGAGCATGGCCCTCCTTCCCGTGGCCTCCCCATCCCCTACTCTAGCAAGCACCCTGGGGGAAACATGCCCCAAGCCAGTGAGCCCTGTGTGGTGTCAGTGTGCATATTACGTTGGCAGTAGCTATGCTGGACAAACTGGGAAAGGTCTCCCTGCAAAAAGGCATCAAATCTAACCCAGATGCTCCAGTCAGTTATGTGGAGGATACTGCAGTACCTGGAGCAGGCCACTAGGAGGCGCGGGTAAGCTGCTGTCCAGCTCAGAGCAGGTATTTGTGACTTGGCTGGATGTGAGGCCTGAGCGTGCACATTGTACAAGTATGTATTTGGATGTTCACATGCACATATGTTTGTGCCCACATGTATGTGAATGTGTTATATGGAAATATGCCTATGTGCACTTGTGTCTGCGGGCACACCAGTCATCATGAGTGTGTATGTGGCACATAAATTATGATATGAGCAGGTGTACAGGTGCAGGTGTGACCTGGGACCCACAGACTTGGCATGGCCACTTCTAATCTATTGATGCCCTGCAGGGCCCAGAGGTGCAGCTGTCTGGAAACAGTGCCAGCCTGCAGGACAGGATGAGCAGAGCACTGAGGAGGAGCAGCACCAGAGGAGGGTGTTGGGAATGGTCTATGAAGGACGACTGTTCTCCAGGCAACAAGTGAAGGAAGCAGAAGAGCAGACTTTCTGGCTTTCGTGCTCCCCTTGGGTGCACTGAGGAGATCCAGGGTTTTGGTTGGTTGGTTGGTTGGTTGGTTGGCTTGGTTGGTTTTGTTTTGTTTTTGTTTTTCAACAGGGTTTCTCTGCATAGTCTTGGCTGTCCTGGATTTGCGCTGTAGACCAGGCTGGCCTCGAACTCACAGAGATCCGCCTACCTCTGTCTCCTGAGTGCTGGGACTAAAGGTGTGTGCTACCGCACCCGGCTGAGGAGATCCAGTTTGAGAAGTGTGTCTTTGGTCCAACACTTTTCATTGGGAGACCCTTAGACCTTGAGCAAGGAGACAACTGGCTTTTGGTCACTTGTCCTACTCATTGCAAAAGCCATCGCCAGGTCCTCTGCTCCAGCTCCTAAAGAGCCTCTAGTCTTCTCCCCATGGCCTCCCTGAGCCTCCTCAACACTGTCCACCATGGCTAGCCACTGTTAGAGTGGCCTGGGATAGCTACAGCTCACCGAGGGAATGTGTGGCTCCAAACAGCAGAAATGCCTCCTCACCTGTGCTGGAGGTCCGTAAGTCCCCAATAGGCTTGGCCATCCCAGGCCCCTTCTAGTTTCCAGTGGCTCTCTCAGGCCAGCCTGGGTGCCCTTAACTTTGGCTCAAGTCACCAGCCACTTCCCTGACTCTTTGCGTTGTCTCTTTGTATAAGGACACACCTATTGTTGGATTTAGCACCCACCCGAACTCCAGATCAAGTTGGCCTGATATCCCAAACCAATGGACCATCAAAGACCCTCTCCTGCAAAACCACGTCCTCGGGCCTCAAGTGGAGTTCAGGGACCCTCAACTTGCAACGCTGACAGAGAGGCCATTTACTGGCACAAGGCTGCGTCACTGTTCCCTATCCGGCCTGTGCCACCCCATCCTGCACACACAAGCCCCTCTCTCAGTGAGATTTGGGCTCAGTCTTGACCTCTCAGTTCCTGGGGAGGTCAGTCCCAAGGATCCAGTGCCCAGGGTGGACAAGAGCCGGGCAGGAAGAGGCTGCCTCTGCCCCGCCCTGCCCCCTGGAGCCGCAGCATCAGGAGCTGTGAAATGTGAGTGATCCCCAAGGTTAATTAATTATTACATTAAAATGCACCCGTTAAGGGGCCGCAAACAGGAAGTATTAATCACCATCTCCTCAGACTGACAGGCGCATTTCCCTAAGTTCTGCCGCTGCTGACTTAACCAAATGATAATCTCCCGGCGGCTGCCATTTCCCATGAAGTCACAGCTCATGAATATTCCGACATCGCAATTTGCTTTTTAAAAGGACAGACTTATTATTTCATTTTTAAGTTTACTGTCATGAATAGTAATTTCCCCAGCTCCCAATCTAATGAGACGGCAGCCACTCTTCCAGTCATCCGGGAGCTGGGCCCTCAACTGTGTGTCCCCTCCCCAAGGGACCAAGGGGACACCAGGTCATTTTGCTACTCTGTCAGCTTAGAGGAATACCAGTTCTGCAGCCCAGAGCAGGCTACCCACCCCTCCCCTCAGCACAGGGGTCTACTCTTCACTTCCTCGACCTTGGCAGCCAACCTGTGTCTTGTTTCTGTGACTGGAGTGACAGGACAGAAAGCTTGGCCCAGACCAACACAGACCCTGACTTCCACTCTGGTGCAGGCTGCACTTGACCTCCACAGGCTTTTCTGTCTGGAAGTGTGAGCCAGGACTGAACACCCGGGTGGCCTTCCTGCATCTCCTCTGTGTCTCTGAAGTGACCAAGGGCTTGGCCTGCTGTCAACCTTCTGCTTTGCACCGATAGAAGTGGTGGTACCTCAGAACTGGATGAAGTAATAGAACCTTCTGCAGCCTCCCAGAGCAGCTTTCCAGGGCAGTTGCTACTGTTTAAGGCAATTATAGGTTGGCCCAAGTGCCCAATAAACCATAGCAATTCACTAAATCCACAGTAAGTGAAAAAAAATCAGATTTCACGATGGCCCTTTCCTGATTGTTTTGGTGGGAAGGGATGCTTTCCAAGATGCCTCCTTTCAAAGGGGGTGACAGCACACAGGAGGGTGACGCAGACCTCACCCCTCCTGCCACTATCTTCATGGCTGCTGCTTTATCCCAGCTATCTGGAGAAAACCTCTTCTTCTAACATTCAAAGATTTCATTTGCTACCAGATCTGTGGGTCCCCCTTGCCTTGCCCTGTGGCTCACCCAGGCCAGTTCCTATAGAGCCCACAGGCTTAGAGTTAGGCCCCTCCACCTCCCCAGACTCCACCTCCATAATCCTCTTGGATCCCATGTAGCCTGCTGCCTTCCCGTCCTACTGTACCCTCCGTATCCCCAGTATGCCCGTGTGCCAGTGGGTGGTCACCACATTTGTCCTTGGCTATCTAGAAAGAGTTGATGAGAAGCTGGGGACTCAGCACAGAAGTAAAAAGCTTGCCCAGCAAGCTCAAGACCCTGAGTTTAGTCCTCAACTCTGAAAAAATAAAAATAAAAGTCCTAGGGAAGTCTATGACGTAAACCAACTCTGCACTTGAGGAGGCCCAAGAGAACAGCTGTGGAATGTATCAGGACAATAGTCCAGCTGCTCTTCCAAAGGACCCGGGTTCAATTCCCAGCATCCACATGGCTGCTCACAACTGTCTGTAACTCCTGTTCCAGCGGATCTGACACCCTCACACAGATATACATGCAGGCAAAACACCAATGTACATAAAATACAAATAAATAAGTTATTTTTTAAAAAAAAAAAAACAAGATTCCTACCTGAGCATGCTGACAGGCCTGTAATCCCAACACTTGAGAATAAGAAACAGGAAGAAACAGGAAGATTGCTACATTTCCAGGAAGTCAGAGACAGGAGGATAACATCAATTTCCAGGCCAGCCTGCTCCATATGGAAAATTCCAGGCCAGTCCTGGCTACATAGCAAGACCTTGCCTCAGAAAGGAAGAAGTGAAGGAGAAGAAAAACAGAAGAGAGGAGGAGGGTACCCTACCAGCCTGTAGAGCCCCTCTGCTAATAATCAGAGTGTAGTCCAGCAGCACTGAGATGCCAAGTGTCAACCTCAGGGACACCAAACAGTAGGCAGCTCTGTCTGTGCACATAAGTGGGCTGTACCCATGGAAATTACTGAATTAGGACCAAAGTTTTACTGGACCAGTGTCTTTAACCATCCCTGGAGCCAGGTCCCCGGGATCTTGAGAGCCTGGGGCCTGCAGAGGCTTGCTCTGATACATGCGGGGCCACGTGATGGTGTGTCACAGCCACACTGTGGGTAGAAGATTCTGATCAGGTGAGGCTAGTGTGCGCGCAGGGTCCTGGTCGGGTAAGGCTAGTGCTCGTGCAGTGGTCTTTAGCATCCTGACTCCTGGATGCTAGCCATCAGTAGCACACCTTTGTCCTCCCTTGGACAGGATGAGAAGCTCTCCTTGGGCTTGGGGGGTGCTGTCTCACCACTCCAGGTGGGAAGTCCTGGGCCAGGTGTACACACCAAAAGAGCAGGAGCCAGAGTTCCCCCACTTCCCACGCCAGCATCCCCAGGACCTTCCTGCCCTGGCCTGGTTCTGCAGGCACGAATCCCAGGAAGCTCCTGAGAACTCGCAGGGTCAAGCAGGGTCAAGAAGGACAAAGATGAGGAACAGCTTTCTCCAGGACACTGTGGTAGGTACACCAGAAGATGAGAGCCAGGCTTCCTGGGGCTGTGCCGGGAGGGCCTGTCCTGCAGGGCCACCCAGCACATTTCTTCCCTCTACTGGGCTGGTACAACTCCAGGAGGCCCGTCCTCTGTCTCCTTCGTCCAGGGAACTTTGTGAGTACCCATTTGGAGTGACAAAGTTCCAAGGAATCCCAGGTAGTTTCACCAAATATCTGCCCTGCTTTTGCCACTGACAAGAATAGGCAGAGCCACCAGATGTGGTGGCGCATGCCTTTAATGCCAGCACTTGGGAGGCAGAGGCAGGTGGATTGCTGCGAGTTCAAGTTCGAGGCCAGCCTGGTCTACAAAGTGAGTCCAGGACAGTCAAGGCTACACAGAGAACTCTGTCTTGAAAAAACAAACAAACAAACAAACAAAGAATAGGCAGAGTCCAGAGAGAATTTGACCTCCTTTGCCCAGGCAGGTTCCACCCAACTCCCTCCGCCGCCCCCCCCCCCCGCCCAGATCCATTCCTACTCCCTCACACTTTTGTGGCCCCCGCCCCTTTGCCCCCTCCCCGCCCCCCCCCCCCCGTTTTTTCAAGACAGGGTTTTCCTGTGTAGCCTTGGCTGTGCTAGACTCACTATGTAGACCAGCCTGGCCTTGAACTCACAGGCTGGGATTAAAGGCGTGTGCCACCACACCCAGCTACCCTTTTTCTTTTGTTGTTGTTGTTTTGTTTTCAAGACAGGGTCTCTCTGTGTAGCCCTGGCTGTCCTGGACTCACTTTGTAGACCAGGCTGGCCTCAAACGCACAGCAATCCATCTGCCTCTGCCTCCCAAGTGCTGGGATTAAAGGCGTGTGCCACCAAGCCTGGCAGGTGTTTTGAGACAGGGTTTCTCTGCGTATCCTGGAACTAGCTCTGTAGACCAAGCTGACTTTGAACTCACAGAGATTTACCCGCTTCCTAAGTACTGGGATTAAAGGTGTGCGCCGCTGCCGCCCAGCCTCCTGTCCTCTTTTTAAAAGGCATTTATCTTTGTGTGCACATGCATGTGTGTGTGTCCACTATATATGTGTCTGGTACCTATAGAGACCAGATGAGGGTATCCTGGAACTGTAGTTAGAGGTGTTTGTAAGCAGCTTTGTGGGTGCTGGGAACCGAACACGTGGACCTCTGGAAGAGCCACAACTGCTCTTAACTGATGAGTCATCTCTCCAGCCCAGCAGCTGCCTTTCTTGCTGTTCTCAGGCAGGGCTGTGTGCTGATGAACTGGACCAGGGGATTTCTGGTGACACATACAGGAAAATGATGATCATGGCTCCCACAACATCTTCTTGCCCCTGTTAGGTGAGCCAGGGCACAGGGGCCACTGCCTGTGGTATGAGCTATGGCTTCCAGTTCATCACTAATGCGTAGGAAGATGCTCAGTAGCTGGTATTCCACGCCCGGATGCAGGAAGAACCCAGCGCCACTTCTGGGAACACAAGACATTTAAGTGACTTCCTTGATGAATATTTCATGATTTACATTAATGGCTTTCTGGTGTTTTTCATAACAAAACTCTCCACATTATGATGGGTTAAATGTGGTTAATCCTCTCTCTCTCTCTCTCTCTCTCTCTTCCTTCCCAGAGTGAGCAACAGTGCCCCTCAGTTTGTATGTCATAGCTGTGACATAGATGGGGACAGCTGTAACAGCTCTGTGCCCCACAGACAGTCAGGGCCAGGAATATGCCTTGGGCCATCTTACAAAGTAGTCTGTGCTGGTGCTGGAGGAACTCCACCGGTGATCTGATCCACACATCCCGGCCTATGAAATGTGTAGTTTTTCCAAAATCAAGCTCCACCCCAGAACTGCCTGCTAGTGCTCTCTGGGAATCTAGTCTTTTCCAACACCTGAAGCTTCGCCCAGGTTTGCTGTTTTCACTTGGTGTCCCATCCTATCCCAGAACATCACCTCTTGTCTCCAGTGTTCTCCTTAACTGCCCTTGGCTGCGACAGCAGCACCTCAGCCATCCAGTCCCTTGGTGGCCTTGACAGCTCAGCCCATCTGGGCAGGTGTTTCACCTTCCATGACTATAGTGTTGCCCGGCAGAGGTCCCCCTTGTGCCAGATGCCAATGCAGACCATCACCACAGTTGCTGGCCTGGATCACCTGGCAGGGCCTGTGGTGGGCTACTCTGGGTAAGCTATCAGCCCATTCCTGCCCCTGGGAAAGCCAGTCACTGTGCCCCTCTCATGTGAGGAGTGGGCAATCAAGCACCTAAGGGACGTGGAACTTCCTTCTATCACGTGACAGATTTGTCTTTGATCTTCTGCTCACCTCCTCACTCCATTAGGCACAGACCCAAGGTGCTAAGGCACTCCAGTTATAGCCCAGGGCTTTGGACATTCTGGCTCCGCCTGCTTCCACTGGTGGCCTTTCCAGTGGGCTCCTGTGCCCCTTTGACATAGACATAACTGATAACTGTCTCCCCCTGAGGATTTCTTAAATACATAATTTTGTAAGTTTTCACTGCAGCTATACAGTGCACATGCACAGCCCCACACCCGCACACATAACATATTTGTCCTTGTGACTGGCTGCAAAATGTCCTTACGGTTCATCTATGTTGTAGGAGGCATCTGGCCTCCTTCCTTCACAAGGCTGACCATCCGCAGGAATTTCCCAAAACAATAACAAGATATGTCACGAAAGTCACAAAAGAAGACTACGAAAGGCCATGCGGGATAGCTCAGCAGGTAAAGAGGTCTGCCACCAAACCTGATGACCTTGGTACAATCCCAAAGCCCCATACAGTGGAAGGAGAGAAGCAACTCCCACAAGCTGTCCACCATGGCATGGCACGAACGTACCCACACATACATTTCAGGGAACCTGGTGAGCAAAGCCAGGTAGACAGGGTGTGTAGGCACAGTAGGCCCTTCTCAACGACCCTACTTACCGCTGCACGGAAAGGGTCAGGGGTGGCTTGTTGCCTAGGTGAGACTCTCCCAAAGGCCCATTTTTGCTTCTGGACAGGGTCTTTTCCTTTCTTCCACCAAGAGGCTTGTGGCAGTCACAGGGCACACAAGGACAACACTCAGACACTGGAATAAGAGCACAAAACAGCCACTGTTCATGACTCCAGGGGTGAGTTGAGCTTCAGGGCTAGACAGAACCCCAGCTACAGGTGGCAGGCACCTATTTTCACCAAGAGGCCTCATGGACATACCTGCTCCTCCCCTGAGGCACTCAGAGGCTTTGCTTCTAGGACTGTTTCTGCTAGGACAGAGGTCGAATGCTCCCATCGGAGCACTCAGGGATCACCACCTTCCTGGTGTCCATCCTGCCCTGTCCTGGGCTAAAAACCCTGCTGGAGACCAGGTGTCACCATCCTTACCATCCCTACAGTCTTTGCACCAAGGAGGACATGACAGGAGGCGCTGGGAGGGAAGGACTTCAAGAGACTAAACATGCCTCCTACACCCCGGGTGTCCTTAGCCCATGTGGCCACTGAAGCAAGTGTTTGGGCACTGTCAGTGTAGCCCAGCAGTCAGGGTTCCCACAGCAGCCACAGCAGGCATCCATCTGGTTTCTGTTGAGACAGTGTCTAGCCTGGGTGGCAGAAGTATGGCTGTTTGGTATAGCCATACTCTCACAGGAAACTGAGGCAGAGAAAGGATGGGATGGTCTGCCTAGTACTCCCAGAGAGTCATTCCTTCCACAACCCAGGCCACCTTACCCTTCCAGCAAAACCAGAAGTTTTGGTCAGTTGGCCCTTCCCAGTTGGCCCTCCTGGCCTCAGATGGGATGGCTTAAGCCTAGTGGCCAAGCCAGCGTCACCAGCTCCTTGGGCAATCCGGGACACATGAGCTGCATTCATGCTGCATGTTGAGGAAGTGGCAGGGACTCAGTGTCCTCCTGGAGCGCAGCCAGACAGCACCTCCCCCCCCAACCTCGTTCCTCCCCAACTCGCTTGTTGAGTCTCAGGCACTACTAATTCCCCAAATACACACAGCTTACAGTCCAAGCCCCTGGGACGCCCTCGACTTGAAAGGAGGCTATGTAGGTAGGGGGACACACAGGCTTGAAGGAGGGGATCAGGAGCCCCATGTGGTAGAGCCAGGCCACCACTGACCCCTGACCTAGGTAGCAGAAGATAGGGACACGAGCACTCTCCATCCCCACAGGTTGTCATAGAGACACGTGGCCCTGAGCACAGATACATGGCTGGAACCAAGGGTTCTCTGGACGTGTCCCCTGAATACCCTTTACTTTAAGTGCTTGGCTCCACAGAACTACCGGCATACACCTTCCTTCTGATGCGACACCCTGGGTGGTCCTGCCAGCTCATTTTCCAGTATCTCTCACCTGTCTCTTCCACTGCACCTATCCTGCCCGGGCCTGGGCTGGTGTCTCCTGGTCTCTTGTGGTCAAATGGACAAGCCACTTAGATGGAACCTTCCACAGAGGTCCAGCCCCCACCATCACCTGCGGGAAACATGCTTCATGTTGAGGTCCACAGACTGAGGAAACAAGGGTAGAATATGGGTGTGGACTTTCTACCTTTGTGCTGGAAGCTGTGTTTTAGACATGGGGCAGAGGTTGTCTGGATCACCAGATCTAAGATGGAGGAGTCAGAGCTGACACGAGGCTTGACAGCTGTCTACTATGGGGTTAGCAGCCTTGTCTTCTGTTCAAGGAGGGAGAGGGGTACACCCCAAAAAGTGAGCTGACTTTGTCAAGGCCATGGACCTCCTGACTAATGGGATTTCAGAGGTCACAAAGCCTTAGCACCAACACACACACACACACACACACACACACACACACACACACACACACACACCATTCTAGCCTGTAACAATCAGTTGGCTCCCATCATGAAGTCAGGAGACCCTTGGGAGTCTTCTTAACCCCAGGCCCAGCCACGTATGTGCCTGGGTACTGAGGGCCCCCTACTTCCTATTTGTCAAATTCCCCCACCCAAGAGCAGATGCACCCAGACTCCCTAGGCAGCAATGACCCCACACAGCCAGGAGGAGGTAATCCCAGAGACTTCTCTGTGGGGCCCCCCTCTCAGAGCCTCTCGAGGGAGCAAGACAACCAGGGGAAAGGATGGGAGAGATGTGGCTGATGAGAAGAGTCCCCATGCCTCCAGCTGTGACCAGCTCTGGAATGGGTCTCTAGCAGAGGCTGTAAAGAGAATGGTCCAGCAAGAAACCGTGCCCACTAATGATCCTAGGCCATCTCTCTCACCACCTGTCTCCACCACAGGAAGGGAAAACAAACAGGCCTGGTGGGGTGAGGAGGCAGTCGGTCAGGATGACGTCATCACCCCTACCCACCTTCAGCTGCCTCTGACCCTTCCCTGTCCAGACCAGGGTCAGACTGTAGCGACAGCCTGACCCTGGACATAGGCCCCAGATAGACCCAGGCCCTGTGCAGTGGCTGCCTCTCTCTGGGATTCTGGGGGACCCCTCCTTACCTGGGGAGGGGCATTTCCCAAGCTGGCACAGAGTGAAAGCAAGAGTAATTCCTAATTAAATAGAGCATGAACCAGGGGATTATAGAGTGATTTCCCAAACCAGTTGGCCCTTGAAGAGCAAACATCCCATTACCGTCACTTCTGCCAAGTGTACGTGCCTACGAAGCAGGGTAGACAAGGGTAGTGATGAAACTGGCTCTTTCCGGGCAACGCGCTTCACCGAAGCCACTTTATAGAGCTCCTACCGGCAGTGGGAAATGACTGCTGCCAGCCTGATTTATTTGTCCCGGCGCTTTGCGGCACTTCAGATTAATAAAAATATTTAATAAAGAATCAAGATGGTTTATCTGTAATGCAAAGAGAATCACATTGCCTGTATTTTTATTACTGAAAAATTGGAAGCAGGAAGAAATAGTGATATAAGCTACTGTGTAAACGACAAAAATACCCATTCTCGTGGCGTGCTTTGCACAGCAGCCTCGCTCTGCCCTGTAAACGTAATGTATGGCTCGGCTCTTTCTACGGATTCTGCAGCCCGCTCACTGTGGAGTTAATATCACCCCGCTCTCTGTGGCTCAGGGAAGTGATTAAGTAGGAAATAAATTTGGCTGTCATTGCATTTAAAATCAAATCAAGGATCATTTGTTACCCCAAATGAAGCCGTTCTCCTTTTCTGCCCGTGGGTCGGCTGCTGTTTGCCGAACCATTTAGAAATGTGTGTACAGTAAACTGGAGCGTAATGGCTTCCACTATAACATGATCTTTATGAGGCTGCCACGCCAGGCTGCAGCTGGAGCCCACAACAGCACATGGCTTTTTAAATTTAAAGTTATAGGTGTGAGACCCTGCAGGCTCGTCTCCGATACATCTGAGTCTTGTTGGCGGAGATCCCTGGCAAGATGGAAAAGGGGATACCGTCCCCGTACCCCTGTCCTTCCCCCTTCATCGGCTAGGCTTCAGCTAGCCCACCTGCCCGCAGATCCCCAGTGCTGGCTGAGGTCCTAACTGACCCTACCAGGTGGGAGGAAGGTTCTCCTCCTGGGAAAAGAGCCAGGGCAGTGGCACGTGCAGCAGAGGTGGGTCCCAGGACTCAAGTGTCCATGTGGTGCCTAGTGGTGAGTAAGCAGCCCAGCATTCCAGAGTTCAGGGCTTCTGGGCAGCCCCTCAGCAGCCAGGCCCCTCCGGGCTCTCATACAGTGTATGCCTCCTCCCATCCTGCCTTCCTTGGCTGATTTTTTTTTTTTTTTTTTTTTTTTTTTTTTTTTTGGTAAGAGTTTCTAATGAGAAGAGTTGGACAGGCTCTAGCACACAAAAGGTCAAGCTTGAGGAAATGTGCTGAGCCTGTTTGTTCCTTGGGCTTGCCTTTCTTCAGCTGAGAGTTTTAGGTGAGAGCCAGAGGGAGCAGACTCTAGAACAGGCCCAAGTCCTGAGCTCCAGGTCCCCAGAAAGGGCTTTACCTAACTTGGGTTGCTGAGAATGCCATTCATTAGTGGAGGTCTGGCTACATTGACTCTGCTGTGCCCAGGGCTCTCGGGATACGGCCACACAGAAGCAAGGAAGTCACTTCTGAGCACCAGAGGCGCAGACAGACAGGAAGGTGGGAATACAGGGGTCCCCAACACCACGAGGAACTGGTTGAGGATGAAAGGTCTCCTTTTGTGCCTTCTGCAGCTGCAGGCTTGCTCTCAAAGGGACATGGGACACCTGAATTTGAGGGAGGAGCTAGCCAGACCTGGCTCAGGCCTTGAGAAGTACCACTACTGAGGTGGTGATTGAGTGAACGAACGGACGAACGAGTGAGGGAGGGAGGGACTCTTTCTCCAGCCCTCTGTCCTCAGGAAGCTGCCTCTTCCTGCCCTGCCATGATGTTTACAAATACAGGTTCTTGCCTGAGTCAGACAACAGGGACAAGGGACAGGATTGAGCTGAGCTGGAAGCCATCTCTGGCACTCAGGGACTACTGGGGAGTGCCTGATAGGTGTCTCTGCTGTGGCCTCTGCCACTTTCCTTAGAAGCAGGGAACATCCCAGGGAAACCTAAGGGTGAGCCCATCCTTGCTGTCCTCGGTCTACATACTTCCAGCCACACAGCTTTTGTCCCCAGAGCCACACAAATTGGAAGGGGACACTTTGCTGAGGTACCCAGGCCAGAAAAGCTTTGTGGAGGTGGCAGTCAGCCCATTCCTAGCTAATAGCAGAAAGGCCCCTGTCACTGGCCCGCAGTCTGACCCAGCCCATTCCCTAGCTAACAGCAAAAAGACCCCTATTACCAGCTCCGAGTCTGACCCAGCCTTCCTAGTCCCTCCATTCTTTGCATCTTTTTTTTCAAGATAAGGTTTCTCTGTGTAGCCCTGTCTGTCCTGGTCTCCCTTTGTAGACCAGGCTGGCCTTGAACTCACAGAGATCCTCCTGCCTCTACCTCCCAAGTGCTGGGATTGCAGGTGCACGCCACCACACCTGGCACATCTCCCAGATCTTATGTCCCTACCTTTTCCAAAGTTGTCACCTTCACTCAGCTATGGAACATTGGTGTGGTCTGTCTCCACATCTCTGCGCTCCAAGTCCCTCCCTCTGCTTGAGGACTGGATGGTGTCTGAGTTGGGATCTGGGGGAGCAGGGCTCATATCAAGGAAAAGATGCAGGGCTGATCTGGCTCCTTGGCTTGCCCCCCCCTCCCAGGGCAAGCCTTTCCCCTGCCTGCTCCTGGACACCTTCCTGCCCAGCCTCTGCCAGTTACTCCAGGGACAACCACAGCCCACACCTCGTTGGCAGCCACTCCCCGCCACAATCTTCATCAAGAGGACTTGCTGAAAGCCCATGAAGTCCAGATGGAGCAGGAGCAGGCTTGTCCCTGCCCTAGCCAAGTCCCCAGCTAGCCTCACCATTGTGTCCCCCAGGTCTGATGTGGATCCCCCCAAGTAGCCGGATTGGCCTGTATGGCCTCGGCTTCTCAAGTCAGCTCCCTGTTGAAGGGTCTATGCTTGTGTTTCTGCAAAAGACTGCTCCCACGCCCCTCCTCCACCTCAGGAGATGACTGCAGGGCTTCCCGCCCCCCTCGTGCAAATGCTAGGCAAGTGCTCCACCCTGGAACCACAGTGCCAGCCTTCTTTCAAAGATGAAGAGAACACAGTTCCTGGAGCCCCTCTCCCAATTGTCTGACTTCCCAAGGAGGGTCTCCACTAGTGTACGGCCTGCAGAGGGCACGCTGTGGGTAAAGAGCAGCCAGTGACAACAGCAGAGGCCTGGAGGAGGGTGGGCTCACTGCCTCTGAAGTCACAGCAGTCACAGATCCTGCTGAACTGGAGGCTTTCCTGGAAAGGGGGAGCACCACAGTGTCCACTCTGAGGAGCTTGTGGGAGGAAATTCTCTCTCTGGCCATGAGAGGACACATCTCCACCCTCTGACCCTAGCTCCAGATGGAGTTCTAAGCTCTAATCCCAACCCACACAGAGCCTCACATCCCACTGGACCCTCATCAGCATCCATCATGATGCTAACCCCCTAGGAGAGTCTGAGCAGCCCCTTTCTACCAAGGCCTGGACCAGGACACTTTCTGGGTGGATAGCATCCATCAGCCTGGTGAACTTACATAGTGACCTTTCTGCTGGCTGGGGACATAGGGTAAACCCCCTAAGGCCTGGCCTGGTAGACGTCCTGTGCCCGTGCAGCTCAGGAGCCTGTCCAGCTTATGTCCACAGCTGTCTTTGCCAAGTACATTAAGGTTAATGTTGCCATCTTGTTAATGGCCTGCTGCGTTATAATGTGTAACATAAACTTAAAAATTAATTGCCTCACCTTCTGAAGTGACTCTAACTGCTCCTGAAAGGAAATATGGCTAATAACTGTAATTTTAACATCGATTCTTATAGGGAGGTTACATTTAACCAAATACTTTTGTGAGTTCGTGATCCCACATTTTTTTTCTCCCTTGGGGTGGGAGTGCAGAGAAGCCTTACTATGTTTTAGCCCCAACTTAGAAAAAGCCCTAAGTAAAATAAATCTGTCACCATGTGCTCGTTGTGAACCATGGCTGCAGGTACCATGCATGCCTGAGTCACCCAGAGACACGCGTGTTTCTAGTGTCCAGCAAAGTACTAATGTTGGCCCCACAAGCATGGGCAGCTACATGTTCCACATGGGCAGGCATTGTCCTGAGTCACAGGGAGACCATGGGGGACAGAAGGTGAATGCCTCTTCCCACTGCGGGCACCTGTCAGCTAGAGGAGAGCCTGTGGGGATGGGAAAGATGGTCACCACGTGACCTCTGTGGCCAGAGGCCCCAACTCAGCCTGTTGAGCTAAGGCAACTGCTCTTCTCTTGCCATCTTCCAGATCCCGGTGGAGCGCAGGGTCCTGAGCCAGGTAAGGTTCCTGGGCCTGCAGAACCTGGACCACAGGGGCTGCTCTTAGAGACCTGTCTCACAAGCCAGCATCCAAGAAGGCCATGCCACCTGCTTGCCATAGCAGAGCATGACCCAGACATCCGGGGAGGGTTTGCAGGCCCAGAGTGCTTCACCCGAGACAGCCTGTGCATTGTGGCTCCACCACCGCTCAGTTCTCAGAAGGGGAGGAGAACAAGGATTTGTCCCTCTTAATGATGATGGTGACAAGAAAGCAGGAAAGAGAAGAGGCCAGTTCTGGAGAGAGACAGGTGTATGGAGTATGTGTGTGCGTTCGTGCGTGTGTGCGTGCATGCGTGTGTGTGCGCGTGTGTGTGTGTGTGTGTGTGTGTTCGTGTGAATGAGTGTGCAAGTGGGGACACAGCACCTGTGGGGTCTTCCACATTTACTTTTGCAGCATCTCTGTTTTCCAAGGTTGTCCAGTGGGGTCTACTAGACCATAATAAGCCCAGGGCCAGGCCAGCCCTAGCTTTAGGCAACTCCTGAGTGCAGCAAGGAAGTCCCAGGGCTAAGTGTCACTCCCAGCACACTTGGGAAGCTAAGACAGAGGTGCCCTGGTCCTCGAGCTGGACACTCCATCCCTTTTCTCTGGCAGGTAGGTGAGGGTACCAGCCTCCTTCAGCTGTTCTAGCAGAACCGCCTGCAGGCCCCTGCCTCAGCATGCGGACTTTTATTACCCAGAGAACAACAAATCATTCTGATGATAATGGGGAGGAACAAGCACTTAATTATGAGGCCATGACACAGCATGGTAATAATCTTGAAAAGTGTCGGCCAGTCCTAAGGCCAGACTTGGTGTTTTCTGGCCTCAGGGAGCCCTGGACCTGTGGCACCGATCTCAGGAAACCAGGCAAAATGGATCTGGATGAGGGTTCTGGGAGTGCCAGGACTGGGAAGCTGCTGGGGGCTCTAACATCGTCATCTCTGGCAATATAGGCCTAGGGTGACAGGAAGCCAGCAGGGCCAGAGTTCTGGGAATCTCAAGAGACAGCACGCAACAGAGCTGACTGGGGTGTGACCCTAGCAACTCCTTACATGCGCAAGGATGAACTAGGGCCAATGATTGGGGAAAAGAGAAGCTCACCAACTTCTCCCAATGATGAGGGTCCACCACCCCATGCACGCCTAGGGCCATGACATTTCAGGCTGAGGAGAGTCCGTGTCTGTGACCGCTCTTCTGGCTGGTGTGAGTGCTGGCATCCCGGGTCTGCGGGGTTAGAAAGGAGCTATCTCAGAGCGGCTGAGTGAACTTGTAATTGATTTGCCATCTAATAAGTCTAATAAGGAGACTTGAGGTCAGTCAGGTCCTCAGCTCCAGGTGGCCCACAGAGCCAATTTTGAGGGTACCAGCTCCTGCCTGGCCACGAAGTACTACGTGGTGACCCATACCCAAGTCTCAGTGGTACTCTATGCCTCTTATTAGGGTCTTGAAGGGTTACCATCTCACCAGAGCTCCTTAATCACTCCTGAGGTGTCACCACTGAACCCTAGAATCTCTTATTTCCTCCTAGGTCTGGGGGTACCCAGGGCCTGCAGCAAAGGTGGCAGGAGCGAATGGGACCTTGGCAGATGTGGACACTAAGGGATGACCCCCCCTGGGATGCTGCCAGCTCCTGGGAGAGGCCGGCTAACAGCCTGGTGCCAGGCCGGGCAGCTTGTGTGAACCGCCTGCGAGGCAAGCTGGCGGCTGGCGGCACTTGGCAGGCAGCGTCAGTGGCTGTTTGCAGACTGCCGCCGACAGCTTCGCAGCTGAAATCGCCCTGAGTAAACACAGGAGAGCATCGTGCCCACAGAAACTAGGGGGCAGGGAACAAGAGATGGAGAGGGCTGTTCTCGGGTGACTGGAGCCTTCTGGGGGCGGGGGGGCTTTAGCATCTACTGGCCCTATCTGGACCTGGCTTGGTTTCTGGGTCCTGAGTCTAAGACTGGTACCCAGAACTCCAGCCTCTCATCTCAAAGCTGTGAGCCCAGGAAGGATGCTGGAGCCAGGTGACCCATCACCCTCCCCTTTGAATTTTAAGAGAACTGTTCTCCTGTTCATCACACTTTGTTTGGGCTCTCTCTGAGGAGCCCCTGGCCTTATCACAGTGACAAGAGGGAACCCATTACCCTATCTCCTTCAAGGGAAGGACCTCAGTGCTTTGGTTCTCATGTACTTGAGCTGACATGTGTATACTCTTCTGGGTTTCACCCATTGAGTCAAGTGGTTCTGACACCCCATGCTCTGTCCCCAGGGCCCAGGGAGCCCATTTTAGGAACTCTGCAAGAGAGGAGGTAGGGAAAGAAACAGAGAGGCAAAAAAAGATAGCCCTGGTGCAGGGGACAATAGAAAGGAGGGAATGGAGCTGTTATGGGCTTCTGTCTAAGCCTTGGGGTTCTGCTTGGCAAACTACCCTCCTGGGCAGCTTCCTAGCTGTGACTCAGTCCCCAGTCTCATAGGGGCTGCCTGCAGGGTCTCAGCTCCAAAGAGTGGAGTCCTCTGACCTGTCCCAACCCCTCAGGCTGCCTGTAACAGGTAGAAATCTTTGGAAGCAAGCTCCCAGAGGAGCCCTGAGACTCCTGGTTATTTAAGCACAAACAGGGCATGTTACTGAAATGATAGAGTCATTATTATGGCAGTTATGATTTTCCTGTGGTGTTGAGAATCAAACCCGGGACCTCACGCATGCCTGGCGAGTGTCCTACCATTGAGTATGTCCCTCTATTTAAATGCAGGGAAAGTGCAATGAGGAATGTGCGGGCCACGTCTTGCACACATGAGCCTGGGCCCTCACGACCTCTCCAAGTGGCGGCGACCAGCCTTGAAGTTAGGCCTTCCTATCACATCCTGCCTGTCGTATCTCAGCACTCCAGCATGCTACATTCAAATAGCGGCCTTGCCACTAACTCCCAGGGCCACCCCCAGTACCACAGATCACGGCCCAGCCACCTGCTAACCCCTGGGGGAGGCCACTGACTTCCCCAGAAAGAGGTGATAAATGTCAGCCAGATTGATTATTAATAGCACAGATGCCCATTACAGGAAGTGTAGTGGGAGCATAGCCGCCCTGGAGGGAGAGAGCTGATGACTGTCCAGCCTAGAGGCGGAGGCTCCTCCTTTTCCTGGAGGGACAGAATGATTAGATTTATTGCGGGTATAAGATTGCCTAAGCACTTAGCAGCCTCCTGGCCTGGTGTGAGGGGAAGTGCAAGGGAGGCTGAGGTGGGCTGGCCAGTGGTGCAGTGGAGGCAGCTCCAGGAACCATCCCTTCCCTCACAGGATGGACAAGCCTGTGGAGAGGAAGAGCGCAGGAGGACAGCACAACAGCCTAGGAGAGGCAGAGACCCAGAAACGCCCCTGCAACAAGTCAAAACTCAGGGAGGATGTTTGACCATCCCCAAGGCCTAGTGCTCAGGAAGTCCCCAGCTCCCCCTCATAGGCCAGATGCTCCCTGTTAGTAGGCCCTCCTCCTCTAGGGTGAGGTACCCAGTCAGGCCCCACCCTGAGCCCCACCTGAGGGAGAAAAGAGCAACTTCGAGAGGATCTCATGATGTGTGCCAGGCCAGCAGGGCCCAAGCATCTGGAGCTGCTGTGACTGGCCTCTGGAGGAGGAGGAGGAGGAGGAGGAGGAAGGGAAAGGTGGAGGAGGAAGAGGAGGCTTGGAAGAGTGAAGGGCAGGGAAGCTGGCCTTGGGGGCTCGGAAGGAGGCTCTCTACCCACTTGGGATGTGTAGCATCTCCAGCTGGGTGTTGCTGGGTGCTCGATACAGCAAGCACCAGTTTGGAACCGTCAGACACCAATATTCACATATAATTGATGAGTGTTTAATTTCCATATAATGGCTGCTACTAAGTCTAAATTTAATGTTTGCATGGAATCCTGAGTGTGTAGAGTGTCCCTGCATGGCTGTCTGCTCGCTCGGTGGCTCTACTCTAAATGCAAATGCAGTAAGCGTGTCACTCAGAGTGGCTCTGTCACCTCAGCACCTGGGTCAGCACCTGGTACAGCTGCAGGATGGCTGTCTCTGTCGACAGGCATTGAAGGGACTGGCGGTGGGAATCACCAGGCTGGTGTGGGGGGGGGGGAGGGGAGGTGGGTAATGCCTAATATGACGTCTGAGTATCTCTGGGACCCTGGGACCTTTGGGGCACCAGAGCTTTGGGCTTTTCTCCTTCTGTGGAGGAGGGAAGTCCCAACCCCAAGGTGCTATGTGAGTCTCAGCTTGGGCATCAACCAATTCATGCCTGCCTGGCTGGCTTGGATTGGTGCTCCTAGTGGGCTGACTCATGAGGTGGCCACTGAGAATCTGGTTTTGCTTGGTTTGTTTGTTTGCTTTTTGGCTTTTTGGGACAGGGTTTCTCTGTGTGGCTTTGGCTGTCCTGGACTCACTTTGTAGACTAGGTTGGTCTCTAACTCAGAGAGCAACCTACCTCTGCCTACCCAGTGCTGGGATTAAAGGTGTGCACCACCACACCTGGCAAAGCAGCCTTTTGTATAGGTACACTTGACCCCACCCAGTACTGACGTGCTGTGCATTGCAGTATCCAATATATACTGGCCATGGGACTTGCAGCGTTCATCAGACTGCAGTCAGGCAGCCACCACGACACTTCACCAAAATCCACGAGAGTTCATACAACTCCAATGGTCTCCTACCCAAGTGATGGAGCTGGGACCCCATCACGGGCGGCTCTGGCTCCTGGGTGTAGGGCTGCGGTGTGTGTGTGTGTGTGTGTGTGTGTGTGTGTGTGTGTGTGTGTGTGTGTGTGTGCAGGTGACCACAGCCCAGAAACACCTCGCTAAAGCAGCAGCAGGGGCGGTCTACAGTCTGCTATGTCTGTGCTCCACCATGGACTGGCTATGCTCACAGACACCTCGTTGTGATCCCTGTAGAGTGAGGAATGGGCTGGGGACACCACAGTATACCACCTCAGACCTTCAAGGATAAAGGACAAGGGACAAGAATGGAGGCCAGAGGGGGAACCTGAAGCCCTGACCAAGGCTGATGAGAGAAGACAGCAGAGAGTGGTGTTAGCTACCTTGTGGGACAGAGGGGCCACACTAAATGCATTCTATCTCAGCAAAAGGCAAATGGAGGAGGGCAAAGGGATGCTGTAATGGCGTCACTGCTTCCTTGAGGTGTTACTGCTCCTTTTATAGAGGCAGCCATTGAGGGTTAAGATGAGACCAGAATTGTAAACCAAAGACCTTCTTTCTGTCACAGGCGAGTATTTGTGGCCAGGCCCAGCTTTCCCTCACTTCTCAGTATAGAAGCATCCTGAAATTCTTTTTGTAATATCTATTTGTTTTTTTGTTTTTTGTTTTTTTTTTTTGCTTGCTTGCTTGCATGTTCATTTTATGTGCATGAGAGTTTTGCCTGCTTGTGCACATACATGTTAACTGCATACCCGATACCAATGGAGGTCAGGATAGGGCATTGGGTCCCCTTGGAATTGGAGTTACAGGTGACTGTGGTACACCATGTGGGTGCTGAGAACTGAACACAGGTCATCTGCAAGATCAACTGGGCTCTTAAATACTGAGCCATCCCTCTAATTTTTCCAAGGCAGGGTTTCTATGTGTAGCCTTGGCTGTCCTGGACTCACTTTGGAGACCAGGCTGGCCTTGAATTCACAGTGATGCACTTGCCTCTGCCTCCCAAGTGCTGGGATTAAAGGCATGCGCCACCATGCCTGGCCTCCCATTCCTCCAATTCTTTGGGGCCGGGAAGGCTGTGGGGTCTTATGAGACCCAGGTTTTGGGCAGGTGACCTTTGGCCCAGTCTTCCCATCAACACACTTACCAAGTACTTACTACTCAGTGGGCACCGATGGGCACTTTGCAAAAATTGGCACTTAAGTGTCCAGCACCCTGACATCGGTGTTACCTCATCTAATTGGAAAAGCCAGAACTAAGAGCTAAGCTGAAGCCCAGCCCAAGTGGAAAAGGAGTGGCTGGAATCTTCCACACCTCTCGGCGGTGCTAGAGCTGCCCACAGTCTCTGGGAGCCTTGGGTCCGGCACCCCTCCCCCAGGCAGGCCATTCCTCTGAAAGTTTTACACATTTTTTCTTTTCAGAGCTGGTTCTCTGCCCGGATCGCAGCCGTGGTCTCCACGGTAATTGACTGCTCTCTAATCAAATTGATTTTCATTCCAGAGAGTCCTGCTGTCCGCCTCCGTTCCAGGAATGGTATTTTGAGCAGTTGGCGCTTGGTACAGATGTGTAATCCAACAGCAAGAAGCAGAGGGCATCATGGGCCTCTGCCAATCGAGTAAAACCTAAATGGCCTGAGCTTTTAGGCCTAATAATTTATGTTTCCCACTCGGGAAGGGTCACTTGCCAGCCTAGCTGCCACGGGGAGAAAAGATTCCGATATTAGCTCCAGGGCAGCTCAGGGCTGACTGACTTCCCAGCCAGACCTCTTTCCACCCCTCTCAGGCCTCCAGGAGTGCAAGTCTTCCTCCGCAGTGGGCCAGCACAGATCTGAGTATGTCTTCTCTGTGAGTTTGAAACTCTCCTGGAAGGCCAGCCTAGGCAAACCCAAGGCTGTCCTAGCCCTGGATCCATTTTATCTTCTGATCAGGACTTCCAGTCCTGAGGCCTGAGCAGGGAGGACACAGGTTCCCTCCACAGGACCCATGGCCTCTTTAGTCAGAGTCAAACTCAAGACCCCTCAGATACCCCCAAGTTCTTTTTTCTTTTTCTTTTCTTTTTATTTTTTTATTTTTTTTATTTTTGGTTTTTCAAGACAGGGTTTCTCTGTGTAGCTTTGGCTGTCCTGGACTCACTTTGTAGACCAGCAGGCTGGCCTCGAACTCTCAGCAATCTGCCTGCTTCTGCCTCCCAAGTGCTAGGATTAAAGGCGTGTGCCACCACTGCCCAGCTCCCAAGTTCTTCTAGTATGCTTCCAGTTGTGCCCTGTGCCCAGTTCTTTGCCCCAAGGCCCATCAGAGCCAGCGTCCACCATATTTCATTCTTTTCTTTATGTAGAAATGAGAGAGGTCACCCAAGGCCCTGAGGCCACACCTGCCAACCCCCACTGCACTCCTCCGAGCAGGGCTCTCAGGCTCTGCTGGGCAGGGAACAAAGGTCTCCTTCTTGCTGCTGTCGCTTCCTGGCGGGAGGAGAGCTGCCACCCTTTCCCGGCTTCAGCCACTGTGTTTTTGTGGTGGGAGGTGTGACAACAGAAGAGATTTCATTGTGAGAGGTGGGGTTGAGGTGATTGGTGGGGTTAGGGGACCTCCTAGGACTATCCAGGTCTTCTTGGGAAGCTACCCTTGGGAGCTGAGTGATAGGCTTCAGCCCTCTCTTCCCTGAACCTTCAGGGGGTCTCGGGGTTCATGAAGCTTGACCCTTAAAGCTCCCACAGCCTGAGGTTCCCCTGGGAGCACAGAGCCTGGGACTCAGAGGAAATGAGGGAGTTGTCCAAGGCCCTGGGCCCAACTCCCAGCTACACACAGGCCACTGGTCCCATACCCAGCTAGCTCCAGAATCCTGGCTTTACCAGCGCAGAGTGGCCACTGGTCTGATGAGGAAGAGATGTTGTACCTGGGTGTCCCAGTCAGGGTCACTACTGCTGTCATAGAACACCATGACCAAAGTAACTTGGGGAGGAACGAGTTTGTTTGACTTATAGTGTTTATTTGACTTACAATTCCAAATCATTGTTCATCACCAAAGGAACCCAGGATAGGAACTCAAACAAGGCAGGAACCTAGAGGCAGGAGCTGATGCACAGGCCATGGAAGGGTGCTGCCTACTGGCTTGCTGCCCCTGGTTTGCTCAGCCTGCTGTCTTACAGAAGGACCTAGGGCCACCAGCTCAGGGATGGCCCCACCCACAATGGGCCCTCCCTCGTCAATCACTAAGAATATGCTCTAGCTACATCTTATGGAGGGCCTCCTGCCTTCATGGACCAGTGTGCCTTGGGGCCGGCTGTGCCTGGAAGGCAGCTCACTTGTAAGATGAGACCCCAGGCAGAAGTCAGGTTCTCCCTGGTCAATCTCGTTGAGCCTGGCTGTGGCTTGTCAGTGGTCACAGGCTCAGGATCCTGATCCCAGAAATCCAGGCCTGAGGCAGGTAGCACTGCGCTTGTAACCAGTCTGTCCTTAGAGCAGATGGTTGTTCATCCTCCTCCTGTCCTGGGGACTTAGCCTCTGAGACATTAAAACAGGTTTGGAGCTGGGCGTGGTGGCGCACCCCTGTAATCCCAGCACCCAGGAGGCGGAGGCAGGCGGATCTCTGTGAGTGCAAGGCCAGCGTGGTCTGCAAAGTGAGTCCCTGACCTGGTATGCAACGTGATTGTAAGCCCAGTCTTTTCCAACTCTAGAACATGCCCTGAGCACTGAGTCCTCATCTGGCCGACACAGACTTCCAGTGACAAAACTGCACTTTAACAGCATGGGTAAAGAAAGTTACCTTGTTCATGAAACTGATAAACCTGGGGGAAATTGAGGCACAGGGACACATAAGGTGACAAAGAGCTGGCACCATACAAATACTCTAGTATTCAGTTGGCATGCCCCAACTTCACTGAGTCACTTCCCACAAAGAAAGGGAGCTGCTTGATAAGCAAAGCTTAGACATAGGAGGGCAGAAGAAAGGCCCCACAGGGAAGGGACCGGGTCTTAAGGGCATTGGCCAAGCAGGGCAGGTCAAGGAAAATGACCAGGGTCTCCAGCATTTGGGGCTAACTGCCCTGGGGAGGGACAGCAGTAATTTCTCCCTGGTTGCTTCTAAAACATACAGGGCTCTGGAAAAGGGAGAGTCTGAGATATCACAGCCACGCTGCGTCTAGCCCAGGCTTATGGCCCTGCCCCAACTATCTTCCCGACTGGTGTTTGAAGCAGAATGCCCTGCTATCTAGACCGCTACTGCCCACTCGGGCGTGGCGCTAGTGTCTCTGCTGTTCTGTGGTATCTTTGGGGCTGTCCCCAGGACACTGGGATGTATGACTTTCTCCTGCTTCAGCCCCTCAAAGTGGCCTCACCTGACATGAAAGTGTCTCCCTCTGCAGCCTAGGAGCGTTGTTCATCTTGAGAGCAGGCTGAAGAGCTAGGAACCGGGGTGACCCCCCGCCCCCGGAGTGCAACAACTGTGTGTTCAGGATGCTCTGGCCCACACAATGCTCCCAGCAGCGATGAGGAGTTCCTTGCTATCTCTTCCACGTTTGAAATCCATGTGTGCAGCCGTAAGATGAGAACTTCTTAGCAAGGATAGACCACACGTGTGCCTCTGACTGGCGAGGTCACAATGCCATAGACTCTTGGTTGTGTTCCCACCATGACACATTGCAGCCATGAGACATTTCTCAGGATCGATTCCATCACTAAGCAATCCACAACATATGTATACTTCAGTAAAGTATAATGGCATAAACCATCATTTTAGGGCTGGAGAGATGGCTCAGAGGTTAGGAGCACTGGCTGCTCTTCCAAAGGTCCTGAGTTCAATCCCCAGCGACCACATGGTGGCTCATAACCATCTATAATGAGATCTGGTGCCCTCTTCTGGCCTGCAGGTGGACATGCAGGCAGAGCACTGTATATGTAATAAATAAATAATCTTTTAAAAATGCATCATTTTAGCCACGTTTTATTTGTGTGTGTGTATAATGGTTGTGTGTAGGTGTACAAACTTAGAAACATATGCCACAGTATGTGCATGTGTGTGCACATGTGTATGTGTGTGTCTGTGAACATGTGTGTGCGTGTGTCTGTGTGAGCATGTGTCTGTGTGTGTCTATGCATGTGCATGTGTGTCAGTGTGTGTGCGCCCATGTGTGCACATCTGTGTCTGTGTGCATGTGTGTTTGTGTATATGCATCTGTATGTGTGTGGCGTATGTGCCTGTGTCTGTGTGTGTATGCAAGTATGTGCATGTCCGCGGGTACATGTGTGTGAATACAGATGTGGGCTGCTGTGTCCAGCTTGCCACGGGTTCTGACAATCCAAATTCTGGTCTTCAGGCTTATACCATAAGTACTGTACTATCTGAGCCATCTCCACAGCCCCCATCCTAACCATTTGTTTGTTTGTTTGTTGAGTTTTGTTTTTTGAGACAGGGTGTCTCTGTGTGTAGCCTTGGCTGTCCTGGACTCATGTTGTAGACCAGGCTGGCCTCGAACTCACAGAGATCCGCCTGCCTCTGCCTCCCGAGTGCTGGGATTAAAGGCGTGCGCCACCACTCCCGGCCTCATTCTGTGTAGCCACTACCACCATCCATCCACAGAACTCTCACCTTCCTAAACAGTTCCTAAATCCCAAGTAACACTAACTTCTCAACCAACTCAGACCCTGACACCAGCTTTCTGCCATCTGTCTCTATGGCTTGGAGGACCTCGCTTCAGGAAAATCCCCTTGGACTTGCAGCATTTCCAGGGTCTATCCCTGTGGTGGCAGGTGGCAGGTGGCAGGTGACTTCCTAAGTGGTGTTCTGTGGTCTGGGCGGGCCTTCACCACGGGTGGACACTGGGCCCTTCTTTGCCTTCGGAAAGACGCCCAGAGAGTCCATGCAGCAACAGCTCTTCAGGGCCTTCCTTGCCGTACCATGGGAGCTCCAATCCACTGAAGTCCCTTCTGACTAGCTTTGTCTGACTGAGCCCCAGAGAGAACTCTCAATGCCAGCCCCCATGGTTCTCCTGCTGTTTGAGATTGTAGTGCTCCCAGATAGCATAGATGCAGGACTCCCTCTCCCCAGCAGGGCCTCTGGCTCTCTGCCTGACTCTATCTGCAGAGTGTCTTTAGACAGAGATGCCCCTAACCACATTTGATCTATGACCCTTGACACAGCTCCCTGCTAGCTCTCCCTTCCCTGTGCCCATAGGATAATTAAGTACTGTGTTCCCGTTCATATGATAGGAGCGTGCTGCCAAATGTAAAACAAGCATCCTAAAAATGCCTGATTTCAGCCAATTATGTACCCGTATCCTGGAAGTCCCCCACCCACTCCCCAAGGGCTATATAGCCTTTGTTCTCCCTGAGTGAAGTTGAGCTATCTCTTTAAGTGGTTCCTGGAGTGTTCGACCTCTGTTGTGCTTATGGCCTTGCAGGCCTTGCGTCTCATCTTCTGCCCCTCCTGCCTCAGTGGGCTGGTGGCCAGCAGCCCCCAGGGAAGAGGAGAACTACACCACACAGAGGCACTGGGAAGGCTATAACGAGCCAGGCTGCCAACCCCAAGGAAGGGTCTCTGAGCACCCTACTCCTCTGACATGTGTCCAAGGCTCAGCTGGTGATGTGCTGGCTCTCATCACTGCCCCCCTCCTTGTCCTTTCTATCCCCAGGGAACAGGGCACATAGCTTATTCTTTCCTTCCTTGGTGGGAGATTAGAAAAATTCCCTTGTGTTGGAGCGGTGTGGCCTGCCCATGCAGGGCTGACTAGCAAGGGGATGAAAAGTTGGCCCCACAGAGTTAGATGCCAGAGGAAGACCCCCAATCCCAGACTGGGAGCCCCAGTCTCTGCGCTAATTACATAGAAAAGCCTATATGGCAATTCCCACATCAGACCCTGAACCAGGTCCTGGAGTTTCTTTGTGGAAGTCACAAGGGAAGCCTGGGGCCAGGAACCCCACCTTCAGAGAGGTGCAAATTGCTAGCCACCCAGATGGCCAAAGTTAGAGGCTCTCAGAGGAAGTCTGAGAACTGCCCCCTCACAATTGGGGATCACAGCTGCTTCTTTGGGAGAGATCTAGCTCCTAGTTGCATCCTAGGGTAAGAGGCCAACATGGCAAAGGTGAGGCCATGCTGCCTCCTCCTCCTAGAGAGCCTAACTAGAAGCAGGGATGGCATGTTTGTATGCCAGGGGCTACCCAGGGCTTCTGTCAAGAGAGACAGATCCTGCCCCATCAAGAGGAGACCAGATGGTCAAATGCTGGGAAAATATGAGAGTTGAATGCCCTAAACAGGACATCTATATCATGTCCCACCCACCATTCTGCAAGGCTCAGGGAACATCACACCAGCAGAAAGAGCCTAAGAGCTCAGCGAGGAGCGAGGGATGGAATGTTGTGGAATGCTGTCTTCCGGGTACCACATGGATGTTGTACTCTCCGCTAAGTCATAACACCTGTGATTACCCGCATAAGACCTGGATTGAGGGAAGGCTCTAAATCCCTGAAAGGCGCTGTCTCACCCTTGCGGGCGTGTTCGTGTGCACGTGTGTGTGTGTGTGTGTGTGTGTGTGTGTGTGTGTGTGTGTGCGCGCGCGCGCGCGCACACATGAGTGTAAGGCCTGTCAACATTCTATTACAGAGAAGAGAGAGAGGGTCCCTTCGGATGCCGAGGAAAGAGACAGACATTATCTTCAGTGCATAGCCACTTGTAAGTTATCTATGCACCTATAAATAGTCCTTCACCCAAGTCTCCATTGTTTTACTTATTTTTTAACCTTTATTTTATTTTGCATGTATGAGTGTCTTTCTGCATGTATGTTTGTGCACCACATGAGTGCAGAGCCTGAGGAAGCCAGAAAAGGGCATTGGATCCTCTGGAAACTGGATGAATAAATAAGAGGTGAAAATTGGGTGCTGGGAACCAAACCCAGGTCCTGTGGAAGAGCAGCCAGTGCTCTTAACTACTGGGCCACTTCCCAGGCCCTTCACTCATGTCTCGGTAAGCAACCCAAATGAAACTCACTGGGTCACATACATAGGAATAGGCATAAGAGTAGAAGGTGACAGGGGCTGGAGAGGTGGCTCAGCAGTTAAAAGCACTGGCTGCTCTTCCAGAGGACCTGGGTTCAATTCCCAGCACCCACATGGCAACTCACAACCGTCTGTAACTCTTGTTCCAGTGGATTTGACATCCTCACACATGCAGGCAAAACACCAATGTACATAAAATTTAGCAATTAAAGAAATTGTTTTTGTTTGTGTTTTTGAGATAAGGCATCTTTTAAAAAGAGTAGAAGGACAGAAAAACCTTGTCTCAAAAAACAAAACAAAAAAACAAAACAAAACAAAAGAGTAGAAGGGAACTAATTGGAGAAAGGAAGGTTCCAGTGGGAGTAGGACAGAGACGAGAGGGTGAATATGTGGTAATAGAAGAGACCAGAGGGTCATGGCTAGCTGCTTCTGCTCCTGAGGTGACTTTTTTTTTTTTTTTTTTTTTTTTGGTTCTTCAAGACAGGGTGTCTCTGCATAGATCAGGCTGGCTGCATAGATCCACCTTCTTCTGCCTCCATGAAAGAGAGAGAGAGACAGATAGACAGACAGATAGAGACAGATAGACAGACAGACAGACAGACACAGAGAGACAGAGTGTATGTATGGGAGTCAGAAGAGAACTTAACTTGCAGGAGTCAGTTCTTCACTTCCGCTATGTGGATTCCAGAGACTGAACTTACTGTAGATTATCAGCAAGCACTTTCACCTACTCACTGGCCCTCCTGAGATAGGCTCTATTCATGAGGCACCCCAGGATAGAACCATATACCCCCCCACCTGGAGCCCCTCCACATAGCAATCCTACCTCCTTACCCGCTCTGCCCCTCCCCTGCCCAGTCAGCTGCCATGGTCCCTGAGGAGGCAGTTTGCTTTGTGGGCATTCTGTCTTCCTCCTGTCCATCTACCAGCTGAGAAGACTGGCACCAGCTTCCCAGATCAGGGATGCCTGAGACCAAAGGGGGAAAGAAGGGGGTCTGCTCAGAGCCCCTCCCACTGGACAAGGGGCTTCCTGTACATCCTTCTGAGCCTGCTCTCTGGTCTCCTCCTAGTTCTAGTATCCCCAGGAGAAGATCAAAGGGCACTGTGGTCGTTTCATACTTCTGAAGGGGCAGAGACAACCTCTCCAGACCTCCATCTCTTCCCCTTAGCTCTTCTACAGAAGCCTTTGGGGATCCAGGCTAGATGCTGGAGCCTTAGGTGGAGCAGACAGGGCAGGCCTGCCCTTCTACTTACTGCTGCAGGGCTCTGCCCTAGTTCTGACACGCCTATATCCTAACTGAATGAAAAGAAGACGAGTCCTCTGCCTTGAAGCTGCTGCCCAGTCTCATTGCTCCCCTCTTCTTTTTTGTTTATTTTATTTTGATTTTTTAAATTTTTTAAATTTTATTTTGATTTTTTTTGAGGCAGGGTTTTTCTGTACAGCTGGCTGTCTTAGAACTCCCTCTGTAGACCAGGTTGGCCTGGAACTCGCAGCGATCTGTCTGCCTCTGCCTCCCGAGGGCTGGGATTAAAAGTCGTGCGCCACCCATCGCCTGGCATATCCCACTCTTTTCTGAGGGTCTGTTGACAAGTAGCCCATGACTTTCACAGGCAGAGCTGTCATGGTAGAAACAGACAGAATACCTTCACCTTGGTGGGGCCAGCTCTGTCCAAAGCCACATTCAGACTTGGATCTAATCATGACCCCAGCGCCCACCCTCTGCAGGCTTCCCTGGGCTGGCAGCAACTTCCTGCTGGATCATAAAAGCTGGACAAAGCCAAGGGCCTGCTGACGCAGCAGCTTCCTCCACACCGCAAAGGCTAAGGACAGAGGGGTGGAAGGAGCCATGCTCAAATGCAAGAAGCTGACACACATTTTCTGAGCATAGCCAGACTTTGTCTGAGGCATCAGGGTCACAGGGTCACAGCAGGGGCAGAGCTGAGGAGGGATCCTGGTGGCACTCCGTAGCCTTCTCTTTCTTGGGAAGGCAGGATGACTGTGGCCTTGATATGTGCTGAGTGACCAACTTCTGAATTCCCGCTAAGGCAAAGCCTGTCGCATAGCAATACTCCCTGACCTCCCTGAGGTCAGGCCCTTATTTACGGGGGCTCGGCATCCCTCCTAAGTGGGGGGTCTTGGGACCTTCTGGGTATCCATCCGTCAGCCCCTTCCAGTTCCTTGACAGCCAGGGCGCAGCATGGCTAAGAATCCACCAGCTAGGGGCTGGAGAGATGGCTCAGCAGTTGAGAGCACTGACTGCTCTTCCAGAGGATCTGAGTTCAAATCCCAGCACCAACATAGCTGCTCACAACTGTCTGTAAAGCACATGCAGGCAAAACAACAATCCACATTAAAATAAATAAATAAATAAATGCATAAATAAAGCCAGGAGCGGTGGCCAACACCTTTAATCCCAGCACTCTGGAGACAGAGGCAGGTGGATTGCTGTGAGTTTGAGGCCAGTCTGGTCTACAAAGTGAGTCCAGGACAGTCAAGGCTAACAGAGAAACCCTGTCTTGAAAAACCTAAATAAATAAATAAATTCAGGCAGGTGTGGTGGCGCATGCCTGTAATCCTAGCACTTGGGAGGCAGAGGCAGGCTCATTGTGAGTTCAAGGCCAGCCTGGGCTACAAAGTGACTCTAGGACAGCCAAGGCTACACAGAAAAACCCTGCCTCGAAATAAATTTAGCTGAGCGATGGTGGCGCACATCTTTAATCCTAGCAGTCAGGAGGCAGAGGCAGGTGGATCTCTATGAGTTCGAGGCCAGGCTGGTCTATAAAGTTAGTCCATGACAGCCAAGGCTACACAGAGAAACGCTGTCTCAAAAAACCAAAATTAATTAATCAATTAATTTTAAAAATTAAGTAATTAACTAAAAAAGAATCCTGCCGCCCAAGTAGATGAAGGCTAGGTGGCGGTGGTGGCAGTAGGGGTGGAGAATCTGGATGTGGAGAAGACTGTGTCCCAGGAGGGTACTGTGTCCCTAACGGTGCCCCACTAGAACATAGACATGGACCCACTGACTCTGATCCAAGCTGGGCTTGGTGGTAGGATGTGACAGGAAGGCTCAACGTTTACCTCTCACACTATGACCCTGGGCATTCCGATGGGGACAGTGTGTGGCATTGCAGCTCCTACAGGAGATGACTCTGGATGACCCTACACCAGTATACTACCTCAGACCCTTTGGACTATTGCAAGTTTTTCCATCCTTTAAGCAGAGAGTGACAGCCAGGCGGTGGTGGCGCGTGCCTTTAATCCAGCTCTCAGGAGGCAGAGGCAGCACATCACTGAGTTCAAGGCCAGCCTGGTCTACACAGTGAGTTCCAGGACAACTGAATCTACTTAGAGAAACCCTGTCTCAAAGACAAAACAAAACAAGAAGAGGAGGTGGCGGCAGCGGAGGAAGAGTAAGCATGCTGTGCTGGGCAGGGCTCCAGGACACCTTCCTCTGAGCACATTACACATGGCACAGTCCTACCAGCTCCTGATGAGACCGGAAAACTGGTGCTCTAGAGAACGTATCCCATAATGCCACAGTGCTATGAGCCATATAAAAAAGGAGCCAGAGACTGGGATGGGCTCCTGTTTGGTGACTAAAAGTGGCCCTGGGGTTGAGGAGGTAGCCATCTCTCATAGTGCAATACATTGCATCAGGGTTCAAGATAAGACTCTAGGCTTCCAGAACCCTCTTCGGAGGCTCAGGGTAAAGCCAGATTTCTGCTCACCCCTCCCCCAAGAGGCCAGGGTGAGCTCAGCATGTCCCTGAAGGCAGTGGGGAAAAGGGGTGAACAGCTGCCAGGTCCAAAGCCAGAAGCCCAGCTCAGCCCAGATAAACTCCACCCACATATAGGTGTTCCTTTGCCCACTTGGGGGCAGGCCTGGTCAAGGGGAGGGGGCAGAGGGAGCTACACATCTAGAAGGCCGGTGGGCCAGGTGAAGAAGAAGAGTCATTTAGTAGACATTAAACTGAATAAAACCGTAACTCAGTCTGGGCAGTTGCACACTCCTGTAGTCTCTCAAACAGGGACTTTTTTGGGGAACAGGCAACCCACGTTCTTCCACAGCCAAACAAACCTCTTCCTGACTTCTCGCCAATGCCCTTACCCCAATCCCACTGGTCAAGAACAGTCCAGGAAGGCTGGGTTTGAATTGACTTTATTATTCTGTAAATGTGAACTTTACAAAGCGCTTTACAATTAATGATGACACCCTTTCGTTTGTCATGGACTTCCACCTCTGAAACAGCTGTGAGCGTAGGCTCTCAGCTCTCGGTTTCCCTGGTCAGCTTGCGGACATTGTTGTGGTTTTAGTTATTGATACAATGTTGTCAGCCATGGCTACAAAGTAACAGTCTTGTCACTACAGGGTCACAGCACAGAGAGAGAGGAGGACGCTGGAGGGACAAAATAAAGGCCTCCTCCTCCCCAAACAAAAGAAAGCCAGGATGTGGCGTCTGCTCTAGCTCAGTGGTTCAGTGAAGGCCTCCTCAGAGGTAGGGGAGCGACTGACTTTATTAACTTATTTTCTAACAGTCATGAGTTATGATACTACGTTAACCCCTCGACAGTGCCTTCAAAACAATCCTTTTTCTCGGGTCCTTTTTCCAAACATCCCACTGAAGGGACGACTGTTCTCCTTGCACCCAGTGCCACCCAAAATGTTCAAGTCAAAAATATTTATACATTTTATACTGAGTTCTCTTTTTGTCTGCTAAAAATAGTATTGCAAATTTTGGCTTCTTTTGACATAGAAATCACAATTGTGTGCAAAACACTTGCAATGAGGCGACTGATGGGGACACAAGCAGCGGCCATTCAATCAGAATGCTTCAGAAGCTGCACCCTTTTCCTTTTCGGGGAAAACGAAAACGAACAAAAGCCAACACCTTTGCCATTTTTGAAACACTTCTCCCAGCAGCCCAGGTTAGGTAGGATGACATCACGCAGCATCACACAGCAGCAGCACCATTCCAAGCAGTGGGTAACGCTGAGATGTCACGTGCTTATCATTCCAATTTGGGATCCACAGCAAGCCTTTCGAGTCTTCAGCTGGTTGATGGGCCATGCCCTTCCCACTTTAGCTAAGAAACATCATCTTTGGGGAACCGAAGCAGGGCACAATGGACAGAGCAAGACAGGGCTAGCACTGGCCTTAGGAAGATCCTACTGTTGAACCAAGTAGCCCCAGGCAACCCACAGACCCATGGAGGGGACAGGCCCTGCCATCTTACCAGCCTTCACAGGCCCTTCCTCCTGGTTCTAAAAACACCACACAGCTAGTTTCTCTTGAGGCTCAGACCTGCAGTCACACCATGCAGGACCCTCAGAGGCTCACCTCAACTGCCTTTCACACACCGCTGCATCGACATTCAAGGGCAAAGGAAGACACCAAATCAGACATTAGCTGAAGCAACTGGTATAGAAAACAAGACAGAATTCAAGTACTGAGACAGCCAGGCAGGCAGGCAGGCAGTCCTTCCAAGCTCACAGTATCAGACCTGACTCTGGTCCCTTGCCCTAGACCCGCTATACCCATCCCAGCTGCCAGCTCGTCCCAGGGACTGTTGTCTGCTCTGGGAAGACAGAAGAGTGGTGGCTGCAGCCCTGCCCCAGGAGCTCCAACATGATCCAGTCCCAACTGTCCTCACGGCAAAGATGTTGATGTAGCAATAGTTTCTACAATAGACTCTACATAGTGTATGCATATTGCTAGTAGTCAAGCTAGGAACAGAGGCGCAGACATCCGAGGAATACTGAGAGGCTCTCATCTATAGGATCTGGAACAGGGTCATGTGGCAGGACAAGGCAGCCCCGATTCTGGAATTAGTCATCTTGTAAACAAAGGAGGGGGGAGTCTGGTTTTTTCAATTGGTTTTCCTTGGAAAAAAAAAAATAATCAAAAGATGCTAAGGCACTCTGGAAGGCCCCTCGGAGCCCAGGCCTGCCACCCGCCTGCCTCACAGTACATTCAGGATGCAGAGGGGGTGCCCTCCCCCCCAAGCAGGTACAGTCATTGGCCATGCATGTCTGCAAACGCTCCCCACCACGTCCACCAAGGGACACATTAGTGCAAAACGCCCTGCCGGCCCACCTGGGGCACAGGGAGAGCTCAGAATCCATTCACATTTAATTAATATTATTGAAGTTTTACCTATAGCTCTTGCCTTCCTTACCCAGAACAAAACAGATGGCAATTATAAACGCTAAGGGACAGAGGTTGAGGACGTTGTGCTAGCCCGAACAGTGGTCAGGCATCCTGTGCGGCCAGCAGCACCCTCCCTACGCTGACCCAGGGTGGGGACCATGCCCATCTTGGAGTGGAGGGATGAGAAAGAGCCCTTCTGACACCAACCAAAACAGGTGGGTCTGTCTCCCCAAAGGTCCCCATGGATGGTCAAATTAAAGTGCAAATTTGGGTGTGGGAAGCAGATCAAGGAATATTCCAGAGGGGAAGGGCACAGCCCCACCCCCCAATCCTGCCATACCCTCCACAGTTCTGTGGTCTTCTCCCAGCACCAGGAGGGTTTGGTCCAAGTCACTAAAGGGCTGGTGGGGCTCCAACCTACCTCGGACTAAGACTGGGGGTGGGAGAGGTGAGACGGCCATCTCTGGGGAGCTAGTTCTGGAGTTGGGTATTAGCTACCCCCTGGAGCCCCAGGAATGCAGGTCTTGTGCTACCAAGGGGGGGATGGGAGGATGGGGGGAGAACACACAACTCAGTTAAGTTCCCATGGTACTTGCCACAATGCCCCCTTCCCTTTCCCAAACTACAGGTCTTTCAGAAGGCGGGGGGGGGTAGGGGGGGACTGGGGGGTGGATGGGGGTAGGTGGGGGTGGGGGCTGTTAGGAAGACATGTAGTCAGCACTGTATGGATGCTACCCATGAGCCCCCAAGGCAGGGATGTGCCAGCAAAAGGAGGGGACATGGAGTCTAAACCACACCTCAAGATCTCCTGCCACGGCCCTCCAAACGGGAAGAGGCTGCCCAGCCTGTGGGCACACAGGAGGGTTTCGTGGGGGCAGCAAATTCAAGATGCATACAGGGAGAGGGAATATTCGACCTTTCAGGTTTGGAATCACCTCAGGAGCTCCTAGGCTCTGCAGGTGGGCAGGACATCCCTAGACAAGAGTCCAAGAGGGGACACCTGGGCACTCAGCCTCAAGAGCATGTCCCACGCTTTAAAAGTGACAACCACCAGCTTCAGGCCAGCCAGCTGTCCTCGAAGCCCCTCCTGCAGGTCGCTCTCATGTTTCTCTACATTTCTGGTCCCCAATGAGATCCACACCCGCCAACTGCTCCAGCCCAGGCCTGTACCTGCCGCCAACTACACAGGTACCCACAGATGCCTGGCTGGGCTGTACACAGCCAGCCGCACTTTTCTGGGCCCCCTCTGCCTCCAATGGGAGGCCAAGATGGGGCTTTATGGACAAGTATTCACCCAAATCTACAGTAAGCAGGCTGGGGTCAGGGATACTAGTCTCTCATTAATTTTTTTTCTTTTCTTTTTCTTTTTTTTTCTTTTTCTCTGTTGGGTCTGAAAGTTTCCAAACCACCACCAAAAAAAAAAAAAAAAAAAAAAGTGTGAACTAAACAAAAACAGCAAACAAGCAAAATCCCAGAGTGGCTGGGGAGGCAGAGGGTGGTGAGGGCAACCATGGCCAGGGGCAGAGAGACTCTGGGGGAGTCAGCAGGCCAGCCGCTGGGGATCTGGGTGGAGCAAGAGTGAGGATATGGAGGGGTGGGGGTGGTGAAGGCCTCATCCTTTCCCCAACCCCAGGTGACCAGCCACAGCCACTGCTGCAGGGCCATCACTGGTCTCCATGCACACACGTGCTGCTGTGTGTGGGCTCCTGCCCTGCCCCGCCCCCCCATACACACACACACACACACACACACACACACACACACACACACACACACACACACAAGCGGCTTCTTGGGAGGAATGAAAACAAGAGAAGTCTGGCCTCTGAGGGCCCAGCACTCTCCCACTGGGGTCCTGATGGGTAAGAACGGAGTGTCATGTCTGCCCCTCCAGCCACAAGGACAGAGGAATAGGAAAGGAACAGGAGGAATAGGAAGGGTGGATGAGGCAGAGTCAGGGCGGAACATCAGGGACCTGGTGGCCTCTTCTACCTCTCCAAGAAGAGGGAGGGAGCACTATCATGGGAGACTGAGCTGGGGAGTATCAAAAAGTTGCCCCGGGACCTTCCTCCCAGAGCGTGGCCAGCGGCCTAAATGTTTACAGTATAATGAATGCGTTTGTTTCCTTCATCCATTTTAAATACAGGCAGAATAAAAATCACATTTTTGTCAGGCAGCAGTAGCAGTTCAGTAGGTAAGTGGCTTTGATCACATTTGTTTGTATTAGTAATGCATGCAAGCAGCTTTAGTACTAGGTCCCTTGTGAGTTGGCCTTGCCAGCCACTTACAAGGTCCCTGCATAGGTGCCCTCTGGCCTTCTTGTTGCTGTGGCCACTGGTGTCTGAGGCCTGCTGGAGCTGGTGTTGCCCTGCTCAAAGGCCTGAGGGGGGCTCTGGCCATCAGCAGGCAGCGGCTCGGGGGCAGCCACCTCCTGGATAACCGAGCCAGCCCCATCCGCCTCCTCACTAGCCTCGAAGGCAGGGTTGGCCGAGGTGCTCAGATCCACATTCACAGCATCAGTTCTCAGGGCCACGATGGTGGCCGCGTCACTCCGCCGCTCTGCGTAGATGCGCTGCTCAAACACCTGCGAGGCGGCAGGTGGGAACTCCGGGTCCAGGGGCAGGCTGGCAGCCGAGGTGCCCATGACGCTACGGTACATCTCCACACCCTCTGGCAGCATGGACTTGATCTTGGGCAGCCAGCGCTTGCGGACACGGCGAGCATTGGTGCACATGTCTGCAGCGATCACATTCATCTCACTCTCTTTGAAGCTGGGGGCGAAGTTCTGACAGTACACTGCAGTGGGAGGCAGAAGGAGGGGGTGTGAGAGCAGCCTGTCTCCCCACTGCTTGGTCCCCTGCTGCCCAAGTGTCCACAGAAGCAAGGTACCCAGGGTTGGACTGTCTACAGTCGTGGCTCCCACTGAGATCCCTTGAGTTAAGCTATCGGTCACTTTCGAATTCCTTGGCCCAGGAGGCCCATGTGGCCCTTTGGGAAAGGGTCTATAACAGTAAGCTAAGTCAGCTTGGGTGCCCACCAGGTTTAGACCCGTGCCTAACCCCTCTGGCTTCCCCACCTCCACCTGAGAAATGAGACAGGTCACAGGGGCCTCCCCACACGAAGGGTTGGCTTGCTAACATATGCCCTAGTTTCAGACACAACAAACAAAAAGGAATGCTGGTATCTTCATCAACTTAACAACAACAACAACAACAACAAAGAAACCCTCAGCTGGGTGTGGTGGTGCACACCTTTAATCCCAGCACTTGGGAGGCAGAGGCAGGAGGATCGCTGATCTACAAAGTGAGTATGGGACAGCCAAGGCTACACAGAGAAACCCTATCTTGAAAACCGAAAAAAAGAAAAAAGAAACCCTCTTCTGTTTCCTACCAGGAGCCGGAGACCAAGCCAGGTCCCCACAGAGCATCAACTAGGAACAGGTCCCTCAGAGGCCAGCCTCACTACCTTCCTGTTGTCCCCACATTCATCAGGACTGTAATTGACCACTGCTAAGACCTCTCTTCTACAAAGCAGAATTAGTGTCACAAAGGGAATTTCTTTTTTTGGGCGGGGATGGGAGCGGGGGTTCGAGACAGAGTTTCTCTGTTATCTTGGAGGTCCTGGATTCGCTTTGTAGACCAGGCTGGCCTCGAACTCACAGGGATCCACCTACCTCTGCCTCCTGAGTGCTGGGATTAAAGGGGTGCGCCCCCACGCCCGGCACAAAGGGAATTTCTAAGGAAGACAATAGACGTGTCTTGGGCCGGTGGCCACAGTGGCTGTGCTGTGTTCTGGGCCAGTCTGTGTGTGTGTGTTGGCTGGCACAGCTTCTGCATCCCAGGGTACAGGGCTGGGTGGTGGCTTGCCACAGAGACGGACTGGGCTCCGCCCCACCACGCGGGAGCGGGAGGCAGAAGCCGGCCGAACAGATGGCAAAGGCTCAAAATAACCTCAACATGTAAATAAGGGGTTTTGTTCAAAAAGGAAAATTAGATCTATTTCACATATTAAAATAGTTTCGCAGCTGAATTCATCACACTTGGAAACCTACCAAGGACGTTAACACCTCGAGATGAGTTCTGCTTGCTGCTCTTTTTTCCCCTCCTGGTTCCAGTCTGCAGGCCAAAGCAAGCACTCTGACCCTGGGGCCCGACTGAGCCTTCCTTGGGTCAGGATCTCAATTCCAGATGGGATTCCTAGAGTGTCCCAGACCCACCCTACCCAGGTGATCCTGCGTCACCCACTCACGTTTCACAGCATTCAGGACTCGGCTGTCCAGTGGCTTTCGGCTCGGGTCACTGGTAGAGGAGCGTATGCCAGTGCCACAGCTATTGGCCAGTGTGTTCCTGGAGGAGGGGTGAGGAAAGGAGGCACAGCTGGTCCAGAAGTGACCCGAAGAATGGGATTCCCCATACACACACCAGGTGACAGAGCCCAAATTCCCCTGCCCATCCAGTGTCCCCCCGAATACGTGTGCGTGCCTTCTGAGTTGTATCCAGTGTGTGTGTGTGTGTGTGTGTGTGTGTGTGTGTGTGTGTGTGTGTGTGTGTGTGTGGTAGATGAGGGAGTGGAAAGGTAGGATGGGGGGATGGGGGAGAGGCTGAGTCTGCCTCTAGGAGCTATGATTCCCAGCTTAGCAGGCAGCCCCGAGTGACCATGTTAGGAAGCTGACAGGCCCAGGCATTAGCCGCGGGGAAATCCTGAGCCACCCAACTGAGTCACTTTTCCTTGGGGGACTAGACTCCGTTGACCCATGTGTGTACCTGGTAGTATAAATACATGTAGCTTTTCTCTTCCTTTGGGGAGGGGTACGCAGTGAGTCTTTCCCCAGATTGAGCTCCAGCATACATGGATGTGCTGCCATCCTTCAGGAGGCTCTCCAGGGTAGATGGCCACGCCAGTGTTAGGACAAAGTGGAGGGCTGCACAAGCTCAAGCCATTGATGACCAGACAGCCAGCAGCTACAGGGAGCTCTGGAAGCGTCTGTAGCCCCCCCCCCCTTACACCTACCTGTCAAAGAAGGTGGCCAGGAGCCTCCGCAGCAGAACCTTGTGCTTCACCCCCGCACACAGGTGGCAGTTCATGAGCTGGCCACGCGTGATGTAGACCCCGGAGCCTAAAGCCAGCAGATGTCAATGTATGAAGTCCAACTCTCAATCCCCCTGCCTCAGCCTCCCAAGTACGCACACCACACCTAGTTCTTAGAACTTCCCATCAGTCCTGCATATTAGGTCTTAGCAGAAGGAAGAGATTAGGTGAGGGCAGGAACAGTCCTTGCCTAAGTAACAATTCTACACCCCTAAAGGGCATCCCAGCAGTCTGAGAGACTGTCTCTAGCTCCCGGAGTTTCTATTCTGCCCCAGGACTTGGGTGGAGCAGTCCCACCCCACCCTACCCTGGAAGCTACACTCCTGCTGCCTACAGAGAGCTGGCGATGAAGTCTCTCAGGCACTGGTTTCCAGGAGAGGGGGGCAATTGGACAGGATCTAGAGTGTTAAAATTCCTCCACAAGGGGCTGGAGAGATATATGGCTTAGAGGTTAAGAGCATTGATTCCTCTTCCAAAGGTCCTGAGTTCAATTCCCAGCAACCACATGGTGGCTCACAACCATCTATAATGTGATCTGATGCCCCTTTCTGGCCTGCAGGTGTAAATGCAGACAGAGCACTGTATACATAATAAATAAATCTTCAAAAAAAAAAAAACCAGTAGGTGTGGTGGCGCACACTTTTAATCCCAGCACTCAGGAGGTGGAGGCAGGTGGATCATTGTGAGTTCAAGGCCAGCCTGGTCTACAAAGTGAGTCCACAACAGCCAAGGCTAATACAGAAAAAAAAAAAAAATCTTCTACAAACTGGGTGTGGTGGTGCATGCCTTTAATCCCAGCACTTGGGAGGCAGAGGCAGGTGGATTGATGCGAATTGGAGGCCAGCCTGGTTTACAAAGCAGGACTACAGGAGAAATCCTGTCTCGAAAAGCCAAAAGAAAAAATAAAATCCTCTACATGAGGGTGTCAGACAGAAGCAGGAAAGGGTGTCTCAGGGAGGCTGAGCTGAGATGCAGGGGTGAAAAACCTGTCCAGCATGTCTTCCTCAACAAAAAAAGGAGCAATTAAAGAGCAGGCATGGGGCCGGGCGGTGGTGGCACACGCCTTTAATCCCAGCACTTGGGAGGCAGAGGCAGGTAGATCACTGTGAGTTCGAGGCCAGCCTGGTCTACAATGTGAGTCCAGCCCAGCCAAGGCTACACAGAGAAACCCTGTCTCGAGAAACCAAAAATAAATAAATAAATAAATAAATAAATAAATAAATAAATAAATAAAAATTTAAAAGCAGGCATGGTGGCCCACACCTCTAATACCTCTCAGGAGACAGAGGCAAGAGGACCTCCCTAAGTGAGAGCCCAGGCTGGTCTACGTATCTAGTTCCAGGATATCCAGGGCTACATAGAGAGACTTGTCTCAAACGAACAAGAAGCAAAGAAAACAGTGTGATGGCCAATGGTCCGCCACTCACTTGGATCTTACTGAATACTGCCTTACAAAAATGCAAGGACCCCAGCGTTAAAGAGATGATGTTTCTGAAAAGGTGCTGCTGGTCCTGAGGGCTTCCAGACTCCACCCTGGACTGTGAGCAACCTACCATTCAGATACTACAACTGGATAGTGGGGCAGGAGGGACCCTGGTAAACTATGGGACTCGGTTCTCTCTGTGACCTAAATTAGAATGCATCATGGATCTAGCCCTTGCCAATCAGAAGCCTGGCCAGCTCAGGGGACTCAATTAAAATGCTAAATTAATCCAATTGAATAACTCCCTTTAATGACACATTCTTCTAAAAGGAAATTAGGGAACATTGAAGATGTTCTTTTTTTTTCTTTTCTTTCTTTCTTTCTTTTTGACTGATTGGTGATGAGTGTATCGTTCATAGCTCTGACAGTGATGGGTGGGGCTGCCTCACCGGCTACGAGCTCCAGTTTCTCTCCGGGATCTCCCTCCGAGTAGAGCTTTGGGTGGCAGCGGTACCCAATCTGGCTGATGAGGCTGGCAGGCAGTGCCACCAGGTCTCGACGGATGAGGACACAGGAACGGCTCTCCAGGGGCACCGGCTCTGGCTTCTCTTGCACTAAGACAAAAAAAAAAAAAAACTATCCCAATTAGGTTGGAGTCTGTGGGTGAACCTGGGCTGCTCTGTGCCCATCCACTACACTCCCCAAGGCCCAGGTGAGAAGCATTTCACACCAGCCTGGGGCTAAGCTGGACCCACGGCAGCCAGCCCTTCACACTATACATGCAGTGTGTCCATCTCCACTCCCAGCACTGTCCTTCCTGACAGGCCAAATGAGAAGACAGCCAGTGAGAAAAGCCCGCCTAGGCCTGGCAACAGGCAGCTCAGGGTGAGTGGTGTTTCCACCCAGTGCATGAAGGGCTGGGTGGGAAGCAGAGCTGACGGGGAGGCCAAAGGGCATGTGCTGGGAGCAGGACATAGGACACAGCTGGCCAGAGACCTCGAAGCTGCAGGTGGAGCTTGACCTCATCACCCTTTTCAGAGGGTGAAGCTGCCAGCTCTGCTGTCAGGAAAATTCATGGAAGGAGACAGGCAGGGGAACAGAACAAGGTCCCAAGGGGGGACCCAGGGTCTCCTCAACATGGCTTCATGCAAGAGGAAACCAGATAGGACTAGTCCAACTGGGCAGGGGAGGGGCGTGTCTTAGCACATTCTGGAATAGGGTGCCTCAGACTGTTTTGGCCTGGCACAAGGGAATGATCCTAAATATCTGTCCGGATTAAACCCAGGCAGCCTGGCATCCTTTGTCTGGGAATGTTCTGCTGCTGGAACAGGCAGCTGGGTTGAAGAGCTCCTCTGTACCTGTAGCTCAGAGGCTGCACCTGTGATACCGGCTGGCAGCAGCAGCCCATGGACATGAGTGTTCCAGAGAGTGCAGGATACCAGCTAGCCAGTGTTGGTCTGATGTATTTTGATGCTAATTAATAAAAAGGCTGTCACACCTGGGCAGGGCAAATGAGATAGGCTTGGCTAAGGTTCCCAGGCTTGGGAAGAAGAGAGACCTGAGGAGAAGAGACAAGAAGGCTGCTGTGGGTTAGATGGAGGAGAAGCACATGGCCGGTGTGGATGGAGGATTTGGTCCAGATGACAGACATTAGCAAGTATATGGGGTTATGGATGGGAGGTAGCTTGATAGACATTATTAGAAGCAGATGGCATGGGATTGGGACAGGTATCCCATACCTGCCCCACAATGGGAAGTAGTTTAGAGGCTTAATATCTGCCCTGCCCCAGGTTAACTAAGGCTATTTTAAAATATAATAGGTGTCTGTGTCTTGATTGATTGCTAGTGGGTCAGAAAATACTGTTGTAACAATAATTATAGGCCTAATAATAAACATTACTAGGCCATACTGGTAATTTAACAACGACAAGCCAGCATCAACAACCAACAGGCAGGATGAACAATCTCCTACAAGTCACAGAGGGCTGGGCCAAGACTTCTTAATAAGGACTACTTACTATAAGCTATAAGACCCAGGAGGACCTGTGGTCCTAACCCCAATCCTGCACAGCCTTGTCTCCATCCCTCCAGTCCCCGACTGCCTCTCCAGTCCCTTTTCCCAGGAAGCCTTGATGCTTGGTCCATGCTCCCATAGGCCATAGAGACTGTCAGCAACACATTCAGCCACTCTGCTCAGAGGCCAAAGGTGTCACATCACTCACCCCTTCCTGTGTTCCCAAAACACAGGTTAGGTCCTGAGATCGAGCGCCACCTGTTCCCAGCCAGCTGTCCCCAGCTGTGTTGTGTTGCTACGCATGTGTGTTTCTGTGTATCTGTGTGTTTATGTATGTATTGTGTTTATGCATGTATGTTTATGTATCTGCTTGAGTGTCTGTCTGTATGTGTCTATGTGGTGCAGGTAGGACATGGCCCTGGGACAGCTAGTACCTGTTGGTCCCACAGGTTCAGAGACTGGAAGGCTCAAGGTAGGTGGCTCAGACTTAAAGACTTTCCCTGAGATAGCCCCCAAGATCAGACACCGGTGCACCTGGCTGCTCCAGATGGCCTAGCTTGCTCCTTCTCACAATGACCACACAGTAGGGACTCCCAGAACCTCTCTGCAGGGGGCCACTGAGGCGGAGGGGGGGGGGAACTTATGGGCAGATGGCAGGGGAGGGTCCTGCACAGGAAGGATCTGCAAGCCATCTTGACACCCTGCCCCTGAGGGAGATGGTGGGGCACCCATCCCCAAGGACCAACATCTGGTTCTGAAGTGACCACCCACACACTAAGGAACAGTGACTCACTGTAGGAGACCGCAGGAGGGGTGAGGAGCCCACCCTGGCCCCAGGGTCTGGAGCCACAGAGCAGAGGCTCCAGGCTACCTCAGGCTCCATCCAGAATAAGCACAACCCTTCCCCCCATCCCCCCCCCCCTCCCCAAGTACGACGGCGGCTTCAGAGTTGTTGGACATTCAATAACAGAAAGCAGAAAAAACGGAAGCTACTGAGATGCAGCCCCCTGCCTGCTACCAACCAACTGGTGGTCAGGCTGGCCAGGTGGCGTCTCCCATCCGATGGAGCAATGAGGAATCTTTACAGCCCGGAATTACCCAGAGACTGAGGGAACACATCAAACAATCCGGATGGTATTTTAAAACATAATTATCCGCCCCCCCCCGCCCCGCCTGCTGTGATTACACATGCAAACGAGCAGCGCCAACGCTGTGCGCTGTGCGTGGCATTTACATAAAGAGTGTTCACCAACAGAAATAATTCTCCATCCGCAGCCAGCGCTCTCTCGAGATGTTTTTCTCAACAGCAGAAGTTGTTTGCGCTCCGCATGCACACCCCTCCCCAGCCTGGCTCCCCAAGAGCAACAGACTGTCAGCCCTGAGCCCCAAAAAACCTCTTCTATTTCTGCCCTGCCAAGTGCTGGATGCTGCTGCTGCTAAAAATACCCCCAAACTGAGCCTTAGCTCATCTGCAAAGGTGCTCTAAGCTCCTTCGTGTGCCCCATCCCTTTCCCAGGTCCCCAGGTACCACCAGCCTGAGTGGTTTCAGGCACCTCCATCCTCCCCTACAAACCCCCCACCCCCACCCCTGCTACAGGGTTAAGATGCTGCTAGGCATTAAAGGGGACGCCAGAGATTCACCCCCCGTGGATCTCAACAGGCCTTGCTGATATCAGGGCCTGTCCCTGTCCCAGGTGTGCTGGGAGTCTGCCGTCCCTGTACCCCACCCCCACTCCCAAGAGGACTGTGAGCTGAGGAGAGATCCTGTGGTCACATGAAGTTCCCAGCATCCTCTCACCCAGGACTGGTCCCAGTGGTATCGATGGCCAGGTGACAAGGCTCTGGTTTCTAGGACTGGGCATCCTAGGGCGAGAGCACGTGCGGTATGGTTAGCTATTTCTATGAAGAGCTGACTAATCACTGGCTGAAATGGAGTGGCAGAAAGCTCTATCACAGCAGTGTCCCCAGACATGCAGGGACTCATGCTTTCTCTCCAGGATCAGTGACCTGTCCCCTTGGGGTTACACCATGGAAGCAAACTGGATACTTGTGGTCACATGATATGTGTGTTACATTCCAGGACTCTTTTCTTTCTCTTTTTTTTTGGCGGGGGGTATGGGG